>NC_058417.1:40234059-40245967 GCF_002201575.2 Neomonachus schauinslandi | reverse complement strand
CAGCGGACCAGCTCCATGGGACAGCGGTCGTACGTGTTCTGAAAGAACCCCACCGGCAGTTACAATTGGCCCCCCCCCCCCCGCCCCTCCTACCATGCCCCCCACGGTGCCATGTCCCCCCCCGCCCCCCCCACTTCCTCTCCTCCAGCCTCTGCCTCAGCTTTCCTCAGGAAACCTCAGGAACTGTCACCAGACACCTCTATCTCTCCTTGACTTGATTTCCCCTCCAAGATCTTCATATTTGGTTTGCAGTGCATCAGAAACCCAGTTTCCAAAGTTTCCAAAGTGCTTCCAATCTACTCTCTCCTTTGACTTTCAGAGGATAGATACCCTGACATCTGCAGAAACTATTAACCCCATTTCGCAGATGAGAAAACTGATGCTCAGAAAGGTTAAGTACTTGTCCAGAGGCAAACAAGTGAGCAGATGACTCAACTTGGGGCATCCAATGCCAAGGTCAAGGTACTTTCTACCGTTGCCCTGGCCTTGGGTTCCTATTTTGCCTTTCTCTTCCAGCTTTCTCCCATTCCCTCCCTCTTCTGGGATGGACTTTTTATTTCCCTGACACCCTGCTGCTTGTATTTAAGAAGGGTTCTCTGAGAAATACAAGCAAGTTCCAATAAATGCTTGACTGTGATTACCACCCACACCCCTGTCCTGGTTCCACAAAAACTTCCTCTCTCCCCTCCCTATACTCTCCCTGCTACCTCCACTACCCCCCCCCCCCCCACCCCCCCCCCCCCCCCCAGTGAAGGAGAAGGCACATCTTACAACTACATCCTTCATTCAACACTCCTTTATCCAGCTCTTGCCTCCAGGGCAATTCTGCTCCTCTTGCACCTTTAAAAGAGTCCTAGGAGGGGTGCCTGGTTGCCTCATTCCCTCATTTCTAGGAGCTTTTGGTCTTCCTTTCTTGAACAAAGGACTCTTGACTCAGTCTACCTCCATCCCTTTTGCTTGATCTGTTTAGAATGCCACTTCACCCATCTCCCTTCTGTTGGGGACAAACACACCCCACCCCTTGCTTTGTAGCATGCTAAAGGAATCTGACAGGCCTGATTAGAAAGAGGGGGTGGGGGAAATTGAAGAGCAGAAAAGTTACCGATTAGCTCAGGGTCACACGGTGAGTCAGTGACCAGGCCAGGAAAAAACCCAGAGGTTCTGTGGCTGGAAAGAGAAGGCAGACACTACTTTCCTGCAGATGACCCCGCGTACACACCCACCTGGAGCTGTGTGGCATAGTGCCCCAGCTTGATCTTCAGTAAGAACCCATCTTCCCCGACTTGGTGCTCTGCCTTCTTCTGCAGCTCCTGCACCAGGCCCTCCAGGAGCTGGGTGGCCTGGGCTCGGTCCTGGGGATTGTCCAGATCGATGGCATCCCTTGGGGCAGGGCAGGGGAGAGAAGACTACTGTGGCCTCTCCTTGGGCAAGGAGGTCAAGCACCAAGAAGAAGTGGGAAATCCCAGGCTCCAGACTAAGGGCACTCCAGAGCCCACAAGACTTGTTCTGGGCAACTCCACAGGCATCACAGTCTAGAAACACCCCCTCTCCCCTCCCAAGGTCCCCTTTCCCTGTTCCCCTTTCCCAGAGACACCACCCCTTCTGCAGAGAGGGACAGAAAGGACTAGAATCACACCAAAACACAAAGAGAAGAGCTAAAGGTCAAAGGGCCTGTGTGGTAGGCCCCGCAGAGGGCGGCTCAGGGCAGGGGGATTTACCATGGCTGGCTCTCGATCCACTGCGCCAAGTAGTGCCGAACCTCGATGGGGAAGTGCTGTCCATACAGCACCTGCATCTGGCGCAGCGCATCTCCCTGCAGCTGCTGGGCTTGGATCCAGCCCGCCATGTCCGTTCACCTAGGGCGAGCGGAGGGCTGCAGAGGCGGCTCCTCGACAGGAGAGAGGGCCGGGCCTGCCTCTGACCCTGCCATGCCCACCCATCCCTGGACCGCGGTCAGGCCAGGCCCCTCCCCTCCTACAGACACGCTTTCCTGTGCGGGAAGAAAGATGGTGAGGAGGGGACGGCCGCCCTGCCCTCCAACAAGGAACCCGCTGAGGCTTGGGGAGGGGCTCCTGAAAGTCAGGTGCCCTCCCCCTCTTCCTCTCCCCTCGCCCCACCGGGGCTTCCCCAGAGGGGGGGACAGCTAGAAAACTGAAAGAGAAACTTGACGCGGAGGCCCACGGGCCCTCTGGGGAAGGCTGCAAGAACCCCCCACACACACCCCCCACCCCGCCTCGAGCCCCGAGTCCCAATTTCTGGGCTGGGGGGTCGGGTGTTATTCCAGCCCAAACTTAGGGCACCGACGGCTCCCACCGCAAGGCTCGGTCCCCGCCGGCACGTGGCTGGGGTGGTTGAGGAGGGAGGGCTGGGGTGACAGACGCTGTCTCTACGGAGGCGCCACCCAGCCGTGCCCCCACGGTCTCCCACTGTCCGGCCCGACAGCGCCCCCTGCTCCCCGCGGCCCCCTCCCTCCTTCCGCGTCCAGCGTCCCGTGCCCCGCGTCCGCGCCAAAGCTCCCTCTCGGTCCGGGACACCCGTCCCCGCGCCCCGGCCGGCCGTCGGGCTCCGGGGCCCGGGGCGCGGGGGCCCGGGGTGGGAGTCGAGGGCCCCATCTCCGCGCTCGCCGCTCGGGACGCGCTGCCGGGCCACCCACCTGGTGGCGCCGAGCCGTCTGGCGGCGGGGCCGGCTGTCCGCCCCGCGGCTCTCGCTCCCGGCCCGCGCTCCCGGCGGTGGCGGCGGCGGCGGCTGTACTACAGGAAGGAGCAGAGAGCAGCGATTTCCTCCTCGAAGGTCAGCTGCCTCCGATAGACCATACACAGCGCGCGAGCTCTCGCCAACACCCCTCCCAGCCTCTGTCGCTCCCTCCCTGCCTCCGCCCTCGGTCGCTGGCTCCCGCGCGAGTGCGCAGCGGCGGCCGCGGCCGGGCCCCTGCGGCGAGGCTGGGCGACGCCGCGCCTGGGGGCTGCCCCGACGGCGGGGTCCCCCGGGAGTCCCAGGCAGCCCTCGCCCGCGGGCCCCCGACCGCGGGCAGCAGGCGCTGGAGTGGCGGGGGATGGGGGTGGGAGAGCCGGGAAACCCCGGGCTCTGGAAATCCCAAACCAGGGCCTCAGTTTTCTCACCTGTAAAAAGGGAGGAGGGTAGGGTTGGACTAGCTGGAGATGGCTTCCAGCTCTGCGTTTGTCATCTTTTGAGTCTCTAGATGAAAAAAGTAAATGTAAATGTGTGTGTGTGTGTGTGTGTTGGGGACACAGCTTTTGTGACCTCTGAGGCAAAGCCCTAGGGAGGGGAAAGACTGGGGATTCCAGAGAAGGCAGCTCACCACCAGGGCCCCACCTCCCCTCCTTCCATTACTCCCACCACCCTGGGCTCGCCCCTGCAGTGGAAACAGGAAAGAACCTTGGCAGTCTTAAGTTTCAAATCCCTCCCCCAAATTTTGCAGATAAGAAATGGAAGTCCAGAGAGGGAAAGGAGTTGCCCAGGGTCACACAGCAGGCATATGGCCTGGTCTGCGGACTATGATCCATAAATGATCCTGCCCCTCTGCTCACCCAGTCCAGTCACATCTGAGGCTGGTCCTACCTTCAGAAAGGTCCGGAGGGGCTGTCTTGAATCCTCACAAATTCACAATTGCCGGTGGGCCTTTGCAGGCCCTGTAGGGGGCTCTCAAGGAAGGGGTTGTGACCCAGGCAAGGCTCAAGGAGGGTGGGCCTGCAGAATTGAGCAAGGCTGGGCTGGAAACCTTCCATCCCCTTTGCCCAGCTTCCCTCTCCTCTGGGCCTCCCCCCTGCCTGGCAGCTGGGATTGGCAGCACCAGGGGAGGGCCTCGCCAGGCCAGGACCACGTGTCCTGGAGGGAATCATTCTCATCTACCTCCCTCCTTCCCTATGCCTTCTCGGGTCTGCCCTTTTCTCTCCATTCCCTCCCCCCCTCACACTACTCCCCCACCTTCTTGCCCCTCAGGACCTCCCCCACTTTCATTCTTTTTCCTTCAGAGAACAAGCCAAGTTTCCAGCTCCAGAAGCTGGGATGTCTGGGTCTCACACACATGGCTGCAGTCTCTTAGTCTCCTGGAGGAAGAAGCACACGGCCTCTCCCTCGATTCTTCCCTCACTTTGGGCAATTCATTTGGTGGAGGAGGGCCAGATACACAGAGCTAGGAGGTCACCTGGAATGAGAGTCAAGTGTCAGAGCTGGAAAGACCTGTAGAGATGATTTTACAGATGGGGCAACAGAGACTGGAGAGAGGAGGTGACTTGGCCAGGGTCACACAATCTGTCGGGGACAGATGCAAACCCATTGCTACACAGAGGGTTTGTGCCCTCCAGCCTCTCACTTCCGGCAGATGGGTAAGCCCGTGATTGGGAGGAGAGTCCTTGGATTCCAAGTCCTCTGAGCCACATCTGGAAGGCAGGGGACCACCCTTGCCATGTACCCACTTCTGGGCATCTGGAGAAGGTGATATGGGGGTGCCAAGTCCAGAGTGAGAGCCCTGCCTGCCCACCGCCAGGCAGCCGCCTCTCCAGCCTGCTCCTCAGGGCCTGCAGGGACCTGCTGCTCCAGCAGGCAGCTGCACCCACCAAACGCCTGGCTAGATTGGGCTGGGCTGGGCTCGAAGGTGGATAGTCCTGGGTCCTAAAAAACTAGGACTAAGGTGCCAGTGAGCCAAACTGGAGGGGTTGGCCTAAATGGATGTGCCCCCATAGCTTCAGAGAGTCGCCTGCTGTGCCCCCACCTTGCGTTCAGTGGCTGCAGCCACCCCCCTGGCTAACTCTGGCTCTCTCCCCATCTGGCCTCTGTCTGTGAGGCCCTGAATCCCAGTGTTCTTCACTGCCTGTTGCCTCTTCTTGCTTTTTGATTTCCCTCCTCCTTTTGATTCTTTCTCTCTAGGTCTCTGGTCTCTGGTTCTCTGCTTCTGTCTGGGTTTCTCTCCATTTCCTTGTGCCTCTCTCCTCCCTTTGCGATGCAATGGGGAGAAGGAGGAGCTTTGGAGCTTTCCCAGGATGGGCAAAGGCCACCCAAGGGAGTGGAGGAGGGAAGGGTGTCAAAGTTGGGTTGGGGGCAGAGGTGACTGTGGTCGTGGCTCCGGATAACACAACTACCCGGAAATGTCAAATTTGGGGTTTCTTTTTGCTTTCAGTCCCCTGCTTTGGTCTCTGCTATTTCCCACCACAAAGCACTCTGGTGGTTTCAGGGGCCCAGACTATAGAGGAGAAAACTGAGGCCTATGGGATGGGGTTCAGGAAGATCAGAAACTGCCTCGGGTCTGGACTGAGCTGGAGTCCCAGGCTGGCCTCTGCTAATTGCCCCTCATTCCCAATTCCAAGATACAACATTACATGGGGAGTGAGGAAGGATTATAAAAATCATATGGGAATGCATTCCCCCAAAGAAGACTGACCATAAAATATTATTAGGAATAGTAATAATCCCTAGCCTAGTTTGTGGTTAGCATACTAAAGACACAGCCCGAACTGAATCGTGGCACATTAGTATACAAACATCATTGTACCCTTTAACTCAACTGATCTTGCAACAACCTTGAAGGTGGCCAGAGCTACATTTGATTAGCCCAGAAAGGAGAGCTGTCCACAACCGTCCGGCCAGTAAGTGCACAGCTGGCTCCACGATCCAAGGGGCCCAGCCCCACGCGAAGGTCTCAGTATAGCCTTCCCGACATCCCCCGACCCCAGCACGCACCCACAAAGGGAAGGTGTCTCCTCTGGCTGGGCTAGCCCATAACGGTTCTGTGGCACAGAGTGTGGCCCCTCCATCTCCACGCCAGTCCGCGCCCCTGCTCCTTTGACCTGTGCATTATATGAAGGTGGGTTTGAATTTATGGAGGAAGGGA
Organism: Neomonachus schauinslandi; assembly: GCF_002201575.2. Taxonomy (NCBI): domain Eukaryota; kingdom Metazoa; phylum Chordata; class Mammalia; order Carnivora; family Phocidae; genus Neomonachus; species Neomonachus schauinslandi. The sequence continues at coordinate 40,240,118 of NC_058417.1, read as the reverse complement.
AGAATCATCTCGAGTCCCATTTCTGGCCTGCCCTTGGAAACCAGGTTAGCCCAGAAGGCTGCGCTCATGCCCCTTCCCTGGGGAGAACAGATTGAGGTCACCTTGACCTAACCGTCCCTGGGTGGGGGGTGGGTGGAGAGAGGTGGTACAGAGCTGTCTTTGTTTCCTCTGCTCCAAGTACCTTCTTCAAGGAGAGTTCCCGTGGTGTGGGAGCCAGAGGGCAGAGGGGAGGCAGGGTGGGGTGGGGAGCCTTCCCAAGAAAGCTGGAGGCATTCCAGGAAGTATCTCTGTGCCCACAGAGGGAGACCTGAAGCCCTTGGGCTTAACCGCCTTGCTCTCCCTCACCTTGCCTCTGCTGGGATTATCTACCTCCTCTCTAGCCCCAGCCCCAAAGCTCTTGGAAGGGGAGCCGTAGGCCCATGCTCAGCATATACTGCACCCCCAAGACCACTGTCCCTGCCTCTCCCCAGTCTCCCTATCCTGGTACCTCCCTGTGGATAGATAGGCTGCCTCCATTCTTGTCCCTGAAGACAGAGCAGGACCTAGGGAAGGGGTGTGTGTGCCGTGAGTAATTCTATGTGAATTGAGGGGAGGGGAAGAAGCTGCTGGATCCTCGGTGAAGCCTGTGTGCCCTTCCTGCCTCTGTCCCTTGTCCTCTACCACTCTTCAGGGAAGTCAGTTTACAGTGAAGTTACCAAGAGAACACACTGCCATCCTGCCTGAGGCACAGTAACTCTCCTCTGTTTCTGGGAATCGGGGTGGGAAGGGCTCAGGACTGACTGGGTGGGTGGGAGGGAAAGCCTGCCTTCCTTTGTCTGGCTGTCCTAGCCACCTGCCTTGGGAGAGCCACCTATGGGACAAGGACAGGAGGGGGTGCAACGTCAGAGAACGGGGAAGGAGCCCATCCTTTGCTCTTCCTTCTCACGGCAGGGGGAGGCCCTGGAGCCTAGGGGGTGGAGAGGGGAGAGGTGGTACAGAGCTGGGCCTCCCAGGGGGACTGCCGGCTGTCCTGAGCAACCCTGGGTCACGTCTGGCTCTCATCCTCTTCCATGAGGACTACCAGGCCCCTCTACTCACTCATTTCTCCTCCTTCCAGACCAACAAGAAATCTTTCGTGCCTGAGCCAGCCCAGTACCCAACCTCAGGCCCTCAGAGGGGTGCGTGGGAGAGGACTGTGCATCTCCTGGCCTGCTACCCCCACCACTCTGCCACTTTCCTTTGTTATGACCAGAGGGAGCTCCTTTCTCCCTGTCCCTGTTTCTCATTGTTCCTCGGTTCATCATGTCACTAACCCACCCACACCTTCACTGCCGGCTCCCCGGCTCCCAGCCTCCGACATTGGCTCCCCAGTGCCCAGAGCAAGTGGGGGCTATCAAGCCAAAATGAAGACGCGGCCAATGCTCCGTCCCCCCCCCCCCCCCCCCCCCCCTGGCCTCTCTCACTCCAAGCTTTTTTTGCCCCTTTCATTCCATCTCCCTGGAACGCCAGTCCTCCCTTGGCCACCTGGTAACATCCTGCTCATCTTTCATGGGGTCAGGGTAGTGTAGAGAAAAATGCAAAGGCTTTGTAGTCCTCAGGACCTGGTGCAAAGCCTGGCTCGGCTGTGTGACTTTGGGCAGGTGAGTCTGCCTCTCTGGACTGAGCCACCCCCTGTGTAAAAAGGGGAACAGCAAGACCTGTCTCCTAGGAATGCTATGAAGATTCAGTCCCAGTGACTCGTACGTAGTAAGGCGTTCAGGGACCCTGGCCAGTAGAGCTAGGCATTTTCTCCCATGCTGTCCTGTAGCCCTCAATCCTATACTGCAGGCCACTTCTTGTGGCTCTTTACTAGTTGCTGAAAGGCTGTATTCCACTGCCTGGTTCATAATTGAGGCTTCATAGATATTTATTGGCCTAATGAAGGTCCCTCAAACAGGACAGGGCTTCCCCATGCTCCAACACTTCAGGGGTTCCCTCACACTAGTACAGACCCCGTTTCCCTTTCACACATCCTGACCCATAGCACCCAGAGGGCTCTCTCCTCTGCCACCCTGGCCTCTGCCTGCTCTCGTCCTACTGACCTGATTTCCTGCCTATGGCCCCAGCAGCCTCGTCTTTGCCTGCTGCTGGGTTGACTTGTGAATTCTTAATCCCACTCACCAAGTCAGGAAGATACTGCCTGGGGTGACCCTCTGCTCCCTCCTCTGTGTCAGCCCTGTCCTCTCCGGATAATGCAGCACCCGATAATGCAGAGCGCCCTAGGGCTCTGGGTGGAGAGGGCACTGTGACACGGTCCCAGGAGGCAGGGGCGGGGAACCTTTGGCTTTCCAAAGAGCCGTCCCTTTAGTTCTGGCTGGAAGGGAGCCCAAGTAAGTAAGGTGCACAAGAACAAGACAGAAAGTGTCTGAGAATTCCCAGGTGAGTCCTGTAAGGACCTGCACATCCATCACTCAATCCGGTCTCCCCGCCCTCACCTCGCCCCCATGCCACCCACTCCTGGCCCCAGCAAGCTGGCTGGGGTTGGGCTGAGGGAAAGAAAGAGTAAATGCACATTTATCAAGTGCCTTCTGCAAGCCAGGCATGATGCTTGGTTACTTTCACAAACATTGTCTCTCCACTTTTTCTTTTTTTAAAAAAAAATAGTTTATTTTCCTGTTTTATTTCTTTGTTTTTAAAGTTTTACTTAAGTAATAATCTCTACACCCAACACAGGGCTCGAACTCATGACCCCAAGATCAAGGGGTCACATGCTCCTGTGACTGAGCCAGCCAGGTGTCCCTTCCTAATGTTCTAATAGGTAGTATAGCCCTGGCATAAAACTCAGAAGATTCAAAATGGGAAAGAGTTAGTCTTTCACCTTTCCCGTCCCCCCAGATGCCCTCTGCAGGAGCAACCACAATTACCTGGATCTTGTGTGCATCCCAGAAAGATTCTATGTATTTGCAAACAGATACTATATTTTACTTCCCATTCACACCTGAGGGAAACTGAGGCCCTCAGAGAAGTGAAGTACTTTAACTAAGTTTCCATAGCTGGTAAGTTGGCAGAGCTGGGATTTGGAACCAGACCTAACTGAAAAACTCGGCTCCTTTCACTGCCCACGCTCTGGCAGAGGTAAGCCCTGGCATCGACCAAGCCTCTCCCAAACCACTGGCTGTCACAAATCTCCATTCTAAGGCCCCAGAAATCTGGACATCTGCCTTCCCCTCTGTTGTGCGCCCAATGCCTGTATTGACTTAATAAGGAGGAATCATTCCCCTGTGAAAGAAGAGAAGTTCCCACAAGCGTCCTTCCTTGGCTTCTGTGTGGCTGGTGGTTCCCCAGGGACAGCTGGATTCCCAGGATTCAGAGCATTCTGGAGAAGGAAGCCACATGAGGATGGGTCCCTGACTAGAGGGGATTATGGTTGTGGTTTCAAAGATGTTTCCAGAAAATGGCCTCACGTTCTCCCTGTGGCTGGGCCAGGCTGAGGGAGGTGTGAAGCGGGGAGCTGCTGTTCTCTGTTCTCCGTGGTAGCCATAAGCTTGTTCTCTAGAGCAAGGGAAGGAGGCTGGAGTCAGTCCCCAGGTAAGAGGAGGTTGGATGTATGGACAACGGCTGCCCACCAGACTTCCAGGCACTCCTCCAGCCTCTTTCTCTCCTGGGTCGGGACAGGGTCAGCCAAGAGATGACCAACGCTCTCTCCAGTGTGTGTTACTGTGTCTGTAGGTATGTCTCTGGGAACTTTCTCTGTGGGCTCTCTGTAGGGCTTTCTGGATCCTAGCTTCCTATTCAGTTTCTTTCTTTCTAGGATTCCTTCTGCATTATATCTCTGTCTGGTGTCCCCTCCACCAAGGAAACTATGTCCCTGAGGCCCAAGGGAAGAGGGTCTCACCTCATCTGAACTGTCAAGTAGGGAGAGGTAGGTGTTAGACCTTTCTTCCTGTCTCAGGTTGACAACATTCTTGTTTTGCTGAGGTAGTCACCCAGAACATTCCGTCCTTTGTGTCTGTGCACACAGCCAGCCAGATCGTAGTGGTCAGTCAAAGATGTGCTGTGAGACTCAAGAATGAAGAGGTGTACCTGCCCCACCCTCCAGGGCATTCTAACTAGCCCCCTGTGGCCATCGCTCAGCTGCCAAGGCAGCTGGATGGAATTCTAGACCTGACCAATCCTAGGAAGAGGGGTGTAAATCTTTGCTGTTAACAGCTCTATGGTGCTTAAGTCATTCGAAGCACTATACATGCATTACCTCACTTAATTCCCCTAACAGTGCTACTAGGTACGTCCCATGACTATCACCACATTACAATGAGGAAATCGAGGCCAAAAACTTGCTTAAGGTCACACAGCTCAAGGAGCTGACAGCAAGTCTGGTTTTAGATTCTTTGCTCTTAATTACCACACAGTCCCCTTGGGTTCCATTTCTATTCCTAGAGTGTAGGGTTTGTTCCCCAAATATTTATTGGGTGTCTGCTCTGGGCTGGGCATGTGGGTGGATTTAAAGGTAAATGGGATATTGTGTGCTGTCATGGGTAGAGAGACATGTAAACAAGAAATTGTCCTTCAACACAAGAGGTGCCATAATAGAGGCACAAACATCATGTGGTGGGAAACAGGGACAGAGAGAGAGGTTCTCATTGCCTGGACCAAGGGCAGACATCTAGAGGGCAGGACGAAGTTCCAGGCAGAGGGAACAGCATGTGCACAGATAGGAAAACTTACAAGAAGGAGAAATGTGGTGTGCTCAAGTGCCAAAACATCTAGCACAGTGACTGTCAGGTGCCAGAGAGCTCAGAGCTGGCGCTCCTGTCCAGCTTCCTGCTCCAGCCTGTCCTCCTGCTCTAGCCTCCAAGTGCCCTGCACCTACTCCGGGCAAAGCACTGTGCCAGGTGTTGGCCCAAAGTGTGGGATAGAAGCAGTTGCCTAGGTGGGGGAGGACTTTGTTGAGATCAGCTACAGACACAAAGATCTTTGTGGTTGGTGTTATTCTGGAGGTGAAGGGAAGGCTGCTGGGAGGAGAGCTGCCAAAGGAGGATTATGGGAGAACTTGGGGCCTTGCAGATCTTGGTCATCTCTTGACGTGAAGATTTTCAGACTGTAAGGAAGGGAAGTTCTGGTACGTGTGGGGTCCTTCTCCTTCTGCCCCTGCAGCTAGGTTTCTGGAGATCTGACATGCCTCGCTTTGGTGCCAGCCCTTGGAGGGTTGCCAGGGAAACGGCTGGCCAGCTCCAGAGATGTAGCCAGAGGAGAGGAGAGTGGGTGACTCAGGCTGCCTTCTCAGACACCACACCCCCTCCCCATTACATGGAAAAGGCTCTCAGAGACCCCTTTCCCCTGGATCTTATAAAGGTGATCGTGTTTATTCTTGCTTTTCTTAACGAGCAGTCAGTTTCTCCCCGCAGCTCTCACTGGTGGGAGCTAGCAAGAGTCCCCAGGGAGGGAAATGGTGTCAGACGCCCCTTCCTCCTTGCCCGCCCCCCCCTCCCCCCCCCCGATTTACTCTGGAATCGTGGGCCGGACCCGTTTGGCCGGGGCAAACGTAAACTCCTGCTGTGTCCATTCAGGCTTTCCGCCCGGGGGGTAAGCGGCAGTCCTGGCTGAAACGCCCTCCAGGGAGCAAACCCGGGATAATTATTGATGGGGCAGCGGTGGACTTCTGACCTGGGCCTGGGAGGGACAGGACCCGGAACGCGGGCCTCAGCTCGGGGGGCGGGGGGCGGGGGGGGGTGGCGGGCCGCGGAGCGGGGCCAATCAACGCGATCACAACAGCCTGGCGCGAACCCTGCTCGTGGTGGTCGAGCCGACCCAAACAAAGCAGCATGTGCTCGTGGCCCCGTGGGACCCGCCTCGGGAGCCGAGAGGGGACGCCACTCGCCCCGGCGACAAGGGGCTGCGCACAGCGCCCGCCCCCCTCCCCCACCCCGTGCGCGCCGGGGGGTTCCGGGTCCCTCCAGGGCGGCCGCGGACCGGGTGCGGGGGACCACGGGGCTCACGAGCGCGCGCCGGGCGGAACCAGGAAGCGGCGCGCGCCGGCGCGGGGCGCGCTCGGGCCTCGGTGCGCGCGCGGCGCGCGCGCCCCCGCGGGCCCCGGCGTGAGG
>NC_058417.1:40223369-40233659 GCF_002201575.2 Neomonachus schauinslandi | reverse complement strand
GCGAGGTAGGAGCTGTGGGGCGAGCCCTGGGCTCCGGGCCGGGGAGCGAGGCCGGGGAGCCCGCCCGGGCGGGGCCCCGCGCCCCGGCCGCTCAGACTCCCGGCAGGGCCGCGCCGCCGCCATCGCTACCCCGGCCGGGAGGTGGCCGCGGTGGCTGCGCGCTGGGGGCCGGGGGTGCCGGGGGCGCTGGGGGCGAGGGCGCTAGGGGCGCGCGAGGGGCGTCGTGCCGAGGCGGTGGCGGGCGGAGGGTGTCGAGTGTGGGGACCGTGCGGGCTCGTGTGTCGAGGTGGGCGTGTGAGGGGCCCCGGCGCCGACCCCTGCCAGAGGAGGGGACTGCTGTCGGCCACCTCACACCCCCGGGTTGCAGTGCCGAGTAACCCCAGGCGTCTCCTTGCTTTTCCTTTTTCAAAAGAGGGATCTGCAACTCCCCGGGGTGGGATGAGCCCGGGGGTGCCCGGTGGGGTGGGGGGTGTTAGGCAAGCCTCAAGGAACAGTGCCTTATAAGGAGTCAAGACAACAAATACGAACGTTTCGATATGGCTTTGGGGTGCGGGATCCCACATCAGGACCCGCCAGGCCCCGGCTGGTGCGTGTGGCAGTGGGATGCAGCATGTTTGTTTGTTTTTTTGCTAGCCGGGGATAAAGAGTAAAAAAGTGCTCCTGGTGTCGGGGGTAGATATGGAGAGTCGGAAGGCGAGCTGTGGTGTCACAAAAGCCGGTCTAAGGCTAAAGGAATCTGGCAAGATGATCAGGCTGATCAAAGAGGGAAGAACTTGTGTGGAGCAAGAGGCGTTTGCAAACACTTGTAGCTAGCAGTGATGGAAAAGGCAAAGAAGAAAAACAAGTGCCAGCTTTTAGGAAGATGGGGATTAATGAAAACCACAAGAATGTGAAAGGCAAAAGGAGATAGCGATCCTTCCCAGTTCTTTTTCTTCTTGTCCCCCATGATCCTGTCAGACCTTTGATTCTAATAAACAGTACTGAAGTGGGTCATAGAATGTTGGAGCTGGAAAGCACCCCGGGATTATGCTACATTCTCTTATTGTACAAGTGAGGAAACTGAGGCCCCAGGTAGATGGAGAAAGTGGCCTGTTCAGTTTACACAGCTGTTCAGTCGTTCTGAGACTGAAATGTCCCTCTGAGGACTCTCAGGTCGGTGCTCTGCCCAAAGCACTGTGGAGCAGTAGATCTTTGCCTAAATACAGTTCCATTAATTGTCTCTGGAATGTCCTCGGGGAATGCCCCTCGAAAGGGCTAGTGTGTCACCAAATTATTAAACTGAGGTTTATGTCCTTTTTTCGGTCTTCAAATGGTGTTTATCATCCGCCGGTATTTTAGGTTTCCAAAGTGGTTGGATAGCTGCCTGGGCCATAATAAGCTTTCAGCTGTTGCGTATATTATCTCAAATAATTTTGTTATTGTTCAGTGAAGATAATATAACTTTGCCTCTTAACATTGTTCTGTTATTCATTTGTTTATATTATATTTATGTTTATTGACTAGAAGAGGATGTGTTTTATTTCGTGTACCTTTCATGTTTTTCTAATTTTATTTTGTAACACCCGTGAACGTTGGATCGGTTCTGATCATTTCAAATGATGGAATCCTATTGATTGACTTTTTATCAAGGCTTTGGGTTTTTTGTTTTGGTACCAATTTCCACCTCGTGGAAGATTCCAGTTGTTAGAATCAATAGTGTAAATGGGAGAAGGGGCTGCCGATTTTAAGAAAAATTTACCATGTGACAAATTGTGATGTCTGTCATGGTTTAATTAAAACAACACCACACCTTTGGTCAGGTAAGTGTCATCTAGTAGATTACTTGTTTTCCATAGCCTTCTGGAAGATGAAAATTTCAAGCACCTGGTTGAGACACAGGGAAGGAATGGAGAGATCTTTTTTCAAAAAAGCAAAACCTCAGAAAAAAAAAAAGTTGATTTCTATCACTAGCAGTTTGGTTATTGCATAACTCGGAGCTGAACTACATAAAATCTTTGCTGTATACCCAACTCCATAAATTATCCCACCTTCTCCCTTGACCTGCCTTTTCAGCATACATGTTTTTGCCAACAGGATATTAATATGGATTGTGTTAAGAAATTTAAGGTGGATATATTTCTTCCATGGGTACTTCCTGATATATATGATAGAAGGGGGGAAAAAGTGCTATCATTGTTTAGAGTGTTACAACATAAATATTTTGGTCAGCACTTCCTATTGTGCCCCAACTTCTCATTTCATCTTCGTTTTCTGGCTCTCAATTGATTTTTTTTTAAGTGTTATTTACATATACAGAAACCACATCAAGACTAGTGAAGGGTGCCATTTATTGCTCTTTTGGTACTTATGTGTCAAGTTTCTCAAGTTATACTAGTGTTAGTATTCAAATTATTTGTGATTTGTGTTAGGTTTATATTTATGAATGTGTTTGTGATGGTTTATTTGGCTTGTTTTTGTGTACGTAGGTGATAGAGGTAGTCTTACAAAAGGAAGATGTTATAAATAGGTAAATAACATGCAAGATTGGATTGCAGGTTGAAGGTAGAATCAAAGGAGGCTTAACTATTCTAGTGCCCTGTAAACATGTGTGGATCTCAAAAGTATTCACAGATTTCTGGATGTTCTAACCACCAGTGAGATATTTTTTTCCCCTTCTTTTTTTTTTTTTAAGATTTTATTTATTTATTTGACAGAGAGAGACACAGAAAGAGAGGGAACACAAGCAGGGGGAGTGGGAGAGGGATAAGCAGGCTTCCCGCCGAGCAGGGAGCCTGATGTGGGGCTGGAGCCTGATGTGGGGCTCGATCCTAGGACCCTGGGACCATGACCTGAGCCGAAGGCAGATGCTTAACGACTGAGCCACCCAGGCACCCCATTTCCCCTTCTTTTAGAGTGTAGATTGCCACATTATTCCTACAAAAGGAAGCAAAAACATTAATTTGTCTTGAGTATTTGAAACTTATTCTTTTAAAAAGTTATCTGACAGTTCCAGGTTACTGAGCTCTTCAGGAGAATAATATCCCTCTACTGCATAATAAAGTGTCAGAATACTTTGACTCCGGAACTTAATAAAAATAATGTTGAAAAATTAGCTCTAAAGTACCAGTGTCCCCAATTTTGTGTAGTGGTTAAAGGAAAAGATTTTCTTTAAATCTTAGCTTTGTTAATAGAAGTGTTCTAAAGTCGTATTTTTTCCCCTGCAGTGTTGGAAACACAACAGTCTTATGCTTATTTCTGGGAATAAGAAAGTCGAATTTAACAATCTAGTTTCCATTGATCAGACTGTTTTTTGTACATTTAAATCATGAGCATCACAGTGATAAAAACTTTTTCTGAAAATTGTATTCATTTTTAATTATGTGTCCTTATTTTAAGTAGAATATTGACATTGGATCTTTTCTTGTTAATGATAATCCTTTGTTACTGAAAAACCTAAGCCAGTTTGGAGAAGATTTTACGTATATAAATCTATGCTGTTTTTACTAATCGAAGAGAGGAGTAATTTACAGGTGTTAGATTTTTAGTTGGTTGAATGAGACCCTCACTTTTGGTGGTTTCAGGGTTTTAGATGACGTTTATTACTTTTGTTAGTTTTGGTCACACCCATGACTTCCTTGGAAGGTATCTTTGAGGTTTGGTTTCCTTTTTTTTTTTTTAATGGTAATATTGGGGTGGGGGTGCTTCCTGTTTGTATTTTCAAAATTAGGTCCATATGGTAACTTTCTTGTAGTGTCACATTTTTATTTTAAACATATAAAGACAAGCATCAGATGCCATGTGGTTTATCTTTGTCTGTTGTACTGCTTCATGACAGCCTTACTGAGCTCAGCCTGAGTCCTCAGTTGGGAAGGCAGGGCATTCCTGAATCTGTTCCCAACTCTCTTCAAGGTATAGCCTCAGAAGGACTCTTAAAACAACAACAGAGGTGCAGTTAACAGAAAATGGGGCTGCTGCTCTGTCTCTATCCAGTATCTAGATAATGTAGAGCACTAAGATAGAGTTGAAATGTGTTAGATGGAGCCTTGAACGTCAAAGTTTTTTTTTTTTTTTAAAGATTTTATTTATTTATTTGAGAGAGAGAATGAGATAGAGAGCATGAGGGGGGGAGGGTCAGAGAGAGAGGCAGACTCCCCGCTGAGCAGGGAGCCCGACATGGAACTCGATCCCGGGACTCCAGGATCATGACCTGAGCCGAAGGCAGTTGCTTAACCAACTGAGCCACCCAGGCGCCCGAACGTCAAAGTTTTAAAGAAGCGTTGCCTTGGGCTTATATAATCTGGAACCCCACATATTAAGTAGTGACTATAGCAATTTTTCTTTTCTTTTTCTTTTTTTAAAAGATTTTATTTATTTATTTGAGAGAGAGAGAGTGAGAGAGAGAGCACGAGAGGGGGGAGGGTCAGAGGGAGAAGCCGACTCCATGCATGGAGCCCGACGTGGGACTCCACACTGGGACTTCAGAATCATGACCTGAGCTGAAGGCAGTCGCCCAACCAACTGAGCCACCCAGGTGCCCTGGCAGTTTTTCTGACCTCACTTAAGTCATACAGAATGTCATGGAGGATTTAAATAAGAACTAGGACTAATTTAGGGTATGGTAGTAGAACTTAGGAGAAATCACCCTCAGCTATAAAACTCTTTTTTGGGGTGCCTGGGTGGCTCAGTTGGTTGGGTGACTGCCTTCAGCTCAGGTCATGATCCTGGAATCCCTGAATCGAGTCCCGCATTGGGCTCCCTGCTCTGCGGGGAGTCTGCTTCTCCCTCTGACCCTCCCCCCTCTCATGTGCTCTCTCTCTCATTCTCTCTCTCTCAAATAAATAAATAAAATCTTTAAAAAAATAAAAAATAAAACTCTTTTTTGACCCTTCCGGATAATTTTTACATGGTATGTCACCTTTAATATAAATATTGGAATGTAAATTATGTGGAGACTTGAAGAGAAGTATATCCTTGGGAGGAGTACGTATAGTATTGTTTCCATGATTAAAGCAAGTGGCCTTTTCCTGGCCCTCAACTAACTTTATTCTAAGGAGTATAAAGACTAAATAGACTCCAAATTAAATTGGTATTCAAATACGTTTGCAGTTTAGGGGTACTTTATCTCTCCTAAACTTTCTTTTTTTTTAAGATTTTATTTATTTGGGCGCCTGGGTGGCCCAGTTGGTTAAGCGACTGCCTTCGGCTCAGGTCATGATCCTGGAGTCCCAGGATCGAGTCCCGCATCGGGCTCCCTGCTCGGCAGGGAGTCTGCTTCTCCCTCTGACCCTCCCCCCCTCATGTGCTCTCTGTCTCATTCTCTCTGTCAAATAAATAAATAAAATCTTTAAAAAAAAAAAAAGATTTTATTTATTTGACAGAGAGAGAGACAGCAAGAGAGGGAACACAGCAGGGGGAGTGGGAAAGGGAGAAGCAGGCTTCCCGCGGAGCAGGGAGCCCACGGGGCAATGCAGGGCTCCATCCCAGGACTCTGGGATCAGAACCGGAGCCGAAGGCAGACGCTTAACGACTGAGCCACCCAGTTGCCCCCTAAATTTTCTTTTGGATCACCTCAGTAAAGGCAATACTGCATTAGCATGTTGCGCAGTTATGCATAACGCACTTTGTAGTTGAGCTTAAAGCAGAGTATCTTGACCTCCCAGTCCCCCCTCACCAGTAATCAGTAAAGGAGAGGTTATAATTTGTCACATACTGGATATTTTCTTTCTTGGATTTATTAATAATAATTACATCTGTTTCCCATATATTATAATACTATTAAGATGAAAAATACATATATTGATTGATAAGAACATTTATCTTTTGGAACCTAGCTTGCAAAATCTAACACTCACTCTGCTTTTATTCTTCCATTGCTTTTGGCACTGTCTTTTTTTTTTTAAATGTTTTCCACATTTCTATTATGAAGAGAAATATCTCCACATTCAATGTACTGCTAGTTTTTTGTTTTTTTTTAAAGATTTTATTTATTTATTTGACAGAGAGAGAGAGCACAAGTAGGCAGAGCGGCAGGCAGAGGGAGAGGGAGAAGCAGACTCCCCACTGAGCAGAGAGCCCGATGCGGGGGCTCGATCCCAGGACCCTGGGATCATGACCTGAGCCGAAGACAGACAACAACTGAGCCACCCAGGTGCCCCGTACTGCTAGTTTTTTGAGGTGCTTGTGCTGACTCATTTTTTAAACTATACTAAGATATAGAGTATGGTTTGAGAGCAGCAATGAGATTCTCAGAAAATATGAAAACTTTCCTTTCTGAGTATTTAGAGAAAGGTTGGGGAAGACAAGGGGAAATACATCAATGAGCCAATGAATTATTGTTATTTGTTGGGATTAATTTGATGACTAATATTTTCAATGCCCATCAGACTAGCAGAGTGAATTTGGCTTTACCCTGTAATGTTAATAGGACAAACCCAAGTATTTTCTAATACTGCTTGTTTTCCCCTGGTAGGGGATTTTTTTGCATATGGGAAATCAAGCCAAAGTTACCAGTAACAGCCACATCCATTATTTGTATTAAAAATAACTATTTATCACTCTGGGCTGTAGCACTACCTACCATGAGCTCATCTGGGAAGATGTACTAGTTATCTGTATAATAATTATGCCATTTTCCAAAAAGTGGTCAGAAAATTAATTAAAAAGTACTTCAAATTATGTCCAAAGCCTAAAAATAGAAAGATAATAAAAATAATACCTATCACTGTCCACTTAACAGTATGCCAAGCAGACACTGTTATAAGCTCTTGCCATATTTTAACTCGTGATCCTCAAGGGGGAGGGTATTATTTTCAGATGAAAGATGAAGAAATGGCCACAGAGAAGTTAAGTAACTTGTCCAAGGTCACATTGCTAGTAATAATGGCAGGCCTGGATCCAGACCCAGGCCAAACTGATTCTGGAGGCTGTGTTCCTAACCACTGCACTGCAAAAGAGAGCAGGCAACTGCAGTTTTGCAATAAGAGGTTTGGTTTCTTTAAGGCTTATATTTCTTTGTTTGTGTTCCCAAATGGACTCTTGTTTATTTTTAATGGGGAAAAAATGTATAAGTATTTAGAAACTTTTAGTTTATGAATGTGATGATAAGTATTTTTCCAACTAAAGTATATAATCCTGGTGGAAATTATGTTAAAACAGAGATCTTTTTTTTTTTTTAATTATTTATTTATTTATTTGAGAGAGAGAGAGAGAGAAACAACATGAGAGGGGATAGGGTCAGAGGGAGAAGCAGACTTCCCGCTGAGCAGGGAGCCCGATGTGGGACTCGATCCCAGGACTCCGGGATCATGACCTGAGCGGAAGGCAGTTGCTTAACCAACTGAGCCACCCAGGCGCCCTAAAACAGAGGTCTTAATTCTAACCATAAATTGTGCTTTGTTGTTGCCACTACCATTACCATATACATCATAGGAGAAGAGCTGTGAGCTGTCTCCTTGGCCTCTCTTTACAAACAAAAGGGTCATTTGCACTAATTTAGCACATAACACGTGTTTGTTCACTGAAAATGCAAGTATCCAGCTCATTTTATTTACAGCTTTATTTCGAAGGGATTTGCAGCCCTATTTTTGTTTAATTGAAGCTTTTTAGAGTTACTAATTGTGATTTCTGAGATAGAAGGACTTAATTTTAATTTGGGGGTTAATTTTTAAGGCAACTGAAGAAATTATTGTGTGTTTAGAGCTATTCAAAGGCCATTAGAAACTAGTTACAGAAATTTATTCCTTTTTATATGTGATGGTCTTAGCATTTTTTCTTGGAGGTAGATTGTGAAGTTAAATCTGAGACAGAATTCACTACCCTAAAGTGTAGTGATCTGAATTTGAGAGATCAAGTTAGGGAGGAGAGAAACTTCAATTCCCTGAGCAGAGGGTATAAACTTGTTCAAATAAACAGAGGATGTTGTCTCCCGGGATTGTCAAACTGTCACCTTTGACCAGGGTTGAGTTTTCTTTGAATGTTGACAGAAGTTACAATGTCAGTGGAAAAAGCTTAATGTGAAGTATCTATAACTCAGAATTTCCTTATGTTTGTGTCAGTGAGATCCTACAATTAAAGCTGGTTTTTTTTCCTTCTATGTCTGATGAGTTTTAAAAAGCCTTCAGTGGGGTTTTCCAGCCTTTAGGTGAGAGTAAATTAGAAAGTTTGTGAGAGATTATTTTGTGTTGTCTAAAATTCAGAGCCTATAACCTGTGGCAGATCATTATGTTTTCATAAAGAATGGGACTTAATTCAACCTGCAGAAAATGTTTTCAATAAGCTATATTCACAAATGCCATTGTGGCATTTATAAATAGAAACTTTTGAGCCCTTAATCTGTTAAAGTACTAAAAAATGGAATTTATCAGCTTGATAATACAGCATTCTACAAGATAGTCATTTGTAGTTTAACTAGATAAACCATTCTCAGAAATAATGTTACTTCTATGTTTTCATTTTGCTTCATGTTTCTAAAATATTTTGGTAATCTTTTAGGCTTGAAAAGAATAACAAACTGGAGACCTACAGAAATATACAGCTCTTTACAAAATGAAAGTCCACCGTGTAGGTTTATGTTTTTACAATTTGTGATCTGTTTCTGGTAGAAAGTGAGGGAGAATTATAGTGAGAACTGGACATTATAGAGCCATACTTCAAAAGGTATGGAAAGTCTAATACATAGAGATACAATGCACATATTCCTTTTCTTTGTGTTGTTACTGTTTCAATTATGTAATGATATATGGAAACCCTGAACATATCCTAAGCAGATTTTATTTTTTTATTTTTTATTTTTTAAAGATTTTATTTATTTATTTATTTGAGAGAGAGAGAGAGAGAGAGAGAGAAACAGCATGAGAGGGGAGAGGGTCAGAGGGAGAAGCAGGCTCCCCGCTGAGCTGGGAGCCCGATGTGGGACTCAATCCCAGGACTCCAGGATCGTGACCTGAGCCAAAGGCAGTTGCTTAACCGACTGAGCCACCCAGGCGCCCCCTAAGCAGATTTTAAAGATAAGTTTATTTGGGGGGCGCCTGGGTGGCTCAGTCGTTAAGCGTCTGCCTTGGGCTCAGGTCATGATCCCAGGGTCCTGGGATTGAGTCCCGCATCGGGCTTCCTGCTCGGTGGGAAGCTTGCTTCTCTCTCTCCCACGCCCCCTGCTTGTGTTCCTCTCTCAGTGTGTCTCTCTCTGTCAAATAAATAAAATCTTAAAAAAAAAAAAAGATAAGTTTATTTTGTAATGAGTTCAAATATCAAGTAAAAATACTGAATTCATTGTAATGTGTATAGATTTATCTTCCTCCTTAACTGTTGAAGGTATCAAAACAAAATAGAAAATATTTGGCTTCCTGAATGGTATGGCTACAATTAACATGCTGAGCTGGTAATGAAGCAGGATTCCTTGATTTTGCAATACCAGAGCAGAGCACATAATTTTAAAGGAATGGGCCCTTAAGTAAGTTATTACCTTAAGCACACATTTTAAATTATGTCCTAGAAATGTGACATTGTCAAGATTTATGGTTTTGAATTTCTATTACCCAAATGTGAGAGATTTAGTTTGGAAAGAACTTTACATTACGTTCCAGTTTTGTTGCTAAATTTGAACAAGGCAAACACAAGAAAAACCAGCCAGTGGCTCTTACGGAATAACTCATAAAAGAAAAATATATATAAGTGCATAAATATTAACAACTTCCTTATGCCAAAAAAGTGCCGGAAGCCAAAGATAAATGATAAAATAAGAGAAAACATTGTAAACATATATGATAAAAGGTTATAGGTTAATATTATTATTACTGTTTTAATAAAAATCTTATTTACTTATTTATTTATTTTGAGAGAGAGAGAGGGTGAGCTCAAGCAAGGTGAGGAGCTTAGGGAGAGGGACAGGCAGAGCCAGACTCAGCTTGATCCCACGACCCCGAGATCACCACTGAGCAGAAACCAAGAGTCGGATGCTCAACCGACTGAGCCACCCAGGTGCCCCAGGTTTTGGGTTAATATTAATATATAAAAAATATGTACCAAAAATAAGAAAAAGATGGTTTTCCAAAGAGAAAATGAACAAAAGAAGAGTTACAAATGCTCAATAATCATACAAAATTATGTTCAACTATACTAGAAATCAAGAAATACAAACAAAAACAATGACATAATTTTTCCAACTAACAGATTTACAAAACTAAAAATATTGAAAAAATAAAAATGTGGCTTAGGAATGTGGGGAAACTGGCACCTTCATATTAGTTGGTCAGATGTAAATTGGTGCTTTTTTTTTTTTTAAAGATTTTATTTATTTATTTGACAGAGAGAGAC
>NC_058417.1:40204935-40222969 GCF_002201575.2 Neomonachus schauinslandi | reverse complement strand
ATTTGACAGAGAGAGACACAGCGAGAGAGGGAACACAAGCAGGGGGAGTGGGAGAGGGAGAGGCAGGCTTCCTGCTGAGCAGGGAGCCGGATGCAGGGCTCGATCCCAGGACCCTGGGATCATGACCTGAGCCAAAGGCAGATGCTTAATGACTGAGCCACCCAGGCGCCCCTGGTGCTTTTTCTTTAAAAAAAGATTTTATCTCAGAGAGGGAGAGGGACCAAGCATGAGCTGGGGAGAGGCAGAAGCAGACTCCCCACTGAGCAGGGAGCCCGACGAGGGGCTTGATCCAAGGACCCTGAGATCATGACCTGAGCCAAGGCAGACATTTAACCAACTAAACCACTGAGGTGCCCCTAAATTGGCACTTTTTTTGAAGGGCAGTTTGATATATGTATTGAAAGCCTTGAAAGTGTGCATACCTTTTGACCTAACAATTCTAGTTAGATGACATAATCTGAAATATGTTCAAAGATTTGTGTATCTGTATATAAGGATGTTCCTCGTGGTGTTATTTAAAATAGCAACAAATTGGAAACAACTTAAGTGTTCAGCATTAGAGGATTAATTAAATTGAAGAATATCTTTTTTTTTTTTAAGATTTTATTTATTTATTTGACAAAGAGCGAGAGAGGGAACACAAGCAGGGGGAGGGGGAGAGGGAGAAGCAGGCTTCCTGCCGAAGCAGGGAGCCTGATGTGGGGCTTGATCCCAGGACCCTGGGATCATGACCTGAGCCGAAGGCAGACGCTTAACAACTGAGCCACCCAGGTGCCCCCCCAATCTTATTTTAGTAAACATTTTAAGAGAGATATATATATGAAATTACTACATTATATACCTTAAATTTACACAATGTTTTATGTCAGGTATATCTCAATGAAAAATAAAGCTGGGGGAAAGTTATTTTTAAAATGACTTTTGTGTGTTGGTTTAGAATGAGAAACTTGTTTTTATTTTCAGTTAGTATTTTGGTTTTAGGAGAAAATGAGTAGTTTGTGATGTTTGTGTTAAATATTTGGCATAGTATATTAATTTGGTATGGTTTATGACATTTTTTGTTGAAGAACTATATTAAAACCATTCTAATTATATTTAACGTTTTCAGAGTTAACATAATTTGAACTTGTGGACTGAGTTATTTCCTATACTTGGTGGAATGGTCCATTTTTTTATATATAAGCTGATGGTGAATTATATATTGTTTTATAAATGCAATAAAGAGATTATATTGCTTTATTTGTGTATGTGCCCTGCTAAGTTACCATTCATTTCATATTGAAGATGTGTGTTTGTTTTTTTTCAACTTTTGAAAAAAAATAGGTCTAGTTTATTTTAACTTCTGGTAACCCTGTGAACATTATATTATTTCATTATATTTTGTGTATTTGCTTTTGTACTGCTTTCTCTTTCGTGATGATACAAAGATAGCTAGGTTTATGGATTTTTTTCCCTTGTAATTCCATTAGTCATGCTTAATGACTTCTTTAAATGTTTATTATGGTATTCATTTGGGAATATCTGGTAAAGGAAATCTCTAGTGAAAGATACTTTCTCTTGGGTGTATGTCATTGCTAATACAAGAGACTTGTGTTCTGCCTTAATTAAATTCACATTAAATAGTTTCTTTGTAACTAGATTTAGTATTCAAAAGCCTTTTCACATTTTAAGAAGTTTAAAGAAGAAAAATGAAAATAAATTACAAGTTGATGTTTTAGGAGAATTCTGGAGCACAAGTTTTAAGTCTTAGCACTTTTTCAGCAAATAAAATTACAATCTTAAAAAATATATATATTTGAGCCCAGCAGAAGACCTACTTACTTTATTTTATTTTTATTTTTTTAAAAGATTTTATTTATTCATTTGAGAGAGAGAGGGAGACAGAGCACAAGCAGGGGGAGAGGCAGAGGGAGAGGAAGAAGCAGATTCCCCACTGAGCAGGGAGCCCCACTTGGGGCTTGATCCCAGGACCTGGAAATCATGACCTGAGCCAAAATCAGACACTTAACCAACTGAGCCACCCAGGCGCCTCAAGATTTTTTTAAAAGTAATTTCTACACCCAATGTGGGGCTTGAACTCACAACCCCAAGTTCAAGAGTTGCATGTTCTTCCGACTGGGCCAGCCAGGCACCTCAGGCCTACTTATTTTATGTAAAATTCAGCTCAGTAAAAATCTTTCTTAACCTGGATTATGCCTTGTAATTTATTGTAATGGAATTTGCTGTAACACAATTTTAAGTCAATTTTGAGAATACTAAAACATAAAGAGAAATCATATAGTACTTTTTAGTGCTTTGTAAACCTAAATCCATAAGTAGTTAATTCAGATGTATAAAAATGAATAAATATTTTCATGTATTAAAGATAAAACCATAAACATATATTGCCCAGTATGTCTTCATAAGTAAATCCTGCTGATTTTCTTGTTCTTTTTTGCTTATTACTTCTTACCTTTCTGCCTCCTGAAAATGTGATCAATCTCATTTAATCCAAAATTATGTTTCCCTTTGGCTTCAGTGTATTTATCATTGCTGATTTTCTCTCTAATCTGTTTTATCACTGTGATATTGTTATGACCAGTTAAATAATCCCCTTTCTTCTTTTTTTTTAAAGATTTTATTTATTTGTTTGAGAGAGAGAGGTATGAGCAGAGCAGGGGGGACAGAGGGACAAGCAGACCCCTGCTGAGTGGGGAGCCCAACGTGGGTCTCCATCCCCGGACCCTGAGATCGTGACCTGAGCTGAATGAAGTCAGATGCTCAACCTACTGAGCCACCCAGGCGCCCCTCCCTTTCATCTTTTATGTACCTGAATCATATTTATCAAACCGAGATACTTAAAAAATCATATAAATTTGAGGCCTCAAATTTAACATCATATATTTTATAACATGGCATCAGTAAATTATAGGATATATTTTTAAATTAAGATATAAAATGATTTATTGCTTTCTTAATTTAGAACTAGTTACTTGATTGTGTTCTAATCTTTATCTGATTTTGGAGAACTTGGTTATTCTTACAAAGATAAGTCTTTCCCAAGTCTGTAAATCTTAAGATTATCTCTTTAAAGGAGGTCAAATATATGTAACATTCAAAAGACAATAAAAAAGATTACTTCTTTCAAAAGTTAACATTATAATTTTGTTTGAAACTCTTCAGTCTGCTTTTTTTTTTTTTAAGATTTTATTTATTTATTTGACAGAGAGAGAGACAGCAAGAGAGGGAACACAAGCGGGGGGAGTGGGAGAGGGAGAAGCAGGCTTCCCACTGAGCAGGGAGTCTGCTTCTCCCTCTCCCACTCCCCGTTTGTGTTCCCTCTCTCGCTGTGTCTTTCTCTGTCAAATAAATAAATAAAATCTTAAAAAAAATAAAAATAAAATAAAAATACTTCCAAAGTGAGTAAAGAAATTTATTTCAAAATTTTCCAGTAATTGGGCTACCAATCAAGGTAAGACTTAGTTAATATTTGTTGACTGGTGAATGAATGGGCTGTATAATCACATATACTTCTTAAGGCCAAATTAGATAACAACTTGCCCCATTAAACTATGTTTGCCAGTGGTTCTTAACCATTTGGGGATTAGGGGACCTCTTGAGACTCTAATGAAACCATTGACTCTCTTCCCAATAAAATACACATACACATAAAATTTTGCATACATTTCAAGAGGTCCATGGACTCAAGGTTACAAACCCCTAAAATAAACAACCAGCCCTCCATTAATGCAGTAGTGGAAGTGGGGGGATATGGAGAAGAGATAAATAATCCAGATTTACAAAATGTGGACTTATTTAAAAACCTTTAGTTTGATCTTGTTACCTGAGGGCTCAGGAAGGACTTATTCCCCCCGCCCAGGAATTCACTATCAGTCTATCTCAACATTTTAAGGTCCGTATTTCATTGCACAGCCCTAGCATAATTTAGTTAATCCACTAATATCTATTAGTGGATATTTAAGTTGTTTCCAGTTTTTCCTCTTTTATAAACAACACTGTGGTGCAGATTCTTAGGTTGAGTGGGTTTTTTTTGCATTTACTGGACCATCCTCTTTTTTTTTTAATTTTTTTTATTTTATGGACCATCCTCTTAATGTAAGTTCTAGAAGTAGAGTTGCTGAGCAGTTTACATAGATAGTGCACCCTCCAAAAAGATCACCCCAGTCAACATGCCTACCAAGAACTAGTGTATGATAGGGATGGCATTTCCCCACATCTTCTGTAACTGAGTATTGATAACCTTTATATCTTTGCTAGTCTCTCATATTTATATTTCTTTTATTTCTAACAAGGTTAGATAGTGTTTCACATGTTTATTGGCCATTTTGTTTCTTCTTGTCCTTTGCCCTTTTATATAATTAGCCTTTTTTCTATATAGCTGTTTGAGTTTTCCCAGACATCTTTCTGTCTTATGTATTACAAGTAATTCCCTCCTGGTTGAAGCGCCTGGGTGGCTTAGTCCTTAAGAGTCTGCCTTCGGCTCAGGTCATGATCCCAGCGTCCTGGGATCGAGCCCCGCATCGGGTTCCCTGCTCCGCGGGAAGCCTGCTTCTCCCTCTCCCACTCCCCCTGCTTGTGTTCTCCCTCTCGCTGTGTCTCTCTCTGTCAAATAGATAAAATCTTCAAAAAAAAAAAATTCCCTCCTGGTTTTTTCTCTTTTCTTGCCTTTCAACTTTGTGTATTATTTTTTTGCAGTACCAAATGTTACATTTTTATGTTGTCTAATAGTTTTTTCTTCTCTGGTCTGGCTATTAAGACATGCTTAGAAAAACCATTTCTACACAAAGATTATAAAATTTTCATTTGTATTTTCTTTTATTTTGTGGTTATTTTTTTGCATTAAGTTTCTCCATCCATCTGGAATCTGTTTCTATGTAAGAAGTGAGGTGGGAATGTAGCTTTATTTGTTTTTCTAAAAATAATACTATTTATTGATCACTCACTATGTGCCAAGCATTGAGCTAAATGTTTCACATGTATTAACAGTTTTAACCTAAATCAATTCCAAATGGTGAGCCAGTTATCAAAAGAAAAAAAAAAATCAACTATTTCCCACCAGCTCCCTCTTTCTCTACTGATAAAGTACATGTTTAGCATATATTCTAAGTCCTCATATCTGCTCAGATCCAGTGCTTCTCTGTTCTGTTCCAGAGATCAGTGTGTCTCTGAATATACCCCATTGTTTTAATTATTGGACATTTTATTTGGATCATTACAATTTTTTCAGAGAATAATAAAGGTGAGAATTTTCATGGACTGCCTCTGAAATATGCATTAGGATAGATTTTTAATCTGACTCAAAATGAATTTCACATTCTTTGAGCAGATGGTAGATAATCACCAGTAGTTCCATTAAAGATACACTAGATGTAGTCTTAAACATGTGTTCCTATAGAAGTAGTAACAGATTGGTAATTTTTAAAAACAATAATCTGTCCACTTCCAACTCCAATAGTGTAATTTCATTCTCACATTTCAGTAAGTATAGTAAAACTTTATTTCTTTAATTTAAAAGCTTAGGATTGCTTTCAGAATGTTCTTCTTCTAAACAAAACAGAAGGAAAATTATTCACGTTACAGATAAGACATATATGAACTAGAAAACTGTACACAGGAGTTACAAAGGGATATGTAAAATATTTATGTTACGGATAAGCACTGTCCACATAAAAATATAAATGCAATTTTCTAGTAGCTTTATTTTTTTAAATCACCAATCTTCATTGAAAGGAAGAACTTCTGTTCATCAGAACCACCAGTGAGGGGCGTCTGGGGTGGCTCAGTCGTTAAGCGTCTGCCTTCGGCTCTGTGTCCTGGGATCGAGCCCGCATCGGGCTCCCTGCTCTGCGGGAAGCCTGCTTCTCCCTCTCCCTCTGCCCCTGCTTATGTTCCCTCTCTCGCTATGTTTCTCTGTCAAATAAACAAATAAAATCTTTAAAAAAAAAAAAAAAACCACCAAAGAAAAAAGCAAGCTACTGAGAAGATATTTGCAACATGTATAACTAGTAGCTACCTTTAAAAAAGCAAAGAGAAACAAGTGAAATCAATTTTAAAATATATTTTCTTTAACCCAGTATATTCAAAATATTGTCATTTCAACATGTAATCAATATAAAAACTAATGAGGTATTTTACATTCCTTTTTCTGTGCCAAGTCTTTGAAATCTGATGTGTATTTTATACTTATACCATATCTCAATTTGGATGCAAAATTTTCATCAGAAATGTATGAATTGGGTAAAAAATATATACACAAACTGTGTTCAGATTTCATAAGACTTTCAGTTAACGGAGTCACATACCCAAGTTGTCCCAAACATACTTGAAAATTTTCCAATAACTAAATCGAGCATCAATTTTTTAAGTTTACATTTAAGTTTATTAAAATAAAGTAACAAATTCAGGTCCTCAGTCATACTAGCCACATTTCAAGTACCAATTGCACATGTGGCTAGTGGCTGTCATATTGAACAGTACAGTTACAGGCCTAGTTCTAAAGAAATAAAATATAGGCTGGTCTCCAACTTTTAATATCTAGCCTGCAAATAACTCAAATACAAATAGGGTCTCTTGCCCTCTGGGAATTGAAGCCATTGCTCTATAAGGGAGCCGAAGCTACTCTTACCTAAAGAAGATGATACCCCTAAAATTTCCCACCAGACCCCCACCCCAAAATACACATACACAGATGCACTTCATTTTTAAAAAAAACCGTTGCACTGGGATGCCTGGGTGGCGCAGTCGGTTAAGTGTCCAACTCTTGGTTTCAGCTCAGGTCATGATCTCAGGGTCGTGGGATCAAGCTCCACGTCAGGCTCCGCACTCAGCTGGGAGTCTGCTTGGGATTCTCTGTCTCCCTCTGCCCTTTCCTCCTGCTTGCGCGCACTCTCTCTCAAGCAAATAAATCTTAAACAAAACAAAACTGCTGCACTGAGGTATGGTTGAAGCATTATCTACCTCCTGGAAGCCCTTCTCTTTTCTTAGGAATAGAAGACCAGTCTGTGCTGTGTGGCAGCTGGGATGGAGAACAGAGAGAGCTAGAGGGATTATTTGGTTACTAATGGTATCCCTGACTAGAAATTCTAACATCTTTTCCTTCAGGAACAAAATTATAAAAGGTAACTAGGTTTTGCAAGAATGTAGATCAACTGAGGTTTTGGGGTTTACCTAGGTATTTTTCATCTCTTTATAACTTTGTTCCTATGGGAAAATATTCCATGTTCCAAACAACACATGTGCAAGTGCATTTTGGAATATGATTCCATTTTTTTTTTTTAAAGATTTATTTATTTATTTGAGAGAGCGAGAATGAGAGAGAGAGAGCACATGAGAGGGGGTAGGGTCAGAGGGAGAAGCAGGCTCCCTGCCGAGCAGGGAGCCCGATGCGGGACCCGATCCAGGGACTCCAGGATCATGACCTGAGCCGAAGGCAGTCGCGTAACCAACTGAGCCACCCAGGCGCCCCTATGATTCCATTTTTAAAGTGACCAGGAAGAGGATATGGGGAAGATGTTTGAAGTTGCTTGTTGTTTTTATTACAGAAAGGTCAGGGGCTTGAGTATTGAACTTTGATGCATCAGCCTAAATTATCTCTTGTCACCTATATGACCTTACTTAAAACTCTGAAAACTAAAACATAAAACAGCCCATTCTGTTTTAGGTATAACTCAACTATCAAATCACTTTTAGGTAGATTTTTTTTGTTATTTTGTTTTCCTTCTGTGTGTGTTTTGTGTGTGTGTGTGTGTGTGTGTGTGTGTGTAAAACTGAATTTGCCTAGAGAAGAAGATCTTTTGATCTTAGCCACTATTCTTTTTTTATGGTATACATAAAGTTGATGCTTGGAATTTGAGATCTGGTTACAGATGAAATTTTGTCCTTTCAAAAGAGATTTGACCCCCTAATGTTAGTTTAGTCTTTGAAGATACTCCCTAAGGAGGGGGGTAATTTTTAGTTCTCTGTAGATGAGGTGAGGATAACACCAACTATGTGTGAAAGACTGAACAAATAGAGCTTCAGAAGACCAAATTGATAGATTTTGGAACCTAGGTAATGCCTAAGCCCCACTTTCTGCCATTCTTCAGGCCTTTCTACCCTATCTATCTATCTATCTGTCTATCTATCTATCTATCTATCTATCATCTATCTATCTATCATTTATTTTTTAAGTAGGCTCCACAGTGGGCATGGAGCCCAACATGGAGCTTGAACTTGTGACCCTGAGATCAAGACCTGAGCTGATATCAAGAGTCAGTTGCTCAACTGACTGAGCCACCCAGGCACCCCTCTACTTAATTTATCTTAATGGTCTTTTTAGATCTCTGATTCTAGAAGGAACCCTTGAAGAAATGGATAGAACTTGTATGTTGCTTTTTTTTTTAAGATTTTATTTATTTATTTGACAGAGAGCACAAGTAGGCAGAGAGGCAGGCAGAGGGAGAGGGAGAAGCAGGCTCCCTGCTGAGCAGGGAGCCCGGTGTGGGGCTCGATTGCAGGACCCTGGGATTGAGCCCCTGGTCAGTGGGGAGACTGCTTCTCCCTCTCCCACTCCCCCTGCTTGTGTTCCCTCTCTCGCTGTGTCTCTCTCAAGTAAATAAATAAAATCTTAAAAAATTTTTTTTTCTTCTTTTTTTTTCTGTTGGGGGAAAAGGGTACCACCTATTAGAGAATCTTACTAGTAAAGAGCAAAGTCTGTGTATTCAAACCAATATTTGGAAGAAAAAGTTGTTTTTTTTTTAAAGATTTTTATTTATTTATTTGACAGAGAGAGAGCGAGCGAGAGCAGGAACACAAGCAGGGGGAGTGGGAGAGGGAGAAGCAGGCTTCCCGCTGCTCAGGGAGCCCGATGCAGGGCTCGATCCCAGGACCTTGGGATCATGACCTGAGCTGAAGGCAGATGCTTAACAACTGAGCCACCCAGGCGCCCCTGGAAAAAAAGTTTTAAAAGCACCTCAACAAAATCAAACAGAGAGGGTGAAGACTGGCTTTTGAGAAAGGCATGGCAATGTGAAAGCAATTTCTGATAAAAACAGGACATCTGTTCATCCTCGTTGAAAGCTGGTCATCTCTAAGGAGCTATATAGTACGTGCAAAACAAATCAGGTCTAATCAAGGATTCCACAGTTAAGATCATTTCAGTGTGGTATTAGTCTAGCTTTTTTCCAAGATACACAGTTTTATATGGAAGATAGCTTTCCTGCTTGATACACTCAAATCAAGTCATTTATCTTTCAAAGATGATATGCAGATTCAATCTCTCCCGCGGAGCAGGGAGCCTGATGTGGGGCTCGATCTCAGGATCCTGGGATCATGACCTGAGCTGAAGGCAGACGCTTAACGACTGAGCCACCCAGGTGCCCCGAAGAAGAAAATTAAAGGCAAAAATAAGAAAGTATAGCATAGTCTGTATTTATTTGAACTTTAAAGTGTTTAATACTAGGATCTAATTCTGTAAAATGTTTCTCTGTTTTGTTCACTGCTGTATCCTCAGTACCTAGAACAGAACCTGGCATCTAACAGATGCTCAGTAAGTATTTATCCAGTAAATACTTAACTGCTTCTGTGAGAGGGTTGATCCACTTTTGTTTATGGTAGGCAGTTACTCATCTTTGGTAATAAGCACTGGCTGGTGTTGAAGATACCTTAATTCCATTTATAATGGAATCTCGATACAGACGGTATATCCAGAGACTGCATCAGCCTTCCAAAGGGCAGAAAGCATTGCCTTTTACTGTGGGAAAAACAAGAGGGCAAAGCCAATTCCCTTTGTTTCTTTTGCATTTTAGAGTTAGACCTGGAAGAAATGTGAGTTCCCTAGGTGAGAACTGGCTTTTTATCCCCCATTAAAAAATGTGTGTGTATATGATAAATGTACCAGTTTAACCAGTGCCGTTCCATTAAGTACATTGACATTTTTAGTCAACTGTCACCATTCATCTCCAGAACTGTTTCATCATCCCACAGTGAAACTGTATGCATCAAACAGTAGCTCCCCACTCCCCTCTCCTCCAGCCTCTGGCAACCACCATTCTACTTTCTAGAAGTTTGACTACTCTAGGTGCCTCATGTTAAGCGGAATCCTACAACATTTGTCCCTTTGTGTCTGGTTCTTTCTTCTTTTCTTTCCCCAGATTTTTTAGTTTTTGCTCTGTACCTAGACCTAGCCAGTGATGCATACAAAATAAGTATCCAAAGACAAGTTAATTCAGCAGCTTGTTGCATACCACTAGGGGGTTATTAAGGCTTTGAAAATGTGATTCCTAATCTTTATGTCTGTAGGCTTATCTCCTCCAGGTCTTGCTGATAAACCTGCACTGACAGTAATAGCAGAGATTAGTCTTTCTCCATGTTTCATAAAGCAAATTGTTCTCCTTCTTTTAGCCTGATGATGAACTGGAAAATTACTGGTACATTGTTGTAATTGTTTATACAGACACTAAGGCAAACTCTACATAAGGGACAACAATTGCAAGAGAGGAGGTTTTGATTGCAGCTTCATTAAGAAATTATGCTCATAACTTGTTTCTTTTCTGTTTTCTTTTCTCATTATATCTTCCTTGTCCTTCCCTCCCTTTCCTTTCCTTTCTTTCTTTTTCCAGTCTATCCCTTCATCCCTCCCTTCCTTCCCCTCCCTCCCTCCCTCCCTCCCTTCCTTCCTTCCTTCCTCCCCTCCCCTCCCCCCCCCTCCCCTCCCCTTTCTTCCTTCCTTCCTTCTTTTTCATTCTCATTTTTCCGAGTAGTTGCTACAGAGACAAGCAGACGCTATGGCCCAAATATAAATAAAATAGTCACGGCTCTCTATCAGGCTACCTGGAAGGATAGGGAGAAAGAGAGTGAGAGAACTAAACTGAAGGAGGAAATATCCTTAATTTTTTTAAAGGACAGAAACTAACTTGTTGAGAGAAAAAAGATATATACTGTGAGAGCTGATGGGTAAGATGGAAAGCCTTGGAGAATGATTTGAAAAGCAACCAATGCAATTTAGATTTCAAGCAGGATCTTAATCTATGGACTATTTTAGAGCCTTTTAATCAGAACATTAAACAGGGCCAGTAAAGAGGTTTTCTAGCATTGTATCCCTTGCTCAGTGACACTGGGCAGATGATTTCTGCTATCCTTGACTCCATTTTCTCACCCTGTAAAATGGAGGGTCACCAGTTAGGTTCAGAACTATAGGAGTTTGGGCCGAAGCCATTAGAATATGAAAGGCATTTTTTATTATTTACTTTTTAAAGATTTTTTTTTTAAAAGATTTTATTTGACAGAGACATAGCGAGAGAGGGAACACAAGCAGGGGGAGTGGGAGAGGGAGAAGCAGGCTTCCTGCAGAGCAGGGAGCCCGACGTGGGGCTCGATCCCAGGACCCTGGGACCACGACCCGAGCTGAAGGCAGACGCCCAATGACTGAGCCACCCAGGCACCCCTAAGATTTTGTTTTTAAGAAATCTCTACACCCAGTGTGGGTCTTGAACTCATAGCCCTGAGACCAAGAGTTGTGTGCTGTACTGACTGACCCAGCCAGGTGCCCCTGAAAGGTGTTTTTTAAATTCAATTTTTTTGATGTCTGCAAATGCTGTTTGTGTTACTGTGCCAGAGACAGAAGTATTGACAATGAGAAATTATAAAACCAAGATTGATTTCTGTTAGAAAGGTGGAAATAGTTGTCATGGAATTCAGTAACCTCAGTATTCTGGGATTTATATGACTTTCAGAATGTTAGGAGAATATTCCAGTCCTTGTTTAAATATGAATGGATATATATTGCAATTATTGCCCTGCCCCCACTTCTTCCAAATTTAGATTGGCAGTATTTATAAAGTTTACTGGTCACAAATAGCTTCTTGCATCTTCCATTCCTTGTCATAGGGCCCTCTTGCAGTTCAATATGCTTTTATTGGCACTTACTTTGGTTTTCTTTACAGCAGCAGCTGCTAATTAGTGACAGCTTTTGAGCAAGCAGCTTGTCATTTTTGGCAGGGGTAGGGGACATCCATAGCAATTCAAGACTATATTTTCACTTACTAAATTTACTTTGCTTCATGGAACGACATCTCAAATAAAAAATAGTCTGTAGTCAAAGGTGGCTGTATTTACTGAAATATCTCCCTGAGTTGGCATTCGGTCCCATGGTTGAAGAACTCCCAGGAGATTAAAAAATAGGTTCAGTGTCTATCAGACCGATGCCATTAGTCCTGAGTCATCCTTCTAACGTTAATCTACATTCTGGATGTAGAACCTCATCATCTTGTTTTGGCACAATCATAAATCTTTCTGGATTGTATTTGGTAGTATGCATGGTAACGGAAGGAGTGAATTGTTGAAAAATGTTGTGCTTTCCGTTTATACTCAGCTTCTTTCTTGAGACATAATTAAAGGAAAGAAACAGTTTAGTTTGCATAAAGGAGAAGCTTTCTTTGGAATTTCAGCTTGTATTAGCACCATCGTATTTCATGTAATTCTCCTCTTTGAAATTGCTGCGATGAGGTGTTAGCTCTGTTTTACAAACTTGTCATGATGTTTATGGAATGGAACATTGCGATTATATTTGTCTTGATTAGCACCAATGATGAGTCAAAACCTCCGTCACAGTTTGTATAAAGTGTGATTCAGTCCCATTATTCCTGTAATAAGGATTCAAGTTAATGACTTCCACAGTGTCAAAAATAACATCTTGAAGAAAATAACTGACCTACCATTAATTTTCCCCAGTTTAGGTTCTTTTTGTAACATGGCGGTCTACCAAAATTATATTTAATTTAACACCCAATTATTGATTATGTACCATATATCAAGTACTGTGTTGAAGAAATCAAAAGGAATGAGAAATGGTTCCTGCCCTGGGATAACTTCTAGTCTAGTAGTTGAGCAACAGATAACTCAAAATTGCTTTGGTTCTTATGCCCAGAGTGTAGTATAAATTCTAATTCCAGAGAGGTAAAGCATTCCATCTTCTAAAAATGGGATGTTCAGGGGTCTCCTGGGTGACTCAGTCAGTTGAGTGTCCAACTCTTGATTTCAGTTTGGGTTGTGAGATCGAGCCCTGCGTTTGACTATGTGCTCAGCGCAGTTTGCTTGAGATTTTCTCTCCCTCCTCCTCTCTCCCCCATTCCCCCCCCCCCTCTCTCTCTAAAATAAATAAATAAATCTTAAAACAAATGGGATGATCAGAATGATAAAAGGCATGGTATACAAGTATTGTGTTGATTCTTTTTTTAGCTAGAGATATTAAAGATTGTATGAGTCACCTTTCATGAGAGTATGGAATGGCCCAGTGTCCTTGTCCCAAATTTTCCCTTGACATGTTGCACAACACTATTAAATTCAGAAGTTGTCTTCCACATACAGAGTAACTACTTCTTAGTGGCATGGCTTAGTGCACCCACATGATCTCCTAATACTTGACTAATATTTATTCTGCATTGTGCACAGTAACATAGTTATTTTTATATTTGTCATATTAGGGTGTATCAATTATCACAGGAATTTATCATTCACACCTTGTCTGTAACTAAATATGCGCATCAGTGTTAGGCAAGTTGATGTTTAGTTATTGATGTAAGGTGAATAGTTATATTGAGATAACTGACTTTTTTTTTTTTAAAGATTTTATTTATTTTTTAGAGAGCGAGCGAGAGAGAAACAGCATGAGAGGGGAGAGGGTCAGAGGGAGAAGCAGGCTCCCCGCTGAGCCGGGAGCCCAATATGGGGCTCGATCCCAGGACCCTGGGATCATGACCTGAGCCAAAGGCAGACGCTTAACCATCTGAGCCACCCAGGCGCCCGAGATAACTGACTTTTAAGAACCTATCTTATCCCCAGAACATTTCACTAGTTGTCTCATTTGTATTAATGATATTGTCCCTTTAATGAGAAATATTTTCTGCCAGCAGAAAAACCTGAGTTTAGAATGATCTCTGGTGAATATTGGTGATGGACAGTAGTGTATCTAAGGGAAACCCAATAAGGAATTCAGGAACAAATATAACAAATGGAACCACTCTGCTGCTTATAGGAAATGTCACAGTGCTAATTCTGACCACAAGTGGTCAGGATCTAGGTTTTGGCCTCATTGGAAAGTTACCCACCTCTCGTTATTCTCCTCCCACTCCCTTTTACAATCTAAAGCGTTTAGCTGATTTCTGATTGATTTAGAGGAGTGAAGGTGAGCCACCAAACACCTAATATGGCTGGCTTCCTTTGATTGTGTTTGAAGGTTGGTCATCTGGATGATCTCTGACCTTTAGGAGAGGGGAGTCCCATTTAAAATATTTTTGGATTGTCAAATAATTCTTCATATCTATTTGTGAGTTATACTTTGTGTTAATTCACTTTGTAGTTTTTATCATAAAGCAGTCTTGAGTTACAGATATCATGTCAGGAATTAGGTGAGGTGTCTTTGAGAGCATGAGCCCTGGAGGTGGACAGCCTGTGTGCTCATCCCAGCTCCTTCACTTACTTGCTGCAGGACTTCAGGCAAATTCCCTATTAAACCTGTTTCGTCATCTATTAGAAGGGGGATAATAATTGTGCTGCCTCATAGATTTGTCATGAGGATTAACTGAGGAAGCATATAACGTGCATACAACAGTGCATAATGTAGTAAGAGCTCCTTAAACGTTTACCATTACTAGCATTACTCTTATTACTCCTACTATGGTTTGTACCCTCTTTTTCTCCTTTCCCATGCAAATTCCTTTCTTATTATTTAAGGTTTGATGATTAAGTATAGGAAAGGCTTGGAAATTTAATAGTTTATTTTGTTTCCAACATGAAACAGTTTCTAGTTGGGTAGCAGCAGTTAATTTAGCATATGTAATAAACTAATAAGTTTTTCCTTAAACCTCAGACTGTCTTCATTTCAAGCAAGGTATTCTCAAGAGTGGGTTACATACTCTCCATCATCAAAGCCTAGAATCTTTAGAACAAGAGCTTGTCTCAGAAAAAGCCTCCTGTCTCCATTGCCACCACAACCTGAAACTAAAGAGGTAGAAACCACACAGAGCCCTATGACATGCTGTAGGAGCCCTTCCGAAGGACCCATCACATTTTCTTTTAAGTTGTATGTCGGTAGCTACGCCAGAAATCCATCTGGTTGAGAAAACTTAAAAAGTCTTCATTTTGGGGCACCTGGGTGGCTTAGTCGTTGGGCGTCTGCCTTCGGCTCAGGTCATGATCCCAGGGTCCTGGGATTGAGCCCTGCCTGGGGCTCCCTGCTTGGCGGGAAGCCTGCTTCTCCCTCTCCCACTCCTCCTGCTTGTGCTCCTGCTCTCGCTGTGTCTCTCTCAAATCAGTAAAATCTTTTTTTAAAAAGTCTTCATTTTTCCTTCCTTCTCCTTTACTTTTATACTCAAAAGGACTAATTTTGTTGCCTCTAGAAAGATTGAATGTATGGATGCTTGCTTAATTTAAAGAAGTCTCTGTGAGAATGCTGTGTTGTTTCTTTGGGGGGGTGGGAGATCTTCAGTATTATTCCATAACTATTCAGGGTCACTACCTAAAGAAGATTTTAAATCTTATTTTCTATTCTCTTCTCCTTTTTGTTATTAGTCATATAGTCTTTTTTCCATGTCTGATCTAAGAAACTATATAATCATTGTATGCGTGCTTGTTTATGCTACTGATTGTCAGCATTGAATCTGGCCAGTGTCTTAGCATGTTTGACGACTAATAGGACTTTAGTTTGAGAAGAGGAAGGCTAAAGATTTATTTTTATATCAATCAACCGGGGACCTCATATGTTGTCACATTTATTATAGCCAAAATACCATTTTATTTTTAGGTGAACTCTGGAGCACTAGTATAAAATCTGGGATGGCTCCAATTCTGTTCTTTTCCTCATATTTAAACCTCATTAAATCTGGTAGCTCTTTAAAGTTCCATTGCCATTTAAAAAGTGTAGCTCCATGTGATCTTATTGTCTTATTGTCAAGTGAGACACTTTAGATTGCCTCGGTTCTGGGTCTCACACTTGCTTTGTTTTTCTCTGGAGCTTTACTGGAAACCAAATGCTCTTGCGTACTAGCTGCAGAAGCAGGAGGGGAAGTTGGCAAGAATTAACTGCTTTCTGTTTGGTCTGTCTGAGGCAGCTGACCTTTTGGAAGGAAATCGCTGCTCTTTGCTTCTTCCTGTAACAGTGCAGCCTGTGAAATAACATACGCACCGTTATCCTGGCTGATGTCTTGGGGCACAAGCTGTTAGTTAAGAGGCGGGAGTCTTTCACTGCCTCTGTTCTGTGGTGTAGGAACAAGCATTCAAGTTCACAGTGCTAAGTTGTGTAGATATCCTGGTCAATATGTAGCAAGGAAGAACGTGTTTCTGGAAAAAGTAGTTTGTTTTAGCAAAAGTATTTGTATTGTATTGCAGAGTCCCAGTGTTAATGCTGTGGTAAACGTGGACAGTTACTTTGTGCACAATTTTAATTCATCTCAGTGTTAAACATCTTGGTATCAGTAGTACCTCTTATCCTGGACAACCTTTTTTCCTGAGAGGCCAAACATTTTGATTTTCTAAGACGTGAACTTTTTATTTAAATATCCTTTCATGGGGCGCCTGGGTGGCTCAGTCGGTTAAGCATCTTGGGGTCCTGGGATCGAGCCCCATGTTGGGCTCCCTGCTCAGCGGGGAGCCTGCTTCTCCCTCTCCCTCTCCCCCCACCCACTCGTGCTCTCTCTGTCTCTCTTTCTCAAATAAATAAATAAAATCTTTTTTTAAAATGTCATTTCATCTCAGAATTAGCTTTTTTTTTTTTTAAGATTTTATTTATTTATCTATTTGACAGACAGAGACCCAGCGAGAGAGGGAACATAAGCAGGGGGAGTGGGAGAGGGAGAAGCAGGCTTCCTGCCAAGCAGGGAGCCCGATGCGGGGCTTGATCCCAGGACCCTGGGATCATGACCTGAGCTGAAGGCAGACGCTTAACGACTGAGCCACCCAGGCGCCCCTCAGAATTAGCTTAATATACCTGCTACCCATTGTTGGACCATCTTTTCTACAGGACTTGTTTTACTGAAACACAGTGAGTATTACACCCCACACATTGACATTATTTTCACGAAAGCTACAGTTGGGCTTCACAAGTGGAGTATCAGCCAATGAGTAACAAAGGAACCAGCTGATGGGACGGCTCTCTCTTAAAGAGAGGATTTTAGTCTTCCATTATTTTAACCCAAACCTATTTAGGTTCATTTTTTATTTGTTTATTTATTTTTTTAAAGATTTATTTATTTATTTGACAGAGTGAGACACAGCGAGAGAGGGAGCACAAGCCAGGGGAGTGGGAGAAGGAGGAGCAGGCTTCCTGTGGAGCAGGGAGCCCAATGCGGAGCTCGATCCCGGGACGCTGGGACCATGACCCAAGCCGAAGGCAGACACCCAACGACTGAGCCACCCAGGCGCCCCTTATTTTTTTTTGTTTTTTTTAAAGATTTTATTTATTTATTTGACAGAGAGAGACACAGTGAGAGAGGGAACACAAGCAGGGGGAGTGGGAGAGGGAGAAGCAGGCTTCCCGCTGAGCAGGGAGCCCGATGCGGGGCTCGATCCCAGGACCCTGGGATCACGACCTGAGCTGAAGGCAGACGCTTAACGACTGAGCCACCCAGGCGCCCCTTATTTTGTTTTTTGAAATGATTTATATTCAAGTAACTGTAAGCAAAAATGAAGTCGATTATGATAATTGGTAAATGCAGAGAGCACAGCTACATGAAAAGAGAGCAGAATTCTGTGTTCTCCATTTAGTTGGGGTTCACTGGATAGGTGTGCTTTTCCAATGTATTTTTGGTTTCTCTCCTAGTATTTACTGTTGATAGTAAAGGTTGTTGGGTGAGCATTAGTGTTGATGTGCAGAAAAGATATAGAGGGGCGCCTGGGTGGCTCAGTCGTTAAGCGTCTGCCTTCGGCTCAGGTCATGATCCCGGGGTCCTGGGATCGAGCCCCACATCGGGCTCTCTGCTCGGCGGGAAGCCTGCTTCTCCCTCTCCCTCTGCCATTCCCCCTGCTTGTGTTCCCTCTCTCGCTGTGTCTCTCTCTGTCAAAT
>NC_058417.1:40137162-40174935 GCF_002201575.2 Neomonachus schauinslandi | reverse complement strand
CTGGTGGGCAAAGGGACCCAGAGCTCCTGTAGGTCTGAGACCACCCAAGCTGGGCTCCGGCATGTGCCCAGGTGGGAGATAGATTCAGCCAGAAGATATTGGTAGTTTAGAGTGGATTTGGGCAAATGTCATCTAGTCCCCTCTCCCAAAATGGAGATTTTTCTTGTTCTGTATAAAGATCAGATGGGCTTTAGATGTGTGGACAGCCAGGGTGAGGGGCAACTGGGGTGGGTATTCTAGTTTGAGGCACTCTGTCCTGATAGCAAAGGACTCTGCTCTCCACTGTTTAGATCATGAGTGTCTTTTCCCACGAAGCCTAGGCAGAGGGTATAGGCAGTCTTGGGCCATGCACCTGGTGGGGTTTGGGCCTTGGGCTGGTCTCTGCTCCTCATCATTGGGCCTCTGACAACCTTTCCCTTCCCTTCATCTTTTCTCTTTTCCCTCGAAGCCCTGACCCTGTCCTGGACAACGATGGGGACTTTGATCTGGACGACACCATGGATGTGGCGCGGCGTGTGGAGGAGCTCTTGGGCCGGCCTATGGACAGTCAGTGGATCCCTCACGCGCAGTCGTGACCCCCGTCTCCATCTTCAGCCTCTTCATCCTCGCCAGAGGACTTACTCTTGTGGATGTTTTAATTCCATGAATCGCTTCTCTTTGGAAACAATAGTCATAATGTGAAGTGTTAATACTAGTTGTGACTTTAGTGTTTCTGTGCATGGTGGCACCAGTGAAGGGAGTGTGTGTGTGAGTGTGTGTGTGTGAGTGCGTGTGCACACGCGAGTGTGTGAGTTTACACATGGGGCTGTTTCTCCCCCTTGCTGTGCAGTTTATTCGCAGCCTTGGGGCCACAAACAGAGGCTGTGGTTGTTTTTAACCTTGTGAAAAAAGGCTGTAGTTCCATGAACCCTGGAACTTGGCCATGTGTCTGTTCAAGTAAGAGAAGGACAAAGGGAGGAGAAAGCACCTCCGCTCCGTGAGATTTGTCACTGTGTCTGCCAAGCAGTTGATATATAACCGTGACTGTCTCTGCTTTCCTTTGAATTGTAGAAACTGCCTTTTGAAAAAGAAAGCCGTCCTCCCACCTGCCCTCTCCCCCACCCCTGTTTTCCTGGGTAGGGATGGGTGAAGGGGGAATGTCTGGTCATTGTTGGGACAAGGGAAGTCATAGGTTGTCCGATGGGTAGTGGCTTTTTAAATAACACTTAACCCATCTAACCCATCTACATGTTCTCTCCCTCACCCCTCCTTCCTTCCGCTCTGTGGAATTGCACTCAGCTCTATGTGTGTAAACACGTGCAGACACGTTTGATGAACTAGAGAAAAGAGGGTCACATAACCGCAGCTTACTGTGTTGACGTCCTTTGTATCATGGCCAGAGTGGAAGGCCCAGCCATGACCCATGGTGCTGAGGAAGTTGCCTTGCTCCCTGGGGCACCTGCCCTCTGGGCTGCCCATCCTTCTGCCCAAGCGCGGCTACCGCAAGGCTCATCGATGACGGCTGTTTGCACATGGTGGTGTTTTGTTTCTAAATTGAGACTTCTTGTTTTCCTCTTCCCACCCTCATCTGACATCACAATTCTTTCTTCCTGTGGCAGGTCCTGTGTTGTTCATACCCAAGTCACCTCGTTTGCCTTCACTGTTCACACGGGCTGTCTTGGGGAGGGGGTGGCAGGAACGTAGTCTGAACCCAGGGCCAGCATGTTCCATGAGGTCATTGCCCACTTGGTATGGGCTGCTGGGTGTCAGGCATTGGTCATCTGGGGAAATGCAGTCAGTGGGTTTCCTGGGAAGTTTGGTAAGCTGCAAAAACAAAACAAAACAGCTTCAACATAACGTCCACAACTTCTTCCGTAGCTTTACATCAGATGGAAGGAATGGGCTATGGCAGTCAGGTGGGAAGAGGGGTAGCAGATAATAGTTTTTGGGGTAGGCCTACAAGCCACTCAGCCCTGGCCCCCCTCTCCAACAGTGACTGCACCCAAGAGAGAATGGCCCTAAAAACCTTATTTTTATACATGTGAGTAAATAAACAGATATTTTTTTTACAAAAATGACTTCCGAATTTATCAGTGCTTTGATGTTAAAGGAAAATATTCCTCTGTAGTAAATTATTTATTGGAAGATGACTTTTTAAAAGCTGCTGTTTGCCCTGGCTCGGTTTCATACACTGATTTATTTTTCTATGCCAGGCAGTAGAATCTCTCTGCCTCTGAGGAGCAGGCCGACCCCTCCATGATACCAGCATTGACATAGGATGCGGCTAAGCCCTTTAAGCCCTAAGCCCTCAAGATTGGATTAAAATTCCCCCCGTGAGAATCAGAGCAGTGGGGAAAGGGGAAAAGGAAGCCAGACTGCTCTCGGACCCTTACCTGCCCGTCCCTCGGGCTTCACCGACACTGGCCTGTGAGTGCAGTGCTGGGAGTTCAGCAGCCCTGACAGGCGGGGACTGCCACACCGTCAGCCCTGTAGCAGAGCTTGCCCTTTACAGTTAGCACTGGGGTTGCGGGTACTGAGAAGTGTGGCTGCCCTGAGTGTAGGGGTCCCATGCTTGTACAGTTGCTGAGCTGTCCTCAGTTTCCCTGAGGCTGTGCCTATAGATGGGAGAGATTTTTGATTGAAAGGTGTGCTCGCTATCTGCGTTGTATTTTCTTTTCTCCCTGTTCCTGCAAACCACAAAAGAGGCAGTGGCAAGTCTTGACCACCTGCCTCTCACTTGCTCCCAGACACACACACACACACACACACATACACACACATACACATACACACGTCATCAAAACTTTTCAATGTGTGGTATGTGCAGGGTTTTGTAGGGGGGTGGGGAGACTAAAAGTGAATATAACAAAGTGGAAGTATACTTTTTATAATTTTTCTTTTTAAAACTTTGTGAAATTATTTCAGATACATATTTTAGTGTTGAGGCAGATTAGTATATAGCCACCAAAAAAGTATTGTGTACAATTTGGGGCAGTCACAAAATTGTGTATTTTATGTTACAATAAAGGCTTCCTCTGAAGGGACAATACTGAGTTCTGGTTTTTTTTTTTTCCATCAGGTGGTGAGAGAAGGTAGTTTTGATAGGGAAATATTTGAAATCATCAATGTGACTGTGAAAAGCAGAACTAGTTGGGAATTGGCCTCAGAGAGAGTGTCTTCAGCTTTGACAGCAGAAGGGGCATTTCTGACCTTCCTGTTCATAAGATGTTTTAAAAATTAGAATGATAGTCTGTATCTCCTGCCTCCTGATTCCACACTCTTCCCATTAGAAAGCTGATCCCTGGGGCACCTGGGTGGCTCAGTCGGTTAAGCGTCTGCCTTCGACTTAGGCCATGATCCCAGGGTCCTGGCGTTGGGCT
Source organism: Neomonachus schauinslandi (assembly GCF_002201575.2). Lineage (NCBI taxonomy): Eukaryota > Metazoa > Chordata > Mammalia > Carnivora > Phocidae > Neomonachus > Neomonachus schauinslandi. The sequence continues at coordinate 40,171,576 of NC_058417.1, read as the reverse complement.
CCCTGCTCAGTGGGGAGCCTGCTTCTCCCTCTCCCTCTCCCCCTGCACGTGCTCTCTGTCTCAAATGAATAAAATCTTTAAAAAGAAAGAAAGTTCATCCTTAAACTTGAGCATATTTCAAGTGCCCACCCTGCGCCGGGCATGGTATGTGGGACAAGAAATCGTTCTGCCTTCAAGAGGATTATGGCTGGGGAAAGACAGCCACACAAGCAATCATGATAGGATATTGGCTCATGCTGCAATAAAGTTATCCTGAGGCCATTACTGAATACAAGAGAACATGGAGGAATTGGTGAATTAGCTTGAGCTGACTCCTAAAGAACACACAGGAATTAAGGAGAGGCATTCTGCCAGAGAGACCAGCGCCGGCTGCAGCTGGGGATGAAGGAGGGCGGGATATGGCTGGATAGAGGGTGATTTGTGGTTCTCAGCCCAGGCGTGCATCAGAATCTTTAGGGGGACTGGTTAAAGCACAGATGGCTGGGCTGCACTCCAGAGTTTCCCAGTCAGTAGGCCTGGGGTGGAGCCTGAGAGTTTGCATTTCTAACAAGTTCCCAGGTGGTGTGAGGGCAAGGACCACACTTTGAGAACTGTGGTGGGTGATGAAGCCTAGTGCACCAGGCTAAGGGTTTAAACTTCACACGAACATGATGGAAGTGAAGCAAGGGAATGACCAGAGTTTCATTTTAGGAAATCCTACCGTGACAGTTGTAAGACGGATTGGAGGGAGGCAAAGGAGGAAGCCAGGGATGGGGGGGGGGGGGGGGGGGGGGACTGTTTCAACAGTCTGAGTCGGGGGAGATGAGGTTCTACAGATGAGGATACCACAGCAGTGGCCCTGAGGCCTAATACGCAGACATAGTAGCTAATGTTGGACAGGACTGGAGTCTAGAATAATTCCAGGTTTCTGGCTCGGGAAGTAATTGATAGAGATGCTCCTCAGTAAGATGAGAAGGGGAAGATGTGGAAGAAGAGCAGGTTGAGAGGAAGGTTGGGTGCAAATCAGGTAAGTTGGAATGTCCAAAGAGACGTGTGGTTGTGAAGCCTAAGAATGATCAGGGCTGGAGCGCCTGGGGGGTTAAGCGTCCAACTCTTGATTTTGGCTCACATCATGATCTCCGGGTCATGAGATCAAGCCCTGTGTTGGGCTCTGGGTGGAGCCTGCTTGAGATTCTCTCTGCCTCTGCCCCCCACCCCCCGCTCATGCTCTCTCTCTCACTCTCAAATAAATAATTTTTTTTTAAAGATTTTATTTATTTATTTGACAGAGAGAGATAGCAAGAGCCGGAACACAAGCAGGGGGAGTGGGAGAGGGAGCCCGATGCGGGGCTCGATCCCAGGACCCTGGGATCATGACCCGAGCCAAAGGCAGACGCTTAATGACTGAGCCACCCAGGCGCCCCAATAAATAAATATTTTTAAGTATCTTAGAAGAGATGATCAGGGCTAAGGGATGTGTACGGATGAGGGGAGAGGGGCATGACAGAGGCAGGCTGTAAAACAGAACTTTGAATCCTTCAAGGAACTGACTTCATTTGCAAAAGAAGTTCAAGCTTAAGGGTATTCTCAAAAAGGAGGGTGTCATGAAAGGCAAATGGCAGGAGAACAATAGCTTCATCGGAGATAGAGCCTGAATGGGCTCTATCTAGTGTGCTACAGAGAGATGGGGAAAGAGACAGCTGGGAGGAGCTCTCTTGGGGTCAGGACAAATCTCAAACACTGGCCATGAAACTGTCCCTTCAAAGAATCCTGAATTTGATTGGATCAGTTTGTGGAGCAATTTACTCCCCAAAGCATTGTTGAAAAATAGATAGCAATCAGCTAACACTATGAGTAGCTTAACAGCTGGGTGTGGTCAGGGAAAGAGACAGATCTATGAAAATCACTGTCATGCTAGGGTGACTATGGGCATACTCAAGTCTGTACCCCCTTACTGAGCAATATCAGGCTTCACACTATGTATGGGAGTGTGGGAAGTAGGTAGACTCCCTAAAATGATCTAGCCACTCACTAAACAAGTAAATAACAATAACAAGCCCTAGAAAATACACAAATATATGGAAGTTAAACAATATACTCCTAAATAACTAACTGAAAAAGAATTTAAGTTCAAGTAGTCACACTTCACAATAAGCAAGTCAAAACTTACTACAAAGCAACACTAATCAACATAGTGTGACATGGGCATAGGATAGATATATGGATCAGTGGAATAGAATTCGTAGTCCAGAAGGAAACCCATGTGTCTACGGTCAACTGATTTTATTTTAAGATTTATTTATTTATTTGACAGAGAGAGACACCGTGAGAGAGGGAACACAAGCAGGGGGAGCGGGAGAGGGAGAAGCAGGCGTCCTGCGGAGCAGGGAGCCCGATGCGGGGCTCGATCCCAGGACCCTGGGATCATGACCTGAGCCGAAGGCAGACGCTTAACGACTGAGCCGCCCAGGCACCTCTCTCTTTCACATTCTTCTTTTTTTTTTTTTTTTTAAAGATTTTTATTTATTTATTTGACAGAGACACAGCAAGAGAGGGAACACAAGCAGGGGGAGCGGGAGAGGGAGAAGCAGGCCTCCCGCGGAGCAGGGAGCCCGATGCGGGGCTCGATCCCAGGACTCTGGGATCACGACCTGAGCCGAAGGCAGATGCCCAACGACGGAGCCACCCAGGCGCCCCTGGACATCCCTTAATGCAGTCAAGTTGACACATACAATTAACCTTCACATGTTCCTCACATTTGCAATGGTGCTGCACCTGAGTGAAAGACACCCAAGACTGATTCCTGGAGTAGTTCAAGTTCAGTGTCATATCAGAACTGGAACCCACATATTACTTTTAGAACCTGAAAAAAATTATGGTTATTTTCATTTGGAAGGTAGACATGTAACATTTACTATTTTTGTAAACTATAGAAAGATGCAAAAAAGAAAAAAAAATCACCCAAATCTCATTCTCCAAAGAAAAGCAGATGACATTTTGCAGCAACTTACAGTTGGCCTTTTATTTATTTATTTATTTATTTTAAAGATTTTATTTATATATTTGAGACAGAGAGAATGAGAGACAGAGAGCATGAGAGGGAGGAGGGTCAGAGGGAGAAGCAGACTCCCTGCCGAGCAGGGAGCCTGATGCGGGACTCGATCCCAGGACTCCAGGATCATGACCTGAGCCGAAGGCAGTCGCTTAACCAACTGAGCCACCCAGGCGCCCCTATGGTCAACTGATTTTTTTTTTTTTTAAGATTTTTATTTATTTATTTGACAGAGAGAGATAGCGAGAGCAGGAACACAAGCAGGGGGAGTGGGAGAGGGAGAAGCAGGCTTCCTGCCGAGCAAGGAGCCCGATGTGGGACTCGATCCCAGGGTCCTGGGATGGAGCCCCTTCCCCAGTGGGGAGCCTGCTTCTTCTTCTCCCTCTGCCCGCCGCTCCCCCTGCTTGTGCTCTCCCTCTCTCTATCTCTATCAAATAAATAAATAAAATCTTTAAAAACAAAAAAAAGAAAGCTTCATGACATTGGATTTGGTAATGATTTCTTGGCCATGACACCATGAGCAACATAAGATAAATTGGACCTCATCAAAGTAAAAGGTTTTGTGCATCCAAGGACACTGATAGCAGAGTGAATAGGCACCAAGATTGGGAGAAAATATGTGTAAATCATATGTCTGATAAGGGATTAATATCCAGAATATATAAAGAACTACAACAACAACTTCTTTTTAAAAAGATTTTATTTATTGGGGTGCCTGGGTGGCTCAGTCATTGGGCATCTGTCTTCGGCTCAGGTCATGATCCCAGGGTCCTGGGATCGAACCCCACATCGGGCTCCCTGCTCGGCGGGAAGCCTGCTTCTCCCTCTCCTATTCCCCCTGCTTGTGTTCCCTCTCTCACTGTCTCTCTGTCAAAAAATAAATAAAATCTTTAAAAAAAAAAAAGAGGGGCACCTGGGTGACTCAGATGGTTAAAGGTCTGCCTTCAGCTCAGGTCACGATCTCAGGGTCCTGGGATCAAGCCCCACATCGGGCTCCCTGCTCCGCGGAAAGCCTGCTTCTCCTTCTCCCTCTGCTGCTCCCCCTGCTTCTGCTCTTACCCTCTCTCTTTCTCTCAAATAAATAAATAAAATCTTTTTTAAAAAAAGACAAATAGCCCAATAAGATCCCTGGCTAAGGGATCTGAGAAGACATTTCTTCATAGAGTTATACAAATGGCCAATAGATACATGAAAACATGCTTGATCATTGGTCATCAGGGACCATGCAAATTAAAACAGACTCAAGGGGTGCCTGGCTGGCTCAGTTGGTAGAGCACATGATTCTTGATCTCAAGGTTGTGAGTTCAAGCCCCATGTTGGGTGTGGAGCCTACTTAAAAAAAAAAAAACAAAAAAAACCAGACTCAAGTTACTTTACACCCCACTAGGATGGCTATAATCAAAAAGTCAGATAATAACAAGTGTTAGTAAGGAGAAATCAGAACCCTCATATACTGCTGGTGAGGATGTAAAATGGTGCAGCCACTATGGAAACCACTTCAGCAGTTCCTTAAACAGTTAAACAAAGAGCTACTATACGACCCAGCTATTCCATTAATTGGAATGTGATAAATCCCTTGCATTCATTACAGTTTTATGCGAGAAGAATAAAAACATATGTCCACAGAAAAACTTGTACACAAATGTCCATAACAGCATTATACATAGTAGTTAGAGAACAGAAATGACCCAAATGCCCATCACCTGATGAATGGGTAAATAAATGTGATGTGGCATGTCCATACAATGAAATAGTATTTGGCAATAAAAAGGACTGAACTACTCCTACACAGTACTACATGGAAGAACCTTGACAACATGCTAAGTGAAAGAAGCCAGGGGGCGCCTGGGTGGCTCAGTTGGTTGGGCGACTGCCTTCGGCTCAGGTCATGATCCTGGAGTCCCGGGATCGAGTCCCGCATCGGGCTCCCTGCTCAGCGGGGAGTCTGCTTCTCCCTCTCCCACTCCCCATTTGTGTTCCCTCTCTGGCTGTGTCTTTCTCTGTCAAATAAATAAATAAAAATCTTAAAAAAAAAAAAAAAAAAAAAAAAAGAAAGAAGCCAGGTACAAGAGACCACATGTTACATGATTCCACTTACATGAAATGTCCAGAATAGGCAAATCTATAGAGAGAGAAAGTAGATTTGTGGTTGCTTATGCTAGGGGTGGGGAGGTGGGAAGGGACTGGGGGGCGGTGATAGCTAAAGGATATGGGGTTACTTTCAAGGTGATGAAAATGTTATGAAATTGACTGTTGGCGTTACACAGATCTGTGAATATAGTAGAAACCATTGAATTGTCTGCTTTAAACGGGTGACTTTTATGGTATGTGAATTATACCTAATAAAGCTGTTCTTTTATAAAATCAAGTTCAAGACCTAAACAAGAAATTAAAAGGGGTGAGATCAAGGTGGGGCAGCCTGATAGTGAGAGCAGAACTGTGCAAAGGAGCTCCACCGTGAAAGGGCGAGAGAGCCCCTGGAAGACGGATGAGGGGTTGACGGGAGGGGTTTTAGTGTTCAAGAGCCTGGGTCCAGAGCACAGGAGCCGGGAGGGCTTAACCACAGGCGGCAGATAGAACCTCATTCTAGAGCAGAGGTTCTCAAACTTCACAGTGGGAGGGCAGGTAGGAGCCTAACTGAGGTGGGCACCTTATTCCAAGTTGCAAAAAGACGTCATGTCATAAAGATGGGAGAAGTTTGTTTTTCCTTGGCATAAAGCCTGTTAGCTAACACCAATGGTGACCCCAATTACCAGGTAAAGTTGGGATGAGCTACGTGTGACAAATGGTGCTGTCAAGTCCCCTTCCCTGAGGACTAGTTACCATTTATCTTTTTATTTATTTATTTTTTAGATTTATTTATTTGAGAGGGAGAGAGCTCGAGATCACAGGGAGGGAGAAATAGATTTCCTGCTGAGCAGGGAGGACCCCCCCCCCCCCCCCCACCCCCGCCAACGTGGGGCTGGATCCCAGGACCCTTGGATCATGACCTGAGCTGAAGGCAGCTGCTTAACCCACTGAGCCGCACCCCTAGTTATTGGACAGGTGTGTAATGGGTTCTGGCGGCTTGGCTAAGTAAGGGAGGGAGATTCTCTTCTGCCTTTGCAATCTCAGCCATTGCCTGTGATGTGCATCCCATTCTGGTTTGTGCTTATTCAATAACAAAAGTGCTTCCTTTCTCTACTACCTTTGTCAGGAAAAGCTCGTAGATCTTTGTGGAGAGGGTTTCTGGATTGGAAGAAAATTTTGTTTTTTGTTTTTTGGTTTTATTTTAATTTTTTTTTTTAAAGATTTTATTTATTTATTTGAGAGAGAGAATGAGATAGAGAGCATCAGAGGGGGGAGGGTCAGAGAGAGAAGCAGACTCCCTGCCGATCAGGGAGCCCGACGTGGGACTCGATCCCGGGACTCCAGGATCATGACCTGAGCCGAAGGCAGTCGCTTAACCAACTGAGCCACCCAGGCGCCCGAAAATTTTGTTTTTTAAGATTTTTTTTTTTTAATTTGACAGAGAGATAGAGAGCACAAGTAGGCAGAGTGGCAGGCAGAGGGAGAGGGAGAAGCAGGCTGTCTGCTGAGCAGGGAGCCGGACCTGGGGCTCGATCCCAGGACCTCAGGATCATGACCTAGCCACTTAACCGACTGAGCCACCCAGGCGCCCTGAAAATTTTGTTTTTTAAACAATTCTCAAGCTTGAATCTGCTCTTCTGGGGTGCGCCCTTCTCCCAACGCAAGCTGCTTCGTGGCGCTCTTTTCCACACTCAGCTTTCTCTTCCTTCACCTGCAGGAGTTTGAAGACCACACTTCTCCTGCGGGGAGTTTCCTCCCAGCCACGGGCTTGGGCTGGGTCCTAGCACGTGGGCCCTTAGGCAAACTGCCCCTTTAAGAGCACCCCCACCCCAGCTCCTCCCTCAGGCCCGTGGCCGGATTTCCCCATCCGGGCCCCACCCTTTAAAGCCACGGCTCCATCTTTCTGGCTGGCCGTGTACACAAACCAGAGGACCCAGAGGGCCCTGAGTGCTGAGAGTGGGCACAAGTGGGCTGTGACAGGTGCATGTGGGGCGTGGAACCACCGCCCGGGGCTCAGGAGGGACCCGGAGCTGGGACAGGGAGGATCCTGGGATGAAGCAGAGCCACTCACTCGGGAGTGGATTGGACACGGCGCTCTTTGGGCAGCCTGTGTGTGCCAGGCACCGTGTCAGGCCCTTTCTGTAGCTTCTGCTGGGCTATTATTATTCCCATTTTACAGATAGGGCAACGGAGCCTGGAGCAGCTAGCTACTTACCCAGGGCCCTACAGCTAACCAAGTGGCAGAGCCAGGGTCCGAACTCAGGTCAGTGGGACTCCAAAGCCTTGATGTCCTCTCCTCTGCATCACCTGCCTGACGGGTCCTGGCTTCCTCCCAGACTTCCTTTTTCCTTGGTTTCTTGTGTGGCAGAGTGGGGTTAAGGGGGGTGGGGAGAAATGGGTTATCCTCTCCTTCCCCCAGTTCCAGGACTTGGGTCCCTTCCTCCTCCCAGGAGCTGCTTGGAGATGCTGCTTCCCCTTCTCCTCCTCCTCCTCCTGCTGATGCTGCTGCCGGCCCTGGCCATCCTCCGGCAGCGGCAGCCCCAGGATGCCCGGCTGTCCTGGCGTGCTGGCCTCCAGCACCGTGTGGCAGGGGGGGCCCTAAGCTGGGCAGCTGCGTGGCAGCAGTGGAGACTAGAGCAGAGCACCCAGCGCGCAGGCCGGAGCCAGCAGCAGGCCCTGAGGTGGTGTCTGCAAGGAGCCCAAAGGCCCCACGTTCCCCTCCGGAGGACCACAGGTGTGTTTCCAAGGGTCTGGGGAGGCGGCCCAAGCAGAAAAGCCACAGGAAGTCAGATTCCAGAACCTGAGGACTTCCCTTCTCCCCTTCTACTGCCAGCCCAGAGGGGCCCGACCCAAAGACCCTACCCAGGTTCAAGGTTGTTCAAGATGCATGTTCCATTCCTCGGCCCCAGTAGCCTTGCCCCAGGCCTATGCTGGGTTCCCTCCTCAAAGGTCTTACCAATCTTGCCTGAAACTCTTGGGCAACTTTGGCTTCAGGACAAGTTTATGATGTCTTTGGGGCTACAGATACAAGCACCTTCCGGAACCATCTCCCTCTGACCAAGGCCAGCCAGGCCCAGGAGGAAGAAAGTGGGGGGCAGCTCCTGCCCCCTATGTCAACCCAGTACTACGGGGAGGCCTCCCTGCAGGTAAACTGAGAAGGCTGGTATCTAGCTCCACCAGAGACCCCTACTTGCAGCCCAACCCTCCCACTGGGGTGGGCAAAGAACCCCCAACCTGGGGGCTCAGAGACTGGCTCAGGCCCAGGGCCGACACCCGCTCTTGTCTCCCCCCCAGGCCACCTTGCTGGGTCTGGCAGCCCTAAGCAAGGCCTACCCAGAAGTGCTGGCTCCGGGAGGCATGGCCTGTGTGACCCCTACATCCCCCTGGCCTCGCCCTCTCCCCTGGCCTTGGCACGCCCTGGGCCAGGGTGTTAGGGCCCCCGGAGCCAAGCACCCTGGGGCCCTGCTGCTAGAGGCACTGAGGTCCCCAGAGCTGCGGGCACTGGAAGCTGGGACGGCCACTGAACTCCTGGACGTCTTTTCGGGCCTGGAGGCCGATGGCGAAGAGCTGGCTGAAGCAATGGCTGCCGGGAACCCAGGGCCACCTCTCCCCAGGCGGGCGGCGGAGCTGCGGGAAGCCCTAGAGCTGGGGCCCCGAGGACTGGCCCTCCGACTCTGGCCAAAGCTACAGGTGGTGGTGACTCTGGACGCAGGAGGCCAGGCTGAGGCTGTGGCTGCCCTGGGGGCCTTGTGGTGCCAAGGGCTAACCTTCTTCTCGCCCGCTTACGCCGCCTCTGGAGGTCAGGAGGACTCAGGGCCAGTGAGCTGGGGGCAGTGGTCAGAGGCCGCACAGCTAAGCTGCCAAGTAGTGAGCCCTACACAGTCACCTCATTTAATCCCCCCAACACCAGCAGCTCCATTTTTTTTAAAAAAAGATTTTATTTATTTATTTGAGAGAGAGAGAATGAGAGACAGAGAGCATGAGAGGGAGGAGGGTCAGAGGGAGAAGCAGACTCCCTGCCGAGCAGGGAGCCCCATGCGGGACTCGATCCCGGGACTCCAGGATCATGACCTGAGCCGAAGGCAGTCGCTTAACCAACTGAGCCACCCAGGCGCCCCCAGCAGCTCCATTTTACGTGTGCAGAAACTGAGGCTCATGGAGGTTACGAGGCTTGCACAGATTCGCCCAGCACCAGCATTTACCCGGGGGTCTGCCGCCCCCAGAACCACTGCCTCTTCCCAATCAGGGCCTTAGAGGCAGCGCACTGAGCCTGCAGGAGCCAGGGAGGAGGGGTGGAAGGGCAGCGGTGGGGTCAGCTGCTCAGAGAATCGGGGCCTGGGGTCCAGGGTGAGGGGCTGTTCCCTAGCAGAAAGCAACAGTGCCACCAGCGGAAGGGCTGCTTGCTCCCTGCAGGGGTCGTGGGCCTGAACCTATGGCCGCAGCAGCCCCTTGGGCTCTACCTTCTGCCGCCTGGAGCTCCTTTTATCGAGCTGCTCCCAGTCAAAGAAGGAGCCCAGGAAGAGGCTGCCTCGACCGTCCTGCTGGCCGAGGCCCAGAAAGGCAAGGAGTACGAGCTGGTGCTGACCAACCGCACTGGCCTCACCAGGTGATCACCTGCCGACCCCCAGGTCACCTCAGGCCCTCTGTGACCCTACTGAGGGCCAGGGACATGAGCTAATGGGCCCTTGGGCCAAGCTCACCACCACCACTGCCCTGTCAGGTGCCGCCTGGGTGACGTGATACGGGTGGTCGGTGCCTACAATCAGTGTCCGGTCGTCAGGTTCGTCTGCAGGTAGGTGACTCCCCGGGGGAGCTGAGCGGCTGTTCTTGTGCCCTAGGCCCCTCTGCCTCCCCCTTCCTCCTCCCCAGGTTGGGCCAGGCCCTGAACGTGCGGGGAGAAGACATTCAAGAGCACGTGTTTTCTGAGGCCCTGGGCCGGGCCGTAGGGCAGTGGCCAGGGGCCAAACTGTTAGACCATAGCTGTGTGGAGAGCAGCATTCTGGGTGAGCTTCTCCATCAGCTCCTGTCCCTCCCCCCCGTTCTTGAGTTGGCTGCACCGCCCGCCCCCATACCATACCCATCCTGAAGGAAGAACTCTAGGAAAGAGGTAAGACCGAGCCTCTTCTGCTGCTCCTCACGAAAGTCCTTCCCCATGTCTAACTCCCATCCCTCCTGCTGCAGTCTCTCCCCCTTTCCTTTCCTGACCTGTTTCATAGCTACGATTAGGCTTTGGGTTCCTCCCCATTTACCCCCCTCTCTGCCAAGAAATTCCTTTTCTCCCATGAACCTCGGAGTGGGGTAGGACAGACGGGGGCACAGACATTGCTGTTGGAAGCTGCCCTGTTCACAGAAGTCTGTGTGCCTGGGGGTTTGTCTACAGATTCCTCCGAGGGCTCTGCTCCCCACTATGAGGTGTTTGTGGCGCTGAGGGGGCTGAGGAACCTGTCAGAGGAAAATCGAGACAAGGTAAACGAGACAGGGACAGGATGTGACTCCATGTCCCCTTCACTCTGCATGCCCCCAGGTGCCCGGGGCACAGCGCAGGGATGAGGAGGAGGGGGGGGCGGGGAGGAGAACCTCCCTGGGGGCTCGGGGAGGGGAGAGATGAGGCCCACAGACACATGCGTATGCATGAAACGCCTATCGTGCACATGCTGACATCATCAGGCGCCCCACATCCACAGAGCCACACCCCAGCCTCACCCAGGCCGTTCTCTTCCCAGCTTGACCACTGCCTTCAGGAAGTCTCTCCCCGCTACAAGTCCTCGCGGTTCTGGGGCAGCGTGGGCCCAGCCAGGGTTCACCTGGTGGGCCATGGGGCCTTCAGAGAACTCCGGGCCGCCCTTGCAGCCTGCCCCTCGGCCCCCTTTCCTCCCGAGATGCCCCGGGTCCTCAGGCACAGGCATTTGGCCCAGTGTCTGCAGAGGAGGGTGTTGTCCTGAGCTGAGGCCTGCCCACTGGCCCATCCCCCTTCATAGGCCACCTCGCTCTTTGCTCTGCGGCCTCTCTGGATGAGAACCCTTGGCCGGGGTCTTTGACTCTGTTACCTGACAGTGGCTCATCAGAGCTGCCAGGCCTTAGGGAGGTCCGACCTAGTCAGCCCATGCTGAGCAGCTGACGTCAGCTGACGTCGGCGGACGCCTGCAGGGGCCTGCCTGGAGCCCCGTGGCCCCCTCCGGAGGACACTGCTAGAGTTCCCGAACACACCGATGCTCCCGTGTCTCCAGCCCAGTGCACTGCGCAGGCTGCAAGTGTTGGCAGTTAATGCTCCTGGAAGCCACCCTCTGTCTACAAGAAACAGGAGTTGGAGAAAAAAACCCCAGCGTCATTGTCCCTCAGTGCGACAGTTCTGAAGTGTATTCTGCTCCAGTTGCCCACAATGATAACCCTCTCAATAACACAGTTCTTACTGGTTTTCCTTCCTTCCATCCCTCCCATCCCCACTCCCTTATCTGCTTTCTAGGATCATCTCCCAAATAAACCTCTTGCACCAGATTCTTGACTCAGGGCCTGCTTATGGAGAAACTGTAATAGTCCCATTTGCTCTGTTTCTGCGCCGCCTGGCTCCCCCCTCCACCTTCGGCTCTGGATACCAGGGCTCTCCTCCCACTCCCCACTCCAGGTCGGGGTAGGCCGCGAGTGTGTGTGCACCTCTTTCCACTCCAAGCTGATCCAAACTGTGGCAGGACTGCTCTCTAACTTCCCTTGCCCTGGCTTAGCACAGGTCCCTGTCTGGCCCAACACCCACAAATCACTTCCCTGGGTAGGGGCTGTACTGCAAATCATGAAGTATCCCAACAGGGAGCAATCCCAGAGACCATGTGGCTTAACTGTCCATCTTACCCATGGGGAAACTGAAGCTTCATGAGGCTGTGAGGCTCACCCAAGGCCCCACAGCTCCTCCTAAGTAACATGGCCTAGTTCCCGATCAGTTGCTAAGTCTCCAATTCTGTCTCTGAATTACTTCTGGATTCCATGCCCCCCCATCCAGGCCACCCAGCCCCCCATCAGCCCCACGACTCCTTCCTGCTAAAACCTCCTATGGCTCCCCAGTGCCCACAGGATCGAGACCAATCAGCTGAGCTTGTAAGACCCTTTGACCCACCCTGGTCCTCACTTACCTGTCCAGCCACCTCTCCCCTGTGAGGGAAACCACAACTATGACAACCACACCCTACTATTCCGCATGAGCTAAGCACTGTCACCTCCAAGTCTTTGCTCACTTGTGCCTCCTGCGGAATGCCTTCTCCCCAAACTTACCTGATGGAAATCCACTTTGCATGCCAGGTCTTTTTGGGGTCCTTTCTTCCACTGAGCTATCATTATGCCGGGTTGCCTCCCCACCTGGACTTTGGAGCTCCAGGAAAACTGGGCCAGGTCCAATGCACATTGGCCCTCCAGGGCCCAGTGCAGAGCCTGGCAAGGAGCAGGTGCTCAACAGACATGCCCCGTATCCAAGAGAGACTTTGGTTCCGAGCTGGCACAGTCCTGCCCCAGGGTGGCTCGCTCTTGGCGACTCCATCCCTCACTCCAGGCAGACTGACCAGGAAGGAAACTGGGCAGGTCAGAGGACAGCACCAGGTTTGGCTGCTTTCTTCCCCCCGCCCAGGTTCAATTTCCAAGATTTTCCACCTTGGAGGTTGGTGGAAGGAGCAGAGGGAAGGAGTGGGGGGCGCGGGTGGTAAGAAGGGAGAGGTGGCTAAGAAGCCTTTTCCATGAAGGAAGAGGGCCCAGGAGCCTGACAGACCCCAGGGACAGCAACAAGGAGCAGAAGGGGGAGGCCTGCTGCCTGCCTGCCCTCCCCCCAGCACACACACCATGTGGGGTGTGGGGCTTACAGCTGCCTTCTCTCCTGCCCTAATTAGCAGCTGCCCACCCCCCCCGCCATTGTCCCAGGCCAGCGCCCCAGCCAAGGCCTCTTTTGTGCTCCCAGATTCCTGGGTGCAAGGTGGCCTCATTAGTGCCGGGAGACCGGCCCATCTCCAGGGAGCAGGCGGATGGACAAAGGGGGCACCAGGGGCACAATGATCAAACTCCCGCTTCTGAGAGCCTTGGCGGCCATTCTTTGGGTCCAACCTGGAGACGGCCCCCCTGCAGGAGGCTAATCTTAGACTTGCCTTTGTTTGGCCCCAGAGTGGACGCAAGTACCCGTCTGTCCCCCACCACCTCAGAGCACTATAAACCCGGGGCCCTTGATTGGGGGTCACAGTCAACGGCCTCAGAGTTCCTGGCTATTCGGACCACTGCAGACACCTTTCCTGGCTACCCCACTCTGAGCTTCAGACACCATGAACCCTCCCTCTACAAAGGTAAAGACCCGGGAAGAGAGGGGTGATTCATCATACCAGATGGGCAATGAGAATGCTTGCTCCGGGGACTTGGGGGGGCTGGAAAGAAGGCTGAGGTGTCTCTGCTCTTGGTCTTTTCCCATGTGGGCTCTGAGGCAGGGGACTGGGTGGAGCCTAGGCGCAGAGCCGGCCTGGGCTAGCCCGGGACTGAGCGCCTTCTCCTGAGACCTCGGGGCTGTCTTTGCACCTGTCTCGCGTCCCCCTCCTGAAACCTGCCCTGTAGGAATTATTTAATACCCGTTCAGCAGGGACGAAGGTGTGCCCCCTGAGAGGGTAGGAAACAGGTCCGAAGCAACAGAGTGCAGTTTCCCCGGCAAGGGAGCAGGCCGACAAGACAACTTGGAACCTGCCAGTCCTTGATTTGCACGTGTTTGTCCGGGGAGGGTCTATACAGGGCCTCTGCTTCCCTGAGTGAACAAACTTCTGGTGCAGACAGACTCACACACCCTGTTTTCAGGTGGAGTGGTAAGCGCTTTAATGGGGGTACGAGGGACTAAGGGTACCCAGAAAAGAGGGATTCACCTTGCCCAGGGGGAACTCAAACGGCTTCCTGGGGGAGATGCTGTGCTGGGGCTTGAGCAGGTAAAGGAACCAGAGAGGAGCCCTGCTACAGAGGCAGCATTGCGCAGCGGCCCGGAAACTGGCGGACCGCGAGGTAGGCGCGCAGGCGGGGAGGGGGCGCGGAGCCAGCTGGGCGGGGCCTGGGCGTAGGGGCCGGAGGCGGGCGCGGCGGGAAGACCCCCAGCGCCTGGCCTCCTGTCTCCCTAGGTCCCCTGGGCCGCCGTGACGCTGCTGCTGCTGCTGGTGCTGCCGCCCGCGCTGCTGTCGCCCGGGGCGGCCGCGCAGCCCCTGCCGGACTGCTGCCGCCAGAAGACGTGCTCCTGCCGCCTCTACGAGCTGCTGCACGGCGCAGGCAACCACGCGGCCGGCATCCTCACCCTGGGCAAGCGGCGGCCCGGGCCCCCCGGCCTCCAGGGCCGGCTGCAGCGCCTCCTGCAGGCCAGCGGCAACCATGCGGCCGGCATCCTGACTATGGGCCGCCGCGCAGGCGCGGAGCCAGCGCCGCGCCCCTGCCCCGGGCGCCGATGTCCCGCGGCCGCTGCCGCCCCGTCTGCAGCGCCTGGAGGGCGGTCCGGAGTCTGAGCCCTTGATCTTGCCCAGTTCTGGCCCTGCCCTCTCCTCCTTGTCCGCCCGGTGTCAGCCCTCAGAAAAAGGGCAATAAAGACGCGTCTCTTAATGTGGCCGGTCTCTGTTCTGTGTGGTCGCATCCCGTCCTGCAGGGGGCGTGAGAGTCCTTCGAACTATAAAGAGCCCGGGTGCCTAGAAGCCGGGCGCTTGGGCACCTCGGCTCTGGCGTCTTCGAACTCGCAACATAGAGCAAGGAATCGTGAGAAGAGGCCCCGCGGCAAGGAGAGAACATGTGCATGCTTGGAGGGGAGGATGGGGGACAGACAAGTCTCTCGATGCTCTACTAATCATTCTGTATCTCGGCCTTTACAGACAGACAGGGAAGGGAAGGAGAGCAAGGAAGTTTGCACAGAGGAGCGCAGTCTGGCTGGGACGGGATAGGAGCCGAGCTTGCCCAAAAGGGCAAGAATATAAGGTTCCACATGAATCTTCCAGAATGGCTGCTGCATGGGGGTTGACGGTGTGGGGAGCGGTGGGGCGTCGGAGGGGGAGGCTGTCAGTTTCCTGCAGCCTGGATTTTGAAGGCCCTCGCAAATCATCAAGCTTTACATTTCATTCTGTAGGTACCTGGGAGTCAGGAGAAGTTCTTAATCAGAGATGGGGCAAGATTTTCCTGCAACTTTAGCTGAATGCACCCTCCACCCCCAATTCATACGTTGAAGTCCTAACCCCCAGCATTTCATAAGATGGCCTTATGTAGAAATAGAGTGATTGTAGATGTAAATAAGATGAAGTCGTACTGGAGGAGAGTGGACCTCTAATCTAAGTAGTGTCCTTATAAAAAGGGGGAATTTGGACGCACAGAAACGCACACAGGGAAAAACCATGTGAACATAAAGACAGAGGTGGGGTGATGCATCTATAAGCCAAGGAACACCAAAGATTTTCAGCAACCCACCAGAAGCTAGAAGACAGGCATGGAACAGATTCTCCTTCACAGCTTTCAGAGGAAACCAACCCTACCTCCTCTTGATCTTGGACTTCTATCCTCCAGAACTGAGACAATAAATTTCTGTTGTTTAAGCCAGTTTGTGGTTCTTTGTTTAATAGCCCCAGGAAACTAATAAAACACCAAAAGTAGAGACACAGAAGGATGTGGCACTTTTAAGCAATCTAACAGCCTAGATAATACCCAGCTCAGACTCTGGGGGTGAGGATGAGGAGCACTGGCCTGAGATGAGTACCACCCTATCTTCCCATTCTCACTGGCTTTAGCTGCTTCGTTCTGGGAAGCAACCACTCTAAGCCACCACATTCATCTGCCCCCGTAATTTTCTGCTTTTGTAGTGAAAATATCCCATGTCTGGTGTCACTGGTTCCATCTTGGAAAAGATGGAGATCAAAGACTGGGCACCTGGGTGGCTCAGTCGGTTAAGCCTCTGCCTTCAGCTCAGGCCCTGATCCCAGGGTCCTGGGATCGAGTCCCACATCGGCTCCCTGCTCAGCGGGGAATCTGCTTCTCCCTCTGCCTCTGCCCCTCTCCCTGCTCATGCACTCTCATTCTCTGTCAAATAAATAAAATCTTAAAACAAAACAAAGACCGTCAGTACACCTTTGGAGATTTGCAAACTGACTCTGCCCACCTTGAAACTATCTTTCTTGTCCCCCAGCTTGCCTCCAGCCTCCTTCCCCACTCGAATGGCAGCAGCGAGAAGGAGGGTTAAATCAAGACTACAGGAAGAGAGAAATTGCTCTCCAACACACTTACTGTGTACCAAAAACATGCATGATGCTATTAAATTCTCACAACCGCATGAGGTGAAAATTATTAGTTCTATTTTACAGATAGGGAAAGTGAGGCTTTAAGAGGCTAAGTCACACAATCAGTGAGTAGCAGAACTGGCATTCTACCCCATGGACTCCAAAGCTCTTTTCATCCACCCGGCTGCACTCTGAGGCAGAACTCGCTAGGGTGCCCTATCCAAAGTGAGGCACGATTGAGGGTTAACCCATTCTAGAAGTTGAATTCCCAGCCTTCCTGCCGATCCTCCCACCAGCAAAACTAGTCTCTTTGACCCTTACTGTCACATACTGGAGCGCAGGAAACTGGGGTGCTGCGAAATATCCCAAGGCCAGCAGGCGGCACTGTGAACCAAACACCATTCCCAGCGTGGGCGGCGCGCGGGGAAACCCGCAAGGCGGAGCCACAAGGAGTCGCCGGAGAACCACGCGTGGGGGCGTGGCCACCCCGGGAAGAGGGCGTGTCTACTACTCAAGCCCCGCCCCACCCCTTGGGTCTCGGCTCCAGGTGGGCGTGTCCCGAATTCTCTCTGCGAGAGACACGCGTGGGCCGCTCCCCTCTGGGAGGAGGGCCGCGGAGAAGGATGAGGGTGTCGCTGGCGGCCCCTCCCCGTGCGGGCCACGTGGCGGGCGCGGGCCGAGCCCGGGGGAAAGAACTTGGCCCGTGGGGAGGTGGGGGGACCGAGGCGGCGCCAAGCTGAGCCGAGAGCTGCGGGATTCAGAGCAGAGAGGCAGCGGCGGCGGCGGCGCCGAGAGGAGGGGAGGAGGCAGGCGGGCGCATGGGGCGCCCCGGCCCCGCCGGCAGCGCGCCCCCTCCCTCCCAGCGGCGCTGAACGCCCCCCAGCGCCGCGCCTCAAACCCCAGCCCCGAGGCCATGCCGGTCATGAAGGGGTTGCTGGCCCCGCAAAACACCTTTCTGGACACCATCGCCACCCGCTTCGACGGCACGCGTGAGTGGGGCGAGGCTGGGGCTGGGTGTTCGAGCTGGGGCCAAGTCGGCTTCGGCGCCGGCGCGGGTCTACTGGATGTGGTGAGACCCGAGGCCGAAAGAGTGGAGTTGACCGTCTAGGAACTCCCGAAGCTGCGGGAAAGGAACAGGACTGGGAGTGCACTGCGAAGGGAGGCGGGAAAAGGGCCAAGAGTGCGGGGGGCCAAGGTTAGGGGTGTGACTGGAGTCAGGAAAGGCTCTTTGAGCCGCAAAACGGAGGAGAGGCCTTAGCAGCCGCCCGCTCCCAGGCAGAGCTCTGTTGGGAGCGTGTGTGGGGATATTCGAGACGCAGAGGTGGGACGAAGTGGTCAGGCGCTCTGGAGTCTACTTCCAGAAGGCTCCAGCATCTCCTTCCCCCAGAAAAAAAAAAAAAAGAAAGAAAGAAAAAGAAAAAAGAAAGAAAGAAAAAGATCAGACTTCAGCAGCACCTAGCTTGGATTAAGGTCAAGCGCCCCCAAATCTTGGCGCGTTTGTGTCTGAGGGAGGTGAGGCAGGCGTAGGGGGGTGGTCCGTGTGACGGAGGGAACTCTGCTCGCCCACCCCCAGTTTGGATTCCAGGTTCAGCACCTTGGACAGCCACACTCCTCCTTCCCAGCCTCTTCTCCCGCCTTTCTTTCCCTACTTTGGAGCAGAGAGATCTCCCCCTGCCCCCTTCGGGCACCCTGACCAGTATCTGGAAAGTGGGGGGAGCGATACCCGCGGGCGGAAACCGAGCCGCCGGAGCCCTAGCCGCCTCCCCACTCTCCCCCCACAGACACCTCCCTTGTTTCCATAGCTCCCATCACCGGGGCAACGGGCCCTGGGATGGAAGAAGGAGGCTGCTGCCCAGGGCCCAGAGCTTCCCAGGCACCTTCAGTCCCCATCAGCCTCTCCACCCCCACACACTCACCCCTCTTAGCACCCAGCACTGGTTGTGTCTCAGGCCCCTTCCTGAGATTGCCCCTGGATGGCCCACAGAGCCCCCCTGTGGCTTCCACCCATTGGAGCCAGAGGAAGCCAACTCAGCTTCTACTCCTGGGGTTGCTGGATTAAAAACTTCCTTGCCCAGTATGCTGTCAGACTTTGAGCACTGGGAAAGACCCCCTGAAATTACCTAAAGAGATGCTAAAAAGAAGACCTTTCCTGGAAGGCAGAGAATGAGGACTCTACTAATCACTGTCTCCCTCCCCCAACAGAGGAGATTTGTGAGTTTGTATAATATCCATCTTCTGGTTTCCTATCAATAAAATGGGTGTGATGTCACCAGAATCTCTGCCCTGTCTACTCTCTAATAGGAGGACCGGATAGCGGCTATGCATGTGTTTTGAAAGCTGTGGGAACGTGGGGGAGTCGTTTTTAACTTCTCAGTATAGCACTTAATATGTGCCAGGCTTTGTTCTCCCCAGGTAACTCACTTTCACAAACAGTCATGTGAGGAAGATATATTATGCCCCACTTTGCAGATAAGAAAGCTGAGGCACAGAAGAGCTCATTAACCCTTGTCCAAGGTTACAGTGGGAAAGTGGCAGAGGTGTCATTCTGGAGTCCATGCCCTTACTACTATAGCTCCCCTGTAATAGCTCACCAGCTTGAAGGCAGGGGGAAGGACCGCATGACCTTCTTCAACCCCCCACTGGTCCCTGTCCCGGTTCTAGGCCATCCTTAAGTCCTTGTCCTTTTGCTCTGTCTCTTCTTACTCTCATTTCAGAATAGCCCAAAGGGGATCCAGGAATCACATGGAAGCCTGGGAACCTTCTGGCTCTGTGACCCCTGACCACAGCTTGGGGGAGGTACTGCCCACCTTGAAGCTAAGCTCCCCTCCTGGCCTTGACCTAACCTTGACCTCTTCTTCCCACAGACAGCAACTTCCTGCTGGCCAACGCACAGGGCCCACGGGGCTTTCCCATTGTCTACTGCTCTGACGGATTCTGCGAGCTCACAGGCTACGGCCGCACTGAGGTCATGCAGAAAACCTGCAGCTGCCATTTCCTCTATGGTCCAGAGACCAGTGAGCCAGCCCTGCAGAGGCTGCACAAGGCCCTGGAGGGTCATCAGGAGCACCGGGCTGAGATCTGCTTCTACCGAAAGGATGGTAAGGGGGCCTGGCCCACCCTGCAGGCCTGCGCAGATCCTGGGCCATACGCAGAGTCCACCTGGCACAGTGGAAGCCTGAGTGCTGGTCCCCACACTGCCACAAGCTGACTATGACACTTAGTGCATCCCTGATCCTCTCTAGGCCTTGCTTCTCCAATCAGGAAGGGAAGGAGTCAGCTGACATAATCTCTGGGGTTCTTTCCATCTCTAAACCTTTGCCAAGCCCTTTGACCATGCCCAAGAACCTTGGGTGATCAAGGGGAAAGGGGTGTCATGGGCTGCTCACCCTCTCCTTCCGTCTCTCCACATCTACAGGCTCGGCCTTTTGGTGCCTCTTGGACATGATGCCCATCAAGAATGAGATGGGAGAAGTCGTGCTTTTCCTCTTTTCCTTCAAGGACATCACTCAGAGTGGAGGCCCAGGAGTTGGCTCCCCAGGAGGCCACGGGGACAGTAATCATGGTAACTGCAGGTCTGGGGAGGAAGCATGAATGGTCAGAGGTTCTTGCTGAAGGTCACACAAGACATCTCCTTACCCGGTCTCATGGGATGTGCCCCCACTTATCTCTGCACCCTTCTTCCCAACAGAAAACTCACTTAGCAGGAGGGGAGCCGGCTCAAGACTCCGATCTGCCAGGAGGCAGAGCCGTACTGTCCTACACCGGCTGACTGGCCACTTTGGCCGCCGACGCCAGGGAGGCATGAAAACCAATAATGTGAGTCCTATCTCCACCCCAACATCTCCCAGCTGTGATTCTGAGGCGCCCTTGCTAATGTCTCCCTGTCTGTCTGATCTCCCTCCGGTGGCTTGTTCCTCTGTCCACCCATTTCTTATGTGCGACTCTCTGTTTTGTCCCATGTGCCTTCACATCTTCTTCCAACCCCATCTCCCTTGCTTCCTTATGATTGACATTACTCTGACGATGTCATAAGGGCAGGGATCTAGCAGCAATTACATCACCTACCTCTGAATGATAGTGTTACCTCATGGGGGGGGTGAAATCACAAACTGTGGTTCTAGGGAGAAAGCCCTCATTAGGGTCCTGGTACCCAGCCCTAGGACCCTGATAAAGCCACGAGATCAACTCTCCAACTCTCTGTGTAGTTTGTGGGGGCTACAGGGAATGGGGTGTGCTGTGCCAGCCTCCATCTCTGGGATATCCCCATCCCCCACAGGGACCCCAGATTCCAAGCAAAACTTGAGGGAGAAGTTAGTGACCCCTGGGTGGGTGAGGTCTAAGGCATTGCCTGATTTGTCATAATCTCCTTCTCAAGCAGGGTGAAGGTCAAGCCTTATAAATACCTCCCACAAAACATGATTGATCAAAAGGGGGCCCAAGCAGTAGATTGGCAGAGGAAGGAAGTGTCAGGCGCCAGCCCATGAACCCCTTTCCCGCACCTTCTATCTCCTCTTGTTGTCATGCCTGCAGCGTCCACGCCCCCCATTCCCCCTCCGCTGCCTCTCCCTTCCCTAAGCTTTGGCTCCCCTTTCCCTTAAATGTCCCCAACCGCCACCCCTCTCCCCCTAGAACGTGTTTGAGCCAAAGCCATCAGTGCCCGAGTACAAGGTGGCCTCCGTGGGGGGGTCCCGCTGCCTCCTCCTCCACTACAGCGTCCCCAAGGCCGTGTGGGACGGCCTCATCCTCCTCGCCACCTTCTACGTTGCGGTCACCGTCCCCTACAATGTCTGCTTCTTGGGCGATGATGACACCCCCATCACTTCCCGACACACCCTTGTCAGCGACATCGCCGTGGAGATGCTCTTCATCCTGGGTCAGACCCTCTGCCCCACATACCTTGGCGGGTGGGCTGGGGGAACCCACTCATCCAAGCTTCGCTCCATCCTGAGCCCGCAGGACCCAGGCATTCAGAGCCCAACCATTTCTGGGTCTTTAAGTCCTAATGGTCCAAATGCCCCGAGCCTCGAGCCCTTCAGCCTTTAGACCACTCCTCCCTAAAGAGCAGCCAGAAGCCCAATCTGTCTTCCCCATTCCTGCCTCCAACTCCATTCTGGGTCTCAGGCTTATTCCCAGCTTACTCAGTTCCTTGGTAAGCCTAGTAACGAAGCCCGCTGGTAACAGCCTCTTGCACCCCCAGATATCATCCTGAACTTCCGCACCACCTATGTGTCCCAGTCCGGCCAGGTGGTCTCTGCTCCTCGTTCCATTGGCCTTCACTACCTGGCCACCTGGTTCTTTGTTGACCTTATTGCTGCTCTGCCATTTGACCTGCTTTATGTCTTCAACATCACTGTGGTGAGTGACCCCTGTCCCACCTGGCAGCCCAGCCTCCCAAATTCAGCGCAACATCTCGCACTAAGGGAACCCCAACCCAGACTCAGCCCTTCCCATCCATCCATCTGCAAGTAGTCATCAGGCCCCTGCTGTGGGCCGAGCCCCGTGCTAGCTGCTCAAAAGGAGCTGGGAGGGTCTGTGCTCTCGGGGAGCTCAGCTCACAATCACTGAGGGAAGCTGAAACAAATGAAAAGCTAACTAGGGCTACCAAGGCGGCGTTGGTCTGATGCCAAATGAGTGGTACTTTTCACATTTTTATTTAACAAACAACTGATGAGCATTTAGCTGTCTGCAAAGCACTGTGTGGAGCATGGTCACTGTGGGGGAAAGGGACAAGGATTCAGCCTCCAGGCAGCTAAGCTGGTGAGGGGGCAGGACTGTTGGAGGGGACAGCAGGAACAGAAGAGGTGAATGGAGAGGAAGATGGGGCCCAGGTATTGCTAGGGGCTGGGCACGGAGCTAGCTGATCTTGGAGTTCCAGGCAGGAAAGTGGGCATGCATGAAAATGATCTGATGATCTGAAATCTAGCCAGTGCCTGGGAGGCCAAGGCGCCCCAGCTGGGACAAAGGCCCAGGTGGTCTGGGAAGGACTCCTGCAGGAGATAGAGCAGAGCTAGACCCTAGAACAGAGAGCAGGATTTGGCTGACAGGGGATGGGGAGAGAGCATCTGGGGGGAGCATAGTAAGCCAAGACACGGAGGTGGAGGCTATGGGGTGGGTTTGGAGGCAGAGAGTGCCAGGGCCTGGGTCCTCCCATCTCCCCGGGGACTGCCTGGAGGTGCCTTGGGTGGTCAGCTCTGCAGCCAGCCAGCAGATAGCAGGTGCTCTCTCAAGTCCAGGGTGAGGGAGTCCCACCCTGTGTCCCCAGACTCCCTTGGCTGTTGGGTGGGGAGGTGGAGAGCAGTTTCCCTGTGCGCTCCGCTCTCTGCCACACTCAGCTATAGCAGGAAACCACCTACACGCAGCCGGATTTAACTAGCCGCCGACGGGCTGTGGGCCTCTTCTGCTCCTGGCTGCGCACACGGGTGTGCACGCTCCCACACACGTGCCTGTGTGTATGTCTGCCCTGAGCTCCGGCCACGCTGAGCAGAGCTACCCACCCCTCCCCGTGAGCGCACTCTCCCATCCCATGCCTCCCAGGCTGTGTCAGCAGGCAGACAGCTGTCCCTGGGGAGAGGGAGAGCTGCAGAGAGGCCCCTGTCCCTCCTCCCAGGCGGTCCCGCTCCTCTGGTACCTTCAGGGCCACCTTTCACTTACTAAGTCTTTTCATGCACATCATCTTATTTGAGTCTCACAGTAACCCCTCTGGGCAGATTCTCTTTTTCAGAGGTAGACGCAAAGGCTCAAAGAGGTTAAGCAGCTTGCCACAGGTCACAGAGCTAGAAGTAGCAGGCAAGAGATTGGAACCAGGTCTCCAGACTCCTAGTCTATCCCTCCTTCCACCACACCACCCTGCTTCCCAGGAACACAAGGCCCCCGAGTGGATGAGGTGGCACAAGGGGAGATGAGGAGCAGTGCTGGGCTGGAGGGAGGCAGAGCAAAGATAGAGGATGAATAGGCATGGAGAGAGCTGTGGACTGAAAGGAGCCAGGCCTGGGACATTCTGGTCCAAGGAGAAGGCGAGGAGGGCCCCAAGAGAGTGAGGCGCAGGGGCAGGTGACTAGAGGCACCCCTGAAGGATTCAAGTCTGGAGGCAGAAACTCTGGGAGCTGGGGGCAGGCGTTAAGCCCTGGAGACGGTCCATGTGGAGGAAGCAGGGCCACCTCCTTTCCAGCTCCTTCACCTAAAATTAGAGAAAAGGACAGGAGGTGGCTCAGGAGCCGTGTAGGGCCAAGACTACGGGGGATGATGCTAGAGTCTTCCGGAAGGGCCTTCATATTAAGTTCCCCAGGCCCTGCCCCAGAGCCCCCAGCCTTGGCTTCCAAGCTGCCCCACCCAGAGTACCTGCTCCTCTTCTCTAAAATTCAGAGGGCTAACTGAAGCATTAATGACCACAGTGAAAACAGGTCAGAGTGGTATTTTTGGTAACACTTACAGGATGCTTACGAGGTACCACTAGCTCCATCAGCCCCCACCCAGCCCCACAGGGGCTAAGACCTCAAAGCCCAGCGCTGAGGCTCCCTCAGTTCCTGGTCTCCTTCCCTCAACATTCCAGCATGCCCCCCTCATCTGCAGCTGACCCACCCTGAGAACAGCCCCTAAACTTCCCCAGTCCCCAGGCCTCTTGTCTGGTCCCACTCTCCCTTGCTTCTCTGTGTCTCGAGGGATGGCTCCCTTCACAGATGCTGTCGTCGCCGACAACCAGCTCTCGCCCACAGTTGATTGTGCCTAGGACTTTGGGGGTGTCAAGCAGGGACCAGAGATCACTCCTTACCTCTGACCAGGACTTGCTTTTCCACCAGCCTACGGTGCTAGAGGCAGCACAGCACAAAATGGACTTGGGTAGCTGCTCAGAGGGAAGGCCCAGCTCCATCGTTTCCTTGGTGTGTGACCTTGAGCAAATCACTAGCCTCTCTGAGCCTTAGTTTACTCATCTGCAAACTGGGAACAGTGATGATAATTGAACTGAAGGCGTGAGTTTTTTCATGAGGATTATAAATGCTTAGCCCAGTGCCTGACGCACAGAGCGAGTACTTATATAAGTAAGCCAGTCCGCGCGGAGTAAGTGTTAGCCTTTATTAGCGTTGGTATTATTCTCTCCCTGCTGCATTCCCTGGTCACTTTCTCAGGACAGCAGGGCCGTTGTTCCTGCTGCAGCTTCCCCTGGCTCCCGGGCATCTGGTGACAAGGCGCTGGGAGGGGCCCTGGGGGCTCCGAGGAGGTGGGCCCGCTGACAGCCTCCCCCGCCGTGCTCCCGCAGACTTCGCTGGTGCACCTGCTGAAGACCGTGCGGCTGCTGCGGCTGCTGCGGCTGCTGCAGAAGCTGGAGCGTTACTCACAGTGCAGCGCTGTGGTGCTCACACTGCTCATGTCCGTCTTCGCACTCCTCGCCCACTGGATGGCCTGCGTCTGGTACGTCATCGGCCGCCGGGAGATGGAGGCCAATGACCCGCTGCTCTGGGACATCGGTGAGCCACCGGCGCCAGGCTTCCACTGACACCCATCTGCCTGCCCTGTCCACACTGGCCCCTAGGCGGATGCGTCCCCCGGCACCACCCCCACCAGCCCACGTTCTTCCCTCCATCCAACAAACGTGCATTGAGCTCCTTCCCGGTCAGGCGTGGGAGTACTGAGTTGAAGACCAGGGGTGGGACCGGGTGACCTCACAGCCTAGCAGGGGAGCCAGACCAGTGACAGGCAATCAAAACAGTACAGGAAACACTCTGATGGTGGGGAGGGTGTTTGGGGCAGAGGGAGCAGTACCCTGCCTGGACCCTGTCAGGGGCTCCGCAATGCCCTCAAAATCAAGTCTGCACTTGGTCCACACCCTGCATAGCCCTGCAGCCTTCTCTCTCCCCACCTGGCTCCCCTTTCTCCCCTGCGCCCTCTGCTGCGGCCACACTGGCCTCCTTCCACCCCCCGGGCTGTACTGCTTTCTCACAACGGCCTTGAACATGTTTTCCTCTCAGGAATCCTCTCCCTCCCTTCTTCCCCTAGGTGACTTTTCTATTCCTTGCAATCTCCACTAAAACCCTCTGTCCTAAGGGAGCCCTTCAGGAACCACACCCCCCCCCCCAACTGGGTTGGCTCTCCCTAACCCATTATGGCTCCTGGACACCCTATACTTCCCTTTGAGTAGCTCACTGCCCACCTGCAATTTATTTCATGTGTCTTTCCCCTCCAGACTCTTAAGTTCCACCAGGGCAGGGAGAATGTCTGGCGGGTCAAGCGCCAGCACCCTGTACACAAGGGGTGCTCAATAAGCTATTAGAGAGCCCCCCCTTCAAACAGTCAGCAGCTCAGCAGCTTAGCCTTGGTTACTGCAACTGTAACCAGTTCACTGTGGGGAGGCCCAGGCCCAGGCTGCTCCTCACATTTCCTGTGCCTGTGGGTGCAAACCTCCCCTCGCCTCTGTAAATACTTGCCCAAGGTCAAGCGCAGGCAGCTCAGGGAAAGCCAGCTCTACCCCACCCCACCCCCCCAATGCAGCTGCTCCTTGCCTCCCTCCACCCCCCAGGCTGGTTGCACGAGCTGGGCAAGCGGCTGGAGGAGCCCTACGTCAATGGCTCTGCGGGCGGCCCGTCGCGACGCAGCGCCTACATCGCTGCCCTCTACTTCACGCTGAGCAGCCTCACCAGCGTGGGCTTCGGCAACGTGTGTGCCAACACCGACGCGGAGAAGATCTTCTCCATCTGCACCATGCTCATAGGCGGTGAGGCCGGGCCTGCCAAGCCCCGGGGTGGCCCTGCTAAGCCCAGCGCGCAGCTGGGGAAACGGGCTCAGAGAAGGCAAGCTGTCCACCCACGTCCAGACAGTCGTTCATTCATTCATTCATAGCCGTTTCCTCAGCACCTACTACATGCTGGCCCTGGGGGGCATGCCACACAAAAGGCGTAGCCTCTTGCGAAGGGGGTGGGAAACCCAAGTTCATGACCTGGGGGGGAGGGGCAGGAGAGGAGCATCAGGTCTGGCCCCTCCCTGCCCCCCCTACCCAAGCCTACTGGCTCTCCTGCCCCTCCTTCCCCGGGAACCCAGAGCCGCGGAGGGCGCGGGAGGAGGCGGGGAGGGGGGGGCGCCCCTCACGGGCTGCCCGCTGCCGCCGCTGCAGCGCTGATGCACGCCGTGGTGTTCGGGAACGTGACGGCCATCATCCAGCGCATGTACTCGCGCCGCTCGCTCTACCACAGCCGCATGAAGGACCTCAAGGACTTCATCCGCGTGCACCGCCTGCCGCGGCCGCTCAAGCAGCGCATGCTCGAGTCCTTCCAGACCACGTGGGCCGTCAACAGCGGCATCGACGCCAACGAGGTAGTGCGCGGGGCTCCCGCCGTGGGGAAGGAGTGGCGGCCGACGGGGCCCCGGGAGGCGAGGGGCGGCTCGCGGGGGCGCGCACCCCCCCCCAAATCCACATCCCTTCCCCTTTGCGCTAGAATACGGGAGCTGAAAGGGAGCTCAGGCCTCAGCTAATGCCATCCTCCCCTCAGCCCGCATTTCCTGAGCACTTGCTTTGGGCCAGCCTCTGTGCTGGACACAGGGAGTTCAGAGATGATGACACTCAGCCCTTGTCCTCAGGGAGACACCAGTTGGGTGAGGGAGGCGGGCAGGTAAAAGAAATAATTACGCAGTGATTGGGACTCTGCTGGAGGGAGGCCTGGAGGAGTCAGGGAAGGTGGCACAGAAGAGGGGACGTTGTGAAGGGCAAGAAGGAAATCAGCCTGCTACCAGAGGCCATTCCAGGCAGAAAGAGCATTATTAGGAACAGAGGTCCGGAAACGTTGACGTAAAAAAGCAGGGCGAGTTCAGGGAACTGAAAGTCCTTCAGTGAGCCTTCAGGAACGGGTGTGTGAGTGCTGTGGAGGGAGGAGGGAGACAGGAGTGCAAGAGACAGGGCTGGGGAGGCGGGCCAGCCCAGCTCATGGACAGTCTTGAATTTAGATTTTAGCCTGCAAAACTTTTAGGTTGGTGAGTGGCCTGGGGCTCTAGGAGGTGTTTCTGAGAATAGGAGCCATGGGACCCGGTGCTCAGCTGGTTGCAGGAGAGGAGCTCAGAATGAGTCCCAGGTTCCTGGTTTGGGCAAAGGGGTGTGATGGAGGCATCGCAGGAGGAAAGTTGGACTTTGGGGTGAAAATGACCAGGATGACGGTGTGGTGCTTGTGGGAGATCCAGGTGGAGGCTGCTCCATGGGTAGATGAAAACACAGGTCTAGATCCATATGCAGGGCTCCGGGCTCACCAGGAGTAGGGAAGTCATGGAGCTGGTTGCCATGATGCAGGAAGAGTATGGAAAGTTACAAGAGGAACCTGGGGAGGAAATGGGGGAGAGGGAGAGGTGAGCAAGCCAGAGTGGTCTGGGGTCTCCATAAGATGAGGTTGGCGCTGTGAACGTTAAGTTTGGTTCCTTGAAAGTCATTGGTAATGTTCAAGGCCTAGTGTAACCCTGCATCTTTACAGACGAGGATACAGAAGCCCAGAGAGAGCAAATGGATTGCCCAAGGTCCACAGGGATTTAGGGGCAGAGCTGACTTCTAGTTTCCTGCCTCTAGGTTGAAAGGCTGACCCACCAGGGCTGGTCCTTGTGTGGGGTTGAGCAACCAGGACATGTGAGTGACCACTGCACATAGTCATGGGCAGTGGACAGACAAGAAGAGACCTAGTCTCTGCTCCAGAACTTGGGTTGGGAGGTCCACACACAAGCAAAATTGAGGTTTGACACACACGGGTCTTCCTGAAGGTCAGAAAGGGGTCACTTCGAAGCAAAGGGCAAGTTGGAGCTCTCCCCTTGGAGACAGCTCAGCACATTTGTAGAACTCAAGTAGCAGCTGTAGGGGGACGGCTAGAATGACCTATGCCCCTTATGCAGTTACTGCGTGACTTCCCAGACGAGCTGAGAGCTGACATCGCTATGCACCTGAATCGGGAGATCCTGCAGCTGCCGCTGTTCAGAGCGGCGAGCAGGGGCTGCCTGCGGGCCCTCTCCCTGCACATCAAGACCTCGTTCTGCGCTCCAGGCGAGTACCTGTTGCGCCGTGGGGACGCCCTGCAGGCACACTACTACGTCTGCTCCGGCTCGCTTGAGGTGCTTCGAGACAACATGGTGCTGGCCATCCTGGGTGAGGATCCCACCACCACCTACTACCTACCCTGGAACCTTGCCCCAGAGGCCTTCGGTGTGGCCAGGAATCTAGGGACTGGGATACCCCTAGTGGATATGTGGAATTCCTGCTGAGGAGTCCTCTTTCCTGGTTCCTTCACCCTACTACCATCCCCTTTCCACCATACCCTCGGACTCTCCCCTAATCCCATTGGCCATCAACCCATCAACCCTCCCCCAGTAACTCTCCCCCAACTCAACTGGTCCTTCCCCACTGCACCATCTCCCAACTCCACTGACCCTTCCCATTGACCTTTACCCTTTAACTGACCCCTCTGGCCATTCTTTACTGATCATCCAATTCCATTGATTATACTGACATCCCCCATTGACTGTCTCCCAACTTCATCTGTCATTCTCACTGACTTTTTCCCAACTCCATTGATTATTTCCACCAATCCTATTGATTGGTCCATCTTCGACCACACTTCAAACACACTGACCATCCGTCAAATCCATTGACCACCTCCCGCTGATATCCTCTTGGTCCCTCTGCCCCAGCTGACTGTCCCCATCCCTTACCCACAGGGAAGGGGGACCTGATTGGGGCAGATATCCCTGAGCCGGGGCAGGAGCCTGGGTCAGGGGCAGGCCCAAGCTACGTGCTGAAGACCAGCGCTGACGTGAAGGCACTGACCTACTGTGGCCTGCAGCAGCTGAGCAGCCGAGGGCTGGCTGAGGTCCTGAGGCTCTATCCTGAGTACGGGGCTGCCTTCCGGGCTGGCCTGCCCCGGGACCTCACCTTCAACCTGCGCCAGGGCTCTGACACCAATGTATGTAGACCCCCTATGGCCTCCATCTCCTCTAAGGTCCCCTCCTTCAGAGCAGACCGCCCCCCCCCCCCGGCCCGAGAGAGAGCCTCACGCATCTCCTTCCACCCTGAGAAAATCGTTTCTCAATCCCAGGCACCCACTTCCATTGTCCCTTCCATGCTTGACATCTTCCATCCCCACCTGACCCTTCTCCATTGGCCATCACCCAACCCCATGGACCATCTCTCACCACTTGTACTTCCAACTCCTCTGACCCATCATGTCCTGTCAGCCACCCCTCAGCCTCACTCCAGACTCCTCAGAGGGCCCTCACTTTGGAAACAGTACCCCTCGTGGGCTCCTCCTCTGTCAAGTCCCTCTCTGAACTGGGGCATCATCCCCTGGGTTTCCTCTTCTGCACTCACCAAATATGTCCTGAGCCCATTTTGGCTTAGGCTCTGGGCCTTTGTCTTTCACCGCTTTTCGGATTGACTTTGCCACTCAGATGTCTCTGAGTTGGAGTTGGAGTTGGAGGGATCTCTGACTCAGTTCCACAGAAAGGCCCCCCATTCTCAAAGCCCACAGCTTTGATGGGGAGGACTAGGAAGTGCTGCAGCAGGGGAGGGGGGAGGTGTGAGTCACCTTGAACCCCCCTGTGTCCCCACAGGGCCTCAGCCGCTTTTCCCGGTCTCCTCGCCTTTCCCAGGTAACACCACCTTCCTGGGTAGGGTTGAGGTTACATGGGGGAGAGTCTGGGAGCTGAGGGCACCTTTCCTTGGCTCCTTTGCTGCGGGAGAAGGGAGGGGGATGGCGAGCAGCATCTGCCAGTGAAGGCTGTAGCTTAATGAAGGGGCCTATTGTTCACTGTCCTGACATCAGCCGCCCTCTGCCCACAGCCCCGCTCGGAAAGCCTCGGCTCCTCCTCAGACAAGACCCTGCCATCCATCACGGAGGCTGAGACTGGGGTGGAGTCTGGGGGTGGTTCTAGGCCCCGCCGGCCCCTCCTGCTGCCCAACCTCAGCCCAGCACGACCCCGGGGCTCCCTGGTCAGCCTCTTGGGCGAGGAGCTGCCCCCATTCTCAGCCCTTGTCTCCTCCCCTTCCCTGTCCCCAACCCCTTCCCCTGCCTTGGCTGGCCGGGGTCACAGGCCCTCCCCTCATGGCCCCCCCAGGGGCTCTGCTGCCTGGAAGCTCCCCCAGCTTCTCATTCCCCCACTGGGAACCTTTGGACCTCCGGACCTCAGTCCCCGGTGAGACGCCAGCCTCCCCTGCCTTCCCCATACCCCTGCTGGCTTCTAGAACCTTCTCTGGGCTCTGTCCCCAGCATTCCAACCAGTGCTCGTCCAGTGCTCGTCCTGTCTCTGCCCCATCTGCCCATCCGCCCTTCCTGATCCACCACACTTGCAACCCCACCCCTCTTTGACCGCCGCTCCTCCCCATCTCCCTGGCACTGCTGTCCCCGGTTACCCTCTGCCTGCTCTGCTCTGGCCCTTGCCCTCTCCCCATGGGACTGATGATCACTGCCCCCATCCCAGGATAGTGGATGGCATCGAGGACTCTGGCAGCACAGCGGAGGCCCCTACATTTCGGTTCAGCAGGAGGCCTGAGCACCCTAGGCCCTGCTCACAGGCCCCTCCTTCAGGTAAGGGCCAGCCACAGACTTCACCTCTCAGTCATCCATTCATGCGCCATCCACCCATCCCTTCAGCCATCCATTCCACATGCAGTAAGGGCTGACCCTGTGCTGGGCTCTGTGCTGGGCGTACACAGATAAACCAGACCTGGCCTACATCCTTAGTGAGCTCCCAATCCAGTGGGGGACACAACTGTGTCCTGGGATAAATGATTCCAAAACAGGGTGTTAAGTACCATGACTGAGACAAGAACAACGCTTTGAGGTACGAGAAGAGGGCACCCCTAACTCTCCTTCTTAGAGGAGGGGACACTTGTGCTGGGTCTTAAAGGCTGGGCGGGAGTTTGAGGGGTGGAGCAAGGCAGTTGCTGGAAGCCATAAAGGCAGGAGAGAAGAGCATATTTTGTTTAGGTGCTAAAGAGAAGCTTCTGCATATAGAGCTGGGGCAGGGGTAGAGGGAAGGGGGCAGGGAAAGTTATAGGGCCTTAAAACCAGCTTGAAGAGTCTGGGTTTCCCATCATCCTGATCCCAGAGCTCCCTCTCCCCTTGTTCTCTGCCTGCCCGGCAACAGGAGGGCACCCAGCCCAGGCTGTGGACTCCTGCCTCCCACATTCACCCTGCATCCCTTCACCCCATTGTGCCTGCAGGTACCAGGCCCAGCCAGGAACTGGCCACGGAGGCTGAGGAGATGAAGGAAAAGGTCTGCAGGCTGAACCAGGAGGTGGGTGGGGGCTGGCTCCTCCCCTCCAACCTTGGAAAATACCATCTTGGGAGATGTGCCTCATAGTAGAGCATTTCAGGTTTTAGACCCAGAGTCCTGAGTTCGCATATTCACACTAGCTGGGTGACCTTACGCAAGTCCCACAACAACCCTGAACTTCAATTTCCTCGTCTAAAAATGGGGAAAAGGATATGTTTTTTGCCAGAGTCGTTGAGGATGAGGTAAGAGCACACCCATGCCTGGCCAGTCCCTGGCCCACTGTAAGCACTCAGTGACCCCTTCTGCTCCTTCGTAGCTGCTTCAGGTCCTCCCGCCTGTGAAGAGAGCCTCTCCTCCCTCCACCACCGTGGGGTTCTCTCCTTTAGGGACCTGCCCCCTACCAAGTCCTTTTCCTCACCCCAGCCCTGGAAAGTGGATGCTCAGTGAACGTAGGGGCCAGAGGATAGGGAGGGGGGAGGTCTTCAGCCCTGGGAGAGCTAGATCCTAGTGTCTGAACCCTGGTCAGGAAGAGCCCAGATCTTATATGGCAAGGCTCTGCCTCCTCCGTGGGGATCTCTGAGCTGTCACCAGGGCGCTGCCAGGCCCAACCCTTTGGGAGTGGGCCTTCCCTGGGTTCTGATAAACATAGGAGGCATCCCAGGAGGGCAGCCCCTGGGCTGGGTGGGCCCTGGGGATGCGGGCAGGACCAGGCCCTGGTTTAGCCAGCTGGAGGGCCAGTCCCACTTGGGTCACAGTTCTAGGCTTGGTGATTCCCACACTTGAGTGTCTGCCGGCACCATTAAGATGGGGACTCCTGAGCCTCACCCAATTTGGAATGTCTGGGGTGGGGCCCAGGAATCTGCATTCTGACAAGTTTCTCAGTTGATTCTGTACTCCCTGAAATTTGCAAAGCCCTGAATAGACACACTTGAGCGTGTGTGTTGGGATCACCTGAGACTAAGCCTGGGTCTGTCACCTCCAGCTTTGTGGCCTCTTTGAGGCCCATTTTTCTGCCTCTTATAAAAGTCGGGGAGGGGGGTGTTGCAATAGCCACAGTCCCAAATCCTTTTTGGAAAGAGGCTGAGTGTTTACATCTTGACAAAGATAACCCCTGCCCTGCCTGCCTTTTTCTCCGGCTGGGAAAGAGTTTTGTGAACTGTGTATGGCGGGTGCATTTAGGAGAGTGGTGGTTGTTGTGACACCTGGGGAACAATTTGTTATGTTTTCAACAGATCTCCCGTCTCAATCAGGAAGTGTCTCAGCTGAGCCGGGAGCTTCGACATATCATGGGCCTGCTACAGGCCAGGCTAGGTCCCCCGGGCCACCCAGTAGCCTCGGCTCGGCCCCCAGACCCTCCTGGTCCCCAGCTGAGGCCTCCGTGCATCTCTCCCTGTCTATCTGGACCACTGCCTAGCCTCCAGGATACTACTCTCGCTGAGGTCCACTGCCCGGCCAGTGTGGGGACAGCAGAGATGGGGGCCACGCCCCCCAACCTGAGACCCTCCGTGCTACCCCCCTACCCCTCAGAGCCTGAGTCTCTGGGACCCTCCCCAGTGCCAGAGGCCTCACCTCCGACCCCAAGCCTCATGCGGCAGAGCTTTCAGTCCAGGCCAGACGCGTTCCACTGACCCAGGCCCTGGGCCCAGGCCTGTCTGGGGTGGGCACTGCTGCCTGCCCTCCAGGGAGGGGCTGGGCCCCTTGGCCTCCTGCCTCAGGTCAGCAGCCACTAGCTGGTCTGGTTGGCTCTGCATTCTCTGGACTTTTTTACAAAGCCTGGTCACTTCTGACCCTGTTCCCTTTTCCAAACCTTCCCCTGTCCTTCCCCTCTGTGAGGGGAGCCACCTGAGGCTGTGGAACCCAACAGGCATGAGACGGAATGCAGTGCCGATTAGGCCGGGCAGATGACATGTCCTGCTTTCTCCCCAGGACCCGGAGGCAGGTAGATATGGGGGAGCATCGGGGGCTGGGGGAGGGTCCCAGATCCAGCGCAGGAAGTGAAGGCAGAGGCAAGAGCAGGAAGGATCTTGGTGTCTAAGACAAGAGGGACAGATTGCAGATTCCACTGCAGAGATAGCTTCGTGATATCGTGAGGCCTTCTGTCCCAGCCCCCTGTCCCCCGGGCTCTGCTGGAGACCTTGGAAGCAATGTCATCTTGAGAGGGATGAGGTTTGAGATGGCTGGCATCTGAGCAACCCAAGAGTCCTTAGACCTCCCACTACCAGCCCGGGCTGGAGGGGCTCACCTCATCTCTCAGCCCACACAGGAAACAGATGATGACCCCCCAGATATGTATTCTTCTATTCTCACAGCTTTTTTTTTTTTTTTTCAAAATATGAATGAGTTGCCAGCACTAAAAATCAGGAGCGTTCACATAAATATCCAGATATTCCAGCTTCTCTTAAAAAAAAAATGTGGGGAGTTCTGGCAATCCTGGGCCAACATTCCACCTGGCAATAATCAACATGGTGTTGAGTGGCCATCGTCCTCTTGAGATGGGGCCTCTCGAGATCATCTGACACTGAGCTAGCTTCTCTCATTTGAATTCTTTGGTCTCTGTAGGTATTTGGGTTTGCAGTTCCTGCCTTAGAGTGTCCTCCCAGGTTCCTCTGTTCCAGCGGGTGCTTTTTGGGCCCAGCAATGTCTTTTTTTTTTTTTTTAAGATTTTTAAATTTAGGGGCGCCTGGGTGGCTCAGTCGTTAAGCGTCTGCCTTCGGCTCAGGTCATGATCCCAGGGTCCTGGGATCGAGCCCCGCATCGGGCTCCCTGCTCGGCGGGAAGCCTGCTTCTCCCTCTCCCACTCCCCCTGCTTGTGTTCCCTCTCTGGCTGTCTCTCTCTCTGTCAAATAAA
>NC_058417.1:40089282-40136762 GCF_002201575.2 Neomonachus schauinslandi | reverse complement strand
GAGCAGGGAGCCCGATGCGGGGCTCGATCCCAGAACCCCGGGGTCATGACCCCAGCCGAAGGCAGACGCCCAGTGACTGAGCCACCCCAGCACCCTGGGCCCAGCAATGTCTATTTCTACACCTGTGCCTGGGCCTGTCAACATCTCTGTTTCTGTCTTTCTGCAGGCTGTCCCTGAAGGTGGTCTCTTCTGCTGCCAGCAACTTGAAACAGTCCCCACAGCACTCCCTATCCCTCCCCCTGCACCAGACCTCAGTCAAGCCTGTTCTTCCCACATCCAACTAGGTCTCACTCAAGGCCCTGACTTCTCACAAACCCACCCTGGTCTCCAGCTCTCCCTTACCACCCAACACCCAGGGCTCACTTTTGGATAGGAAATAAACGCTTTATTTTTGTAGTTGTTGGCTCTGGATGTTTCTGGGGGTTGGTCTGAGAGCCCCAGGGCTTTGGAGGAGCCTACAGGGCAGTCATTCCCCACCACACCCCAGGGCCCTGTTGTTGTCTCTAGGAAGGGCAAAGGCGCCAAGCAATCTACTTGGCACCACATTCACGCCACCAGAGGCCCCAGGGATGAGGTAGAAACCTTAATGAGTCACTGTGGGCCCGTTATACCCCGTCCTCCCCTTACCCATCACAGCCTCAGATTCAGACACAGTATGTGAGAAGGACAGAGTCCCGGCTCAGGCCCACCTCCAGCCCATGGGACTCCCCACTGATCCTGTATAATTGAACCTGTAACTGTTGCAGGCTAGGTACAGCAAAGGCTGGGGGAAAAGCTTGTCACTAGCCAAAAACCTCCTAGGAATTCCACTCGGTCCCGTCTCCTTTGCTCTCCTAAGTCTCTCTTCCCTCTTAGCTTTCACTTCTCAGATAATCACTGCAGGGGTGCAGGGGTGGGGAGATGGGGGTTACGGATATTGTTAGAAAGAAGCACCCTGGTGACTAGATGGAACTAGGTGTGGGCAGTTTTATGGCAGGCTGCCCCAGACAGGTTGATTCTCCAGCTCAGGCTCCAAAGTATGATTGTTGTTAGTGGGTGTCACAGGAACAACGTCCACAGCACTGAGGGCCTGAGCTTTGATTCCATATCAGGTTTTGAGTAGTGTTCCTGGGAGGGGGAAGCCAAGGCAGAGTAGATACCGGTCTGTGTTGGGGGATGGGAGTGGGCGGAAGCAGAAGTGGTCCTAATCTGTATTGAGGGAAGGAAAAAAACAGAAAAATAGAAATAGTCCTGATCCATATGGAGGTCAAGGTGGGGGAGGCAAACAGAAGTGGTTCTAATCTGTATTTATGGATGGGGAGAGCCAAAGCAGAAGTGGTCCGGCTCTGTTTTTGGCATCAGAGACAAGAGCTGGTTCTGTTTGGAGGTGGGGATGGCAGAGGTAGAGGTGATCCTGGTGTGTCTTGGTGTCCAGCCAAAGGAGGAGGGTCCTGGCTTAGGGCTGACAAGTGGCAGGAGCTCTCCTTTTGATCTCACCCAGTAGCCTCCAGAGAACCCTTCCTATAGCACTTCCATCACCTTCCCCGTTACAGAATGTCCCCCACAGTCGGGCTCCCCGAGCTGACTTGGCCCTAGAAAAGTGCAGACAGGTGCTTCTCCGGTTTAGCCAGTGCTCAGGACTGCGGCCTCATGTGCATATTCATTCACACCATGTTCTTCCTTTTCCAATTCTGCACACACAGCCGTCTGCCCTCTTCCAGCGCTCCGCCACCCGCCTCCCCTCGGGGCTCCTGGAACCCAGGGTGACGCGCTTGGCAGGCCTGGCTTTAAAAAGTTCCCGGTCGGGCTCCGCCTCGCCGGCAGCCGGCTCCACCCTAAGTCTAAAACCCAGGTGGCCACTGGCTCCTCCCAACTCTGTGAACTACAAGTCCCGCCGTCCCTCGCGCGCGCTCTCCCGCCTCGCCCGTGTCCCCCACAGGCGTCGACCGTGAGTCGGCCAAGAGTGCCTCCCATTGGTCTCTCGGCCCTGTCAGTCACCTGGGCGTATTGAGGGGCGGGTCTGAGGTGGAGATCCGGATCCGGAGCGGCTGAAAGGCGGAAGTGGAGGCCGGAGCCTGGGACACCGCCGGGGGGGGGGAGGAGCGGAACCCGTCCGAGCCCCGGCCCCAAGTAACGCCGCCGCCCCGGAGACGCCGTGAGTGTGCCTGTCCTGGGACCTAATGTCTCGCTCGCGTTGAAGCCTCTTCGGGGCAGCACTTCCTCCCGCCGAACGCCGGCTTAGGGGGATACTGACCCCTCCCCCGACCCGTAGCCCCCTCTTAAGGGGCTCCCCAGGCGTCGGGCCAAAGTGGGGGCCCTTCTTTCCTTCCCTTACCTGCCTCTTATGAGCCTTGGGAAACCCCCAGGGCTCTCCTCTGGCCTGTCCAGTCCAGTTGTGGGAGGGAGAGACCCCAAATTCTGCTCCCTCTGCTCCCAGAACTGGAGGAATCTTTCCTAGGTATGAAGGAGCTTGTCTTCCTTCTCTATAGAGGTGGCGAGGAGTGCTGTCTGTCGCCGTTTTCCTCCCCCTCCCCCCCCCCCCACCGTCCCACAAAAACAATTGTCTCCTGCCCTAGAGAAATTTTATCTCGATTTCCTGGGGGGGCGGAGGGGTCCTGGGTGAGAGCCTTCCACACGCACAGGCTCCCACAGCTCCTCACTTCCTCTCTTTCCTCAAGCCAGGGAGCCAGCCAGGATCTCAGCAGAATTTAAAGTCTGGGCCACTTTTTAGGAATGAGCTGTCTTCTCCTTGTCTTGCTCCCTCCACCCCCAACCTTGTCCTCTAGTTATGTTCTCTAGTTGTGTTCTCTGGAGTGTATCTCTTTTCCTGCCTCTGAAAAATTTAGCTGAGGTTTGCTTAATCCTAGCTACAGATCACAGATCAGGGTGGATCTGCCCATTCATTATCTTCTCTCTCCCCCCCCCCCCCGCCCCCCTCCCCCTTGCTCCAGGCTCAGCCCTGTCCTCCCAGAGCACGTGAGTGGTTTTCAAGCTGCTTCAGAGGGACTGCTCCTCCTGGGACTGCTGTCTGCTGGTCTTTAGGGAGTAGGGGAAAGACCAAAAATGAGGAGTGTGGAATTGAAGGGTCCTGGCCTGTCTCTTTCCCACTCTCAAACACACACACACACACACACACACACACACACACACCTCCTTGATCAACAGGTCTGTGTCACTTCTGCCTAGTCTCAGGGCCTCTCCAATCCCTTCTGGGCTTGGACAAATTGTAGATTACAGAGGAGTAAATTGAGACCACAGTGGCACCTCTGGGTTCTTAATGTGCTAATTTTTGTAGCCCAAGGAATTCCCATGCATGCCAGAAAGTACTGATTGCCCCACCTCCCCAGCAGCCTTTCCAAGAGGCAGCCTGTACTGACATCTGATCCTTGTCTATTGCTTGGGACTTAGGTGTGTGAAATGGCTGTTGTCTCAGACCAGGCTCGCAGGTTTTGTTATGTGGCCAAAGTGCAGGCCAGAGACTGTTCCTTAATGAGAGTAGCCTGACTCTTTGAGGCCGTGGCTGACCCTTGCTATCTACAGGCGAGGGAGGGAGGAAACACCATGCAGTCTTTGGGAATTTCTGTAGCTCTTCAGTGTTCTGGGCCACCTTTACTGACCTTACAGGTGCTAACCATTTTTTGTCTTGGGACCTTTTTGACTTCTTCTGGACAGTCACCAGTGTCTGACACCTACAAACTTTTGAGCTAGACCTGGGATGCATTCATTCCATTTTTTATTGGACAACAGGAAAGCCTACCTTAATTAGGGCCAGTGGTTGGATCACAAGCTCTCTATCTGTGTGGTCTTCTTTGGAGGGTCGTTGGAGACTTCTTTGGCCAGCCATGTTTCTCTAATCTGGTCATCCTGTGCCTCTGAGGGGCAGGGCCAGAGAGGCCTGCCTGCTCATTGGCCATTGGTCTCTAACCAAACTTACCTCCTTGGTAGTGAGCTGTGGTTTCTGGAACTCTTTGGGAGTCCCAGGATGAGGCTGCCACCCTTCTGAGGGGACCTTCTTTGTCTGGACATGCTCTCCCAGCTAGGATTCTGAAACAGGTTTTATTTGAAGGAGAAGCTCTCCCTTTCAGGGAGACATGGAAGGCATCAGTGCCCCGGGTAGTTAGGCAGCCACTTCTGGCATCCAGGGATTGTAGAGTTCCAAGCAGTGATCTGACGTTGCTTGGCAGAAAGAGGGAGGGCTCTGTGTGACACAGAAGCCTCTCCTCTCTTGCCTCTTCCAACTAGCTGTCCTTTCCTGCCTTCATACAATAGAGAGGTGGTAACAACTGATTTTTATTTTATTATTATTATTATTATTTTAAGATTTTATTTATTTATTTGACAGAGAGAGACACAGCGAGAGAGGGGACACAAGCAGGGGGAGTGGGGGAGGGAGAAGCAGGCTGCCTGTGGAGCAGGGAGCCCGATGTGGGGCTCAGTCCCAGGACCCTGGGATCATGACCTGAGCCGAAGGCAGACACCTAATGACTGAGCCACCCAGGCGCGCCAATTTTATTATTATTATTTTTAAAAATTTTGTTTACTTGAGAGAGAGAGCAAGCGAGAGAGCATGAGCAGGGGGCAGGGAGGGGCAGAGGGAGAAGCTGACTCCCCGCTGAGTGGGGAGCCTGATGCGGGGTGATCCCAGGGTCCTGGGATCGAGCCCCACATCGGGCTCCCTGCTCTGTGGAGAGCCTGCTTCTCCCTCTCCCTCTGCCTGCCACTGTGCCTACTTGTGCTCTCTCTCTTATCTCTCTGTCAAATAAATAAATAAAATCTTTTTTAAAAAAATGAAGTTGCAGTTTTTTCACGCATGTTTCTCACAGGAAACAAAGTTCACACCTATTCCTTACAGAGTCCTGGGAGATAGTGGGATTTGTATCTCCGTTTTAAAGATGATGCTGGGGTGCCTGAGTGGCTCAGAGGGTGCCTGAGTGGCTCAGTCGTTGGGTGTCTGCCTTCGGCTCGGGTCATGATCCCGGGGTCCTGGGATCGAGCCCTGCATCGGGCTCCCTGCTCCGCGGGAAGCCTGCTCTTCCCTCTCACAGTCCCCTTCCTTGTGTTCCCTCTCAAGCTGTGTCTCTCTCTGTCAAATAAATAAATAAAATCTTAAAAAAAAAAAATAAAGATGATGCTGAAGGAATTTAAGTAGCTAGCCTTAGATCATCCAGTTAGAAAGCGGTAGAGCCGGGGCTTGGGATTTGGGATTCGATGTGCCTCATCTTCCCGAAGAGTGAGCCCTCCTTGGGTCTGTTTAAGGAATGAGCATGCAGGATGAGCAAGCAGAGGCCTCAGGCAGACCCTTAAGCATCCCTGTCATTGATGCCCCTCCTCTGCTTCCATTTTCTTCCCCACCCTCCTGTCCTCCTGGATCCCCATCTCCTCTGCCTCTGGGGACCATGGCAGTTATGAGTCCCAGGTCAGTACTCTTCAGGGCCTGACAGTTTGCTGACATCTGTACCATTAATTCTGGGAACCTGAAAGTCCTGATGGCTAGAAAATGAAAGTAAAAGTGAGTGGGCTCAGGGGTCTCTCTGGACAGGGTTATGGGTAATGGGAGCCAGCAGAGGCGGCTTCTGCTGCCCGCCCCCGCCCCCCCCATTCCCCTTGGTGCTGCCGCTGCTTGCAGGTGGGAAGACTGTGGCTCTCCACCAGGAGCTCCTTTCACTAGAATTTACATGGAAACAGCGAGATCATAAATTTAACCCCATGAAGCAAGTACTTCTTAGAGAGAGCCTTCTTCCTCTGACCCTTGCCCAGTAAACAGGTGGTATGGTAGGGGGGAAAGTGCAAGAGCTTTAGAGTCAGCCAGAGCTGAGTTGTCATCTGGACTCCCCCATTTACCAGTCACAGGGCCTTGGACTTGTTACATGACCTTGTTGAGCCTCTGTTTCTTCCAGTAGAATGGGGATACAAAGTATTTTGCAGAATTGGAAACAGAGGGTAAAGGAGCTAGTCTAGGTCCTGGCACAGGATAGATAGACACAAATAGCAATTTTGTGGATTGGTGGGATTTTAAAGGCATATTATAATTCATCATATGTACAGATTCAGCATCTGTACCAGGTATTGCTGTGATGCCTTGTGCTTTGCTTGATGGTTTTACATGTTATCTCATCTCATAGATATCGATCAAAATTGCTGTGGGTTGTCTTCCCATTTTAC
Organism: Neomonachus schauinslandi; assembly: GCF_002201575.2. Lineage (NCBI taxonomy): Eukaryota > Metazoa > Chordata > Mammalia > Carnivora > Phocidae > Neomonachus > Neomonachus schauinslandi. The sequence goes on along the minus strand of NC_058417.1, from coordinate 40,130,621 downwards.
AGAAGAGAATGCTCAAGGGCATTCTCCCACCCTGCTGGGGTCATGTGCTGTGGAGTCTTCTAGGCTCTTCCGTCTTCATCTTAAACATTTTTGCATTAAAACAGTTCTGGATCTATTACAGATTAGAATGCAAAGTTTGCCTGAATCTAAGCTAAAACAAGAAACTCAAAGAGAATATTTTGGTTGTGGCAGGCTGCTTGGCGTTCAATTCCCAGATTCCTAGGGTTTTGCATTTCCTCTCCCCCTGTTGGGGCTATTTAAGAAGCACTGCTTTCAGGTAGGATTTATAAACTGGGATAGCTCCAAGGTCCGGGGCTTTCAGGAGCCATGGCAGAGGAGAATTGGTATATTTTTTAAGGGACTCCTCCGAATGAATAGCCTGGTATTTTAAGAGAGTAGTTTTCAGATTATATATCCACATCTCCTGTATATAGGAACAATAAACAAAAGCGCATCAGTCAGGAGTCAGAATCTAGTCTGTGCTGGGATCCCAATGCAGCACAGCCCCTCTCCCCCCATCTCGGCTCTGTGCTCTTCCCTTTGCCTGGAGGGCTCTTCTTCCCCTCCCCTGCCTGGGAGCCAGTATCTCCAGACTTTGCTTTCCAAGCACAGGTGGAAGTCACTTCCTCTGTGAAGCCTTCCCTCCCCCCAAGGGCTGAGGGCTTCTCTCCTCTCTGCACTTTCCTCTTAGCACCCCTTGTCTAGTGCATGAGCCCTGTAGGGGCGCAGATCATGTCCTGTTTTATCTGTGCATCCAGTCCTCGCATGGTCTCCAGCATGGATGCCCCCTTCTGCGGTTGTTAAAGGAAGGGGCAGACATTCCTAGGTGCCCTTGATGCCCATGGCTGGTTCATGTCCTTGAACACAAACTTTCTGAGCTACACAGCATAGACCTGGTGAACCCGGGAGTCACTCGCATCCATCTGACCCCAAAGCCTGGGCTATATCTTTGGCCCGTCCTCTAGCAAGTTGCTCACAGACCAAACAGGTGGATGGGATGAATGTTACAGTGCAGATGACACAGGGGTGGGGATGGGTCACAGACTGAATTTCCAGAGGGGAGCGATCTCCCAATCTCAGTCTTTCCAGTGAAGGGTTTCGTCGGGAAAGGGAGGCATGGCTTTGGCCATCCACAGTTCCGTGGGCCACCTTCTACAGCACGTGGATCTGGTAGCTAGGCTTCTGCGGCTTCTTGTGGTAGGGCGGCACTGACGCCAGGCTAGGACTTAGCAAGGATCACCGGGAGTGGCTTTAACTCTGGTCCAGGGGTGCTGCTTTGCATATCTGCACAGGCTCATTCTTGAGACAGTGGCAGCAGCAGCTGTGTACACGGGCAGTGGTGAGAGCAGCCTTGCTTGGGGAACCTACTGGCATGGCCTTTCAACTCGCAGGCCCCGGGCCTGTGGAATGCGGTTCTGGGGACTGTTGGTGCGGCTCCTGCTGCCCCTCTTCCCGCACGCCCCCAGGGCAGCTCCGTGTAGAGTTAACCTGTCTTAGGAACGTGAGTTCATGGTCACTGGAGTCCTTGAATCTCATTTTGTCACAAGATGAGCCACTGCCTTTTTTTTTAAAGATTTTATTTATTTGAGAGAGAACGAGAGAGGAAGCACAAGCAGGGGCAGTGGGAGAGGGAGAGGGGGAAGCAGGCTTCCCGCTGAGCAAGGAGCCCGACGTGGGGCTCGATCCCAGCACCCTGGGATCATGACCTGAGCTGAAGGCAGACGCTTAACGACTGAGCCACCCAGGTGCCCCAGGATTTTTTTTTTAATAAACTTAATTTCAGGATGGTTTTAGAACAAATGCACCCCGTAGTACAGTTTTCTCACCTGCCCACTGTCCACCATTATTAACATCTTACGTTAATACTGTACATTGGTCACAATGAATGAATCAGTTTGGATACATAATTATTATAATTTTTTTTTTTAAAGATTTTATTTATTTATTTGAGACAGAGAGAATGGGAGACAGCATGAGAGGGAGGAGGATCAGAGGGAGAAGCAGACTCCCTGCCGAGCAGGGAGCCCGATGCGGGACTCGATCCCGGGACTCCAGGATCATGACCTGAGCCGAAGGCAGTCGCTTAACCAACTGAGCCACCCAGGCGCCCTGGATACATAATTATTAATGAAAGGTCCATACCTCATTCAGATTTCCTTACCTTTTTCTGTTCTAAGATCCCATCCAGATGCCACACTGCATTTAGTTGTGCGTCCTTAAGGCTCCTCTCAGCTGAGACAGTTTCTTAGACTTTCCTTGTTTTTAATTAGCTTGGCCGTTTTGAGGAATAGTGTTCAGGTATTTTTTAGTGTGTTTTTCAGTTGGGATTTGTCAAATGTTTTTCTCATGATGACACTGGGGTTAAGAGTTTTGGGGAGGCAGCCCACACAGGTGAAGCGCCGCTGTCATCACGTATCAAGGGCACATACAATTAACATGACTTATCACTGTTGTCAGCCTCGGTCACCTGGCTGAAATGATGTGGGTCAGGTTTCCCCGCCGTGAAGTCACTGTCTCCCCTCCCCTTTCTGTACTGTCCTTTTGGGAAGGAAGTCGTTCTGTGTAGCGCACACTCGAGTGGGGAATGGTGCCCCTCTCCCTGAGGGCAGTGTATCTGCATGAATTATTTGGAATTCTTGTACAGGAGAGATCTGTCTGTTGTCCCTCATTTCTTTCTTTCTTCATTTATTTATAATGGTGTGGGCTCATGGATATTTATTTTTACCTTCAGTTTATAATCCAATACTACTATGTTGTATTGCTCAGATTGTTCCAGGCCTGCTCACTGGGAGCTCAGTCAGCACCCTTGGGGCCACCCCCATTTCATTTTGTGAGCACTTCTCCACTTCTTGGCACTGCAAGGTGCTCCAGGCTCACTTTGCCTATCTCCTGCCCCCGTCCTAGAATCGGCGGTCTCTCCAAGACCACATTGTCTTCTTAGTAACCATTTCCGCTAAGTATGTTGATACGGAGCTGTGTGTATGGGTTCAAGCTGTGTTTCCTCTTGGTGGCTAGTCACCGAAGACACCAGAGTTAGACAAGGTGGAGATGCCCCCCCCCGGGAGATGTGGGTGTGTGAGAATCCTGGCAGTTGACCCCAGTAGCAGGGCCATTGCTTCTTGACTCACCCATTCATACTTCTCGTAACCCTGCCTGATGCTTTGACTGATCCAGCGATTGGACTGATCCAAAAATAGTTAGATGTGGTGTTTACTCTGGAGTTTACTATCCAGTAGGGAAGATTAGATATATCATCATCCCGTATTTGAGGTGCTAAGTTCTCCAGGCCAACTTTCCAGGGCTCTGGGTCTTATAAGAGAGTCCATGTGGTCCGGGCCAGCGTTCTTCTGCTGCCATTCAAAAACAGACCTCCCCTTCAGGAGGGTTTGTGGCTCTAGGCAGGCCCAGGGCAGGCTGTCACTCTGAGCTGTGATCTTGAATCATTGAATTGCTTAAATCCTTCTGTTGTACTGTCAGCCCTCTGAAGACATGTAACTTGAGCCCTTCTGGAAACACTAACTTGGGATCTTAACAGGAGTTGGTTTACAAGCCTCTAGTCGTTCTATTCATAGCTGCATGTGTGTCCCCTTCAGGTGGCTCTGTCAGAGCATCCTGGGCGTGGGGGAGGCCGTGGGTGGCCTTCCTCACCCTGGCTGCTCTCCTAGTCATCATTGCTCTCTGAGCTGCTCAGAGGCTGTGGTGATTAATGACGCCAATTTCCAAACCTCTAGCATTTCCAGCCTGGTTCTTTAAAAGGAACTCTGGTTTCTTTGTCAGCTGTCCTGGTCCTGTCCCCTCCCCCTCTCCACAACTGAACTACTTTTTCCCTTTCCTGAAAGAGGCTTTGAACTGGAAGGAAGGGTATTTGGGTTTTAAGATGCTTTCTCTTGTGGGGCTTTTTCTTTCTTTCTTTCTTTTTTTAAGGGGTTATGGTTTACCTGGTTGAGGGTTCAACTCTGCTGATTTTTCTGGATCGTGGTGGTCTCCTCTCCATTCTTATGGCTTTGGAAGCCAGTCTCCAGATAATACAAGGGTGTGGTTATTGATAGGACACAGGACATCAAGGGTAAGCTGGTCCTTTTTCTAGGACACTGTTGAAAGTTGTCTTAGTCTGTTCCGGCTGCCATACCAAAATGCCACAGACTGGATGGCTTATAAGCAAGGAAATTTCTCTCACACAGTTCTGGAGGCAGGGAGTCCAAGATCAGGGTGGCAGCCAGCATGGTCAAATTCTGGTGAAGGCCGCCTTCCAGGCTAACTTGTCGCTGTGTCCTCACATGGCGGGAGGGGTGAGGGAGCTCTCTGGAGCCTCGTTTAAAAGGGCGCTAATCCCGATCATGAGTGTGCTGCGCTCGAAGCCTAATCACCTCCCAAAGGCCCCACCTCCAGATAATATCACATTGGGATTAGGATTTCAACATAAGAATTTGGGCGGGGAACGACAAACATTCAGACCCTAGCAGTTGTCCTGTTCAGCGTTCTCTCCAAATGAGGGGCATTGAAGAGTGGGGTCCAGGGATACTGCAAGTAGAGGAATGTGTGACTAGTGGATGAACATACTGATTGAGGATCCGCTTCCTTCGTAGGGACTTCGGGGCCAGGGGTTTCTCTGCCCCAGCAACTTTACCAAGTGCTTGCTCAGAGCGAGGCCCTCCACTGAGAGTCTTTCCCGTAGCCTCTTCCCAGCAGCCCTGGGAGATGGGCGCACTAGTCTCTCCATTTCACATGTAAGGAAGTGGGGGCCGTGACACAGCACCAGGTCACCCTAGTACATGGTGGCTGTGGGAGTGGAACTGGAGTCGTCTGACTCTGGCACTTGTGCTCTTAGCCCCTGTGCAAAAGGAACCTAGTAGGTCCTGTCTGGGGTAGTAAGGAGGCTCCTCAGCTGGGCTGCGGCTCTATGAGTGGGGGTGAGCAGTCTGGCAGGTGGATGTGGACTTAAGCCTTCAGCTGCCCATGCCTTGCCAGACCCAACCAGGCCTGTGTTGCAGGCTCCGTTCACCACATTTATGAGCACCTACTGTGCGCCAGGCACGATGTTAAGTGCTGTTAAAGGAAACCCAGGGACGCCTCGGTGGCTCAGTCGGTTAAGCGTCTGCCTTCGGCTCAGGTTATGATCCTGGGGTCCTGGGATCGAGCCCCACATCAGGCTCCTTCCTTAGTGGGGAGCCTGCTTCTCCCTCTGCCTGCCGCTCCCCCTGCTTGTGCTCGCTGTCTCTGACAAATAAATAAAATCTTAAACACAAAAAAACAAAGGAAACCCTTAGTGCAGCCTTTGAGAATTTTGTTGTGAGATCCTTCTCTTCTGCAACAGTGCCCTTAATTTCTCTACCTTTTCACTCCTAATCCTCAAGCCCCCAAGTTCTCCGACCTCGTGCCACCCATAACAGCCTTATGATAATTTGGGGCCATGGACGCATTAGTGTGATTCATTCACTGAAACTCGTTTAGACCCATTCATTGCCTAGTTTCTTCACCTGCCACTATTTCTGCATTTTGTTCAGCAAAAATTAAGAAAGAAAAAGTCAGTCTAAAACATTGTGCTTTGGTCTCCGGGCTCCTGAGAGCAGCCCTGGTCCCTCAGATCTGACGGTGGGAACTTGGACCTTGTTTCTCGTTCTCTGAGCAGCCTCTGATCACAGTGTAGGTGGTGTCGTAAGCCAGAGGAATTGGGTTTGCTGGTGTCTGACACTTGATTCTCTTTTCCCTGTTCACCTCTCAAACACAGTCTCTGCCCTCTGCTCTCTGTTTAGGAGCTGAGGGCAGTGAATTAAATTGGCTTTCTTTTGTTTTCGGTTTTTTTGTAAAGACAGGAAGCGTTTGTGAGGGGTGTCAGTTGGACTTGTTGGTACGAGTAGCCGGGTGAACAGGTGTTGCCAATGACCCTGACATTCACAGAGGTTCTTTTGGTGTCTTTCTGGGCCTGGGCAGCAGCCAAAGTAACAGCTGTCCCAGCTGGTGCTGCTTGGCCCCTGCAGAGACCCTCCCAAGCCAGAGGGGAAGATGGGCCCTGCATTGCTGAGATTCCAGTTAGAACCATCCTAAGCAAACAGTATAGTAACTGCAGGAGCAGAACCAACCAACACAGGGTAGTTGTGAGGCTTGTGGGTCAGCAGGGACCCCATGCCTGTCCTCACTGGCTTTCACATTACCTGTGCTCCACCCTGGGGCTACGGCAGGTGTGGGTGGCTCTGGGGAAGCCCCTGTGCCTTGGCTGGCTCTCTTCTCATCATCTCACCTGGCACTGGCAGGTGAAGAGCTGGGTGGTGGGGTGTGAGCTGCCGCTCAGCCTCAGTCCTGTCCGCACCTTGCCTTGTAGTTAGGTGTGGATTTGTGCTGCAGAAGGTGCCAGACTTCACATCGAGCTCTTGCTTGAGGCTTCTTATAGAGCTGCCCTGGTTGGGGCCGGGGAATCTGCCACAGCCTTGCTGACTGGGGTGTGCTGAGTTGGAGACTGGGCCCTCTTAGGGAGAAGAGTCTCTTAGGAATGTCACTGTGAGTGCCTGGGGCCCCTGGTGCCTCTTAGAATCAGGAGGCAAGACGAACCTTGTCTGGTTGCAGCCACAGGCAGTCCCCTGTGTGTCTGGCCTTCCTCACTAATCTGCCACCCAAACGGTGGCCAGCAGGACCCGGGAATGAGGATCTCAGAGCTGCCCATTGACTCCTGGGGCCCTTCTGTGGACAGTACAGGCAGCCCACACTGACCAAGCTGTGTCAGCAGATACGTGTTGTAAACCCCCCACCCCAATCCACCAGCAGTCTTTCTCCCTGTGGGCGCAGGAAGAGAGGGAGCAGGGACTGGAGGTTTCCATCCTCCGCCTGAAAGTTAGCGCTTGCTGAGTTGGCTTCTGTCAGCCTCTCGGGGACTGTCTGTTATGGAGAGCTGAGAAAGCAGCGCAAAGCTCAGGGAAGGCTTTCTTGCTGGGCCAGGGCTCCGGGAAGCTGGGAATCTGTCCCTCAAGGGTGGCTTCTGCCTAACTCAGTTTGGCATCTTTCTGCCCAGGGGAAAGGGCTCTAGAGCCCCAGGTTCTGCCTGGATGGTGGGGAGGACCACTTGTTCATGTGCACCTAGGGCTTAAGCGTCCTGGAGCCCCCACACCCTGGCCCCTTCTGCAGGTATTAGAGCAGTTAGTGGCCTCAGCTGGAACTCCTGTGGACTCCGCCAGGGCCCCGCTGTGGTGGGGGAGTCCAGGCAGCCAGCCCCAGAGGGGTGTTCTCATTGGAAGAGGAGTAAGATGAAACTGATCAGGTTAAGGGAGTTGGGCAGGCTGGGGCAGATTCAAGGGCCTGTTGCAGTGAGAGGGGAGCCACCTCACTCAGAACCCCTCTCGGGTGTTTTACCTACCTCCCCCCTGGAAAGGGAGTCCTCTTACTGTGACCATGGAAACGCAGCACCCCTTTCCCCTCCTGCTGCCAGCACTCCTAATCCTGAAGCCCCTACTTATCGGTGGGATGAGGAGCCCCGGGCCTGGCCCGACACACCCCATCAGCGTTCTCCCCAGATCTCAACCTGGGCTTTTAAGCTTCTGGTTTCCAGGGCCAAGATTCCTGTTACATTCCAGGTGGGACACAAGTCCTCTGTGTTGCAATCCCATAGTCCTGGTTACACAGGAAAATGCTCCTCTCTTTGATTCCATCCCCCGACCTGCATCCCTAAACCCCTTGTCCTCGGCGCACACACTGTGGACTGGTTGGAGAGTGCAGAGCACCACTGTTGTAACCTTTCTTCTCACTGAAAAGACATAAACGTCACCTTCTCTTTTTGTTATGAACCTTGAAACAACTTTAAAATTCTTCAGCCCACGGTTAAGTACAAATACATTCTTAGTATGTGTGTAGCAGTCCTATTTGTATTGAATTCTATTTGCTTGCGCCTTGTTAGGTGGGTACCTTTGTTCTGTCTCGGCCTTCTTTTTTTTTTTTTTTTATTTATTTAAGTAATCTCCACACCCAACGTGAGGCTCGAACTCATGACCCTGAGATCAGGAGTCACGTGCTCCTCTGACTGAGCCAGCCGGGTGCTCTCTCTTGGCCCTCTTCGAATTCAGGCATCATCTCTTTTATCATCTTTATTATTCTGAATTTTGTTATGCTATAGAGGAGGCAGAAGGTATCTTACATACAGGAGAGCTAGATTGGTTTCATGTCATTTGTAAGCTTTAATTTCTCACCGTCGTATGCAAAATTCTATACCAGAAACATTCCTTACCTTTTTATTGACCTGTAACCTACACGTTACCAGCTTTACACATCTCAGTTGGATAGCTTGATGGATTTTTACATTTGTGTACATATGTGCATCTACCTCCCAAATCAAGATAGTAGAATTTTTCCATCTAGCAATATTTTTTTTCAGTTTGATACAAACTCCGTTTTCCATTGTTAAAGCCATAATGCTATGAAAGCCTACATAGAAGGTGGCAGCCCCTCTTATTTGTAGCGGCTGTAATAACACCGTTAATATTCTTGGGTTTTCTATCAGTGATGGGGGAGCTCTGCTAGAATTATGAGTCCTGGGCTTGGGCTCTGCCACCACCCGGCTGTGACCCTGGGCAGGCCACCTCACCTCACCTTCATCTCCTCTGTAATTGGAAAGAGGAGGATTAGGTCTTCAGGGACTTTGTGCTTTGACAACCAGTGAGTCAAAACTAGTTAGGCCCTTAGTAGTATAATAAACCTGTCATTTGTCGGGGCCTCACCTCCGGCCTCATACTGTGTGGTACGCACTATGTATTGTTTCATTTAACCTTTAGAGCAACCCTATGCGATCAGTATTAAACAATAGCATTTTATAGATAAGAGACTGAAGCTGACAGCAGTCGCTTGTCTGACTTGGCCAAGGTCACTCGGCTAATAAACAGTGGAGCCAGGCTTTAACTAAATTCAGTTCAGTCTCCCACCTCCTAACCTGCCACTTGTGCCGGGGAAGGATGAGTGGGTATCTCATGTGGCTCATGGCTTGTGTTGCTTCAGACTTTTCTTCCCTCTGGCTCTGCCACCTGCCAGAGGCCCGGGTAGTCCTGCTGTGAGTCTGCCCTCTGGTCCTCTGTGCTGGTAGTGGTGATTTTCCCCCTGGGGAAGAGCTGTGTTCCTGAGCCTACAGGTAAATCATCTCCTCCCCAGCTTATTTGAGCTTTTTAAGGTCTTCTCCCTTCACCTTTGAACCTAATTACCTCCGCTCCTGTGCCCCACGTTTGGTTCTCTTTAAGCTAACATATTGCTTCTGCTCTCATCTTTTCTTGCCCAGCTCTTGTGATGGTAAATATTCAGGAATGCTTTCATCTAGAGTAAAGTAGAGCTGAAGAGTCACTGGCCAGAACTACCTTTAGGGGGCCCTGGGCGGGGTGGGGTCACTTGGTTCTCAGTCCTTCCCCCTCCCCTCCAGGGGCTAACCTTGAGCGAGCGCTTCTCAGCCTCTGGTCAACAGAGTCTGATTGGTTTCCCTAATCAGCTCACTATCCAGGCTGTGCCAGGACTATCAGCTAGAGGAAGTCTCTGAAGCAAACAGGAAACACGAGAGACACCCATCAGCTGGAATTGCTCACCCTTTTACCAGGAAGGACAAAAAGTATGAAGTGGGTGACTTCATGGTTAGAGAAGAGACATTTCTAGTGGAGGCTTGGGCAAGGGGCAATGGTCCAGCAGCGGCTGGTGTCTTGAAGGCCTCAGTAGTTGAGTGAAGCCAGGAACCAGCCCCCACCCCCAATCTGAGCCACCTCTGTTGTTCATGGCGCTGATCTGGGGGTGCCTTACTGTCTCTTGCGTTCCTGCCTCCTTCCTATATCAGCTGTAGCTTGTGTGCTTGAATTGGCTGCTTAGAATCCCTGGGGGAACTTATTTTAAATCATTTTCTGGACTCCACCTCTAGAGATTTTAATTCAGTTGGCCGGGGTTATTTTTCTAAACGCCCTGGGTGATTCTGATAAAGTTTGGTACCCACTTACCCATAGTGTCCCGAGTAGAGAAAAACCGGAGTAAGGAAGGAGCAGCGTTTTGCTCTTTCTCTCTCTGCTGCCCTCAGCCCCAGAGCTGGCTGGTATATGTTTAGGAGCGCAGGTCCCTTCTGCCCTTACATGTGCATTGTTGGGGAAAGTGTAGGGCACCCCCCAGTCCTTGCAATCGCTCCCATTTCCTGTGAAGTTAATGAGGTTGGGGATGGTGCTTATCCTCCATGGCCTCTGAACAAACCAAGGTTGAGATTTGGAGGGTGAGGGGACCAGGTCATGTCAAGGAGAGTCTTTTGTCATGGGTCTGAAGCTCTACCCATTTTAGCAGCTTCATGAAAATATCCAGGAGGAAATCCGTCCTACTTGTGTGTTTTCCCTGGTGTTGGAGAAACTGGTTTAAAAACTAAAATCTTTGGCTCATTCTGTCTCTTGTAAGAAACTCTACAACTTTGGCCCTTTTTTTTTTTTTTTTTAAAGATTTTTATTTATATGCCAAAGAGTGAGAGAGCACGAGTGGGGGAGCAGCAGAGGGAGAGGGAGAACCAGGCTCCCCGCTGAGCAGGGAGCCCGACGCAGGACTTGATCCCAGGACTCTGGGATCATGACCTGAGCCGAAGGCAGACGCTTCACCGACTGAGCCACCCAGGCGCCTGGTTTTGTCTGAAAGAAGACTTTTATTATGGCATTCGTGGTTATAATGCCATCACCTGACTACCTGTGGACAATTCTTGCCATTGGTTCAGAAGATTCCCCACAGTGAGACTCCCTCCCCCAGCTGGCAGGCCAGCTCAGTGCATGAATTTACCTTTGCTGCCTACGGGGGTGCATCCTCAGCTTCCCAGTCTTGGGAGTGGAGGGCATAAAGCTTCCTGGGGTTCTGGGTGTGGCCTTCGCCTGTCTTAAACGCCCCCTTGTCTTTGTGTGCCCTTTGGGGCAATATCAGCTTCCTCCATGCTTTGTTGTCTGGGAAGGTTCAATACCTTTGTTCACGTGACTGCCAAGTGGAGCCAGGAAAACCACGAGGCAACGCAGGCCATAGAAAGTACCATGTGTGTCTGCTCGGGTGTCTCCGGAAGTCAGGACCCACGTCCAGGCAGAATGTGTCACCAGCCAGTGTGTGCCAGGCAGAGCACCTACAGCGCTTTAAAAAAAAAAATACAGGGGCGCATGGGTGGCTCAGTCGGTTAAGCATCTGACTCTTGATTCCACCCCAGGTCATGATCTCAGGGTCGTGAGATCAAGCCCTGTGTCGGGGCTCCCCACTCAGCGGGGAGTCTGCTTCTCTCCCTCTGCCGCTCCCCGTGCTTGCTCTTTCTCTCTTTCTAAAATAAAGAAATAAAAAATCTTTAAAAAGATAAAAAAAATTAAAAAAAAAATACAGAGGGTGCCTGGGTGGCTCAGTTGGTTAAGCGACTGCCTTCGGCTCAGGTCATGATCCTGGAGTCCCAGGATCGAGTCCCGCATCGGGCTCCCTGCTCGGCAGGGAGTCTGCTTCTCTCTCTGAACCTCTCTCCTCTCATGCTCTCTATCTCTTTCTCTCTCTCTCTCAAATAAATAAATAAATAAATAAATAAATAAATAAATAAATAAATAAATAAAAAATACAGAGACTAGGCCCTCCTGTGGACTTTCATCGGAACCTCCAGGGGCTGGCTGCACAGGTGATTTTGATGAGCAGACAAGGTCAGGAACCACTGGATAAGAGTTATTTGTCCCTCCTTCTGGCTTGTTAACAGTACCAGGTTCTGTCTGGGAAGGCTTGGAAACCCACTGATTGGATAGGGACAAGACTTTGATGTTACCTCTGTGTTTCTTGACTTGTGGGTGCTGGTTACTCCCCACCCCAGTAGCTCAGCCCCAGCCGCTTTGGTTTTGTTGGAATCAGGGACTTCATCTTCTCTCCCCATTCCTATATACCTCCTCCTGTAGTGCCCCAGCCACACTCTGCCTCCCAGCCATGATGATGTGTCACGTGGATTTGTGGTAATAACCAACTCGTAATTCCATTGTGGTTTCCCTCTGCTGCTGTCGCCCTGCCTGGCCCTGGGCGGCTCCTCCCACTGTTGGAAGTGCTTGGGGCCTGCAAGATCCCTGTGACTGTCAGCTGGAGCCCCACTTTGCAGGCCAGCAAAGCTGCTGCCACAAAAAAGGGGTGTCACTCACCAGCAACCAGAAACCAAAGATTGGGGCGGGGCGTTGTCTCCAGCATTCTTCCCATGGCAGGGAGATGGGCAGGGAGATAAAGGAGCTTGCAGGCCACCTGCGTCCAGCTCTGTCACCTATATGTTGGATGGCCTTGAGCAAGGCATGTAACACCTGAGCGTCAGGCTCTTTATCTGAAAAAAAAAAATGGGAGATTGTTTTAAAGCTTAAGGGAGATAATGGTTGTGCAATCACTCAGTAAATGCTAGCTGTCTCTGGAAATGATTTCCTTGGTGAGCACTCTGAATTCCCAGTATGTAAGTAGGCCTTGTGAGGCAGGCTCTCAAAGAAGCCAAAAGCACTTGGGCCGCCTGGGTGGCTCGGTCGGTTAAAGGGGCCGGATCTTGATTTTGGCTCCGGTCATGATCTCCGTGTCCTGGGATCCAGCCGGCACTGTGCTCTGTGCTCAGCGGGGAGTCTGCTTGAGGATTCTCTCTCTCCCTCTGCCCCTCCCCCCATGCGTGTGGGCACACGCTTGTTCACTCGCGCTCTCTCTCTCTCAAATAAATAAATCTTAAAAAAAAAAAAAAAGAAGAAGCCAAAAAGCCAAAAGCACAGACCCTGCCTCAAAGGGCCATAGAGTCGTGCAAAGATCAGTGACTGGGGTGAAAAGAGACGCCGTAAACTGTGAAATATGGTAGAACTAGCATTTCTTGTCCCTCATCGAGATCCCCCCAATAGTGCCTTCCTGTATTGTTGGGGAAGAAGTAGCTCCCATTTCAAACCTCTTTTCCTTTGGCGCAGTCCAGAAAGGAAACTGTTGTTCCTGGCTAGTGAATCATTCTTCCTGAAGCTCACTTTTTAAATGAGTTGCCAGGAGGACAGAGATGTGAAAAAGGATTTCAGATTGAACAAAGCAAGCCCTTTGCTGTCAGCTTCTTGCGTGAGCACAGCCCATGGCTTCCCACAGATCTATCCTTCTCTGCATTCACGCCCCCGTCCTCTGACTGCGGGGGAATGCACCCCTAGCTCAGGGGGCAGGTCAGGGCTGGACTTGGGATCTGGTTCTAAAGACTTCTCCTGCATTGACTCCATTATGCCAAGGGCAGTTGAATCAAAACTTTTTCTTTCCAGCTTGGGTTCAGACGCTGTACAGATGCTCAGGATCAAATACCTCCTCTTAGCACTCATCTGTAAAACATTGTGTATATGTTCTAGTATTTTTTTAGTATAAGTCTTCTAGAGGCTTCTGAAGATAGGCTCCTCATCCTTCTTTGCACCTCCAAAACTATCGCTAACAGTGACTAAGCTATCACCAGCTGCTGGGGGTGCAGGTCTCAGTGTACCTTGTTTGTCTCTGCCCTCCCGTACCTCCCCAGCTCTTTCCCTGCGTCACCCTCCGCCTCTGCCAGTAGAGAATGGAACTGAGGTCTCTGTTCATAAGGGAAATTTGGCAGCCGTTCTGACTGCCGGCGGAGCTCTCTGGCTTTGGTGTGTGTTTGGTTTTGTGTGTGTTTTGTGTTTTAATGTGTATGAGACTCCTGGCCCATCACAAATGAGAGAACTGAGGGAAGAGGTTCAGGATGGAGGAGTGAAATGAGGCTCTGATCCTGGTGCACAGTCCAGCCTCAGACTGAGAAAGTTGGTCGGTCCTTCTAGAGATGGCAGGACAAAATGGCTATCTTGATAGCAACTTGCACTGGCCAGGCCCTGGTCCCTGAGTGCCCACAAGGTTGACCAAGCACCTTGTCTGAGGATGAGCTTTCTAATGGGACTCCCCGTGCCCTGGTCAGCCTCACCACCCGCTCTGGCTTTGCACAGAGGTGGACTGTGATCTTGGCTACCGGACCACAAGTTCATTGTTTGTTCACCTAGATCCTAGCGTCTTCCCGGGTGGTTTTTTGGGACCCCAAGGAGCCTGTTAACTGTCACCAGGCTGCCATATGCTCATCCTCCCTGTGTGTGTTTAATTTGTATGCACACGTACATATTTGGGATTGGGTTTTGGGATTCTGAGTATGTTTGCTCAGAACCATGAGCCTAAAGTTGGGAGACCACTTTCACTGCTCAGATGATTGTAGAGCAAATACATATGTAGTACATCCTAGCTAGGGCCTTTCTGCTAACTTCTGGGGTCCGGGGGCACCGGGAGTTGGCCGGAGGGGAGGTAGTCAGCTCCCTCGGGGAGCACAGAGGGAGAGACCTGTGATGGAAGAAGGCCTCACTGTGTGACCATCTCTGGCCTGAGCAGTACTGCTAATCTCTCTTGCAGTTGGAGGTCCCCTCCTCACTCAGCGCCTCTTCACACAGCGCCGGCCCCCGCCCCACGCTCACTGGTACCACTACAGCAGGACGGGCCATGGCGGGTCGGGGAGGTGCAGCACGACCCAACGGACCAGCTGCTGGGAACAAGATCTGTCAGTTTAAGCTGGTCCTGCTGGGGGAGTCTGCGGTGGGCAAATCTAGCCTCGTCCTCCGCTTCGTCAAGGGACAATTCCATGAGTACCAGGAGAGCACAATTGGAGGTGAGTGGGCACAGGGGAGTGGGGGTGGCCTCAGGAATGCCAAAGAAATGCCTTGGCCTTGAGGAGAAGGGAGCCGCCTGCCCAGAGAGACTAAACAAGCTGGGGGCGCCAGCACCTCTTCCTCACCTGGGCCCTGGAACTGAATCCAGCAGCCGATCTCCCTGCCAGAGTCCCAGCAATCATCCACTAAAAGTTAGCTCGTGGTCAAAAACTGGCTGCTTCTCCTAATTATGCCACTGGATTATTGTGTGGCCTTGGCTAAGACTTCTCACTGACCTGGCCTCTGGGAGGGGAGAGGCTGGGTCTGGATCTCTGAGGGTCCTTCTTACTTTCCCCTACTTTCCAGAATGGGGAAATGGCCTGGTGAGTGGGCCAGCGTTTCTGAAGTTGACCTTTAGCTTTGAGGTCAGAGCCCGTCGTTGATTTCCCAGTAGTCAGCATTTAGCATGAAACGGTCTGGACTCAGTCCCCTGTCTCAGTGGCCAGGACAAACCTTGAGGGGCCAGGGCCGACCTTGGGCTTGAGTCATCCTTTCTCTACCCTCTTGGTAGGAGGTTTCCAGGCAGCTGGAAGCTAAATGGGCCGTGTCAGCAGTCTTCTGCTGCCTCCTCAGCACTCAAGTCAGGAGCCGGAGAGAGGGAAGTGAGGCAGTTCCCAGGCCCCTCATGGAGGTGGGGGGAGGGCAGATAAGGAGAGCGGGCTTCCACACAGGGCTCTCTGGGATCCTCTCTTGGGTCCTGCGGCAAAGGGGACTCCCACCTGCCTCTCCCAGCTCTGGGACCCCTCCTCTGAGCATATGCACAAGCGCCACAAGGCTCCTTGTCTCCTCAGGCCAAAGATAGGGTGTGTGTGTGTGTGTGTGTTCCCTGAAGGTCGAACCACAGGGTGGCCAATCAGGAATGGGTCAAGGTCAAAACTGGGGTTGGTAGCTAGCCAGCATGCCTGGAGGTGGCAGGGGCAGCTGGGAAGCCAGCCACCCAGCCTCCGCCTGGCAGTAGAACAGCGTGTACTTTCAGGCGTCCCCAGTGTAGCTAAGTGTGTGATAGTGTCCTCAGGAAACCGAAGGCCAGTAACACCCCTGGGCTGGAGCAAACTGAGGGACTGTAGAGGTTTCCAGCTGGACTGTTCTCTGTGAGGGGAGGGAGGAGGGGAAGGAGGAGGAGGAGTGGGTGGGTGGGTGGGCCCACCCTTCTGTGCTTGGAGTCAGCTTTCCCCTGGGTTTTGCCACTCCTGCCCCTTGCCACATGC
Organism: Neomonachus schauinslandi; assembly: GCF_002201575.2. Lineage (NCBI taxonomy): Eukaryota > Metazoa > Chordata > Mammalia > Carnivora > Phocidae > Neomonachus > Neomonachus schauinslandi. The sequence goes on along the minus strand of NC_058417.1, from coordinate 40,114,759 downwards.
CTCCTCAGAGGCTGCTGCCGAAATGGCTTACGGGCAGGCTGACTTCCCGCTGCCCTTGCCTGGTGTGGGTCTGTAAAGCCTGTGTGGCCTCCTGCCCCCTTGACCCATGACAGAAACAAACAAGCTCCGCCTGCCCTGTTCGGACCTGTTTTGGCTGCTGGGCTGGGGGCTTCTCTGGGCCCATCTCAGCAGAGGGCCTCTAAGCGCCTTTAGAGGTTGACCTCTAAAGGTCAACCTCTAAGAGCTCAGACAGAGTACTAGAGGTATGTGGGGTGGCTTCTGGAGCTCCTTCCTGCCTGTAATCCTGCCTTCCCTCTTCCAGCGGCCTTCCTCACGCAGACGGTCTGTTTGGACGACACAACAGTCAAATTTGAGATCTGGGACACAGCTGGACAGGAGCGGTATCACAGCCTGGCCCCCATGTACTATCGGGGGGCCCAGGCTGCCATCGTGGTCTATGACATCACCAACACAGTAAAGATTTCCCCTTACTTCTCGACACTTTGTTCCTGGATGGGGTGTGGGCAGATTTCCTCTCTCGTTTGGGGGTGTCTCACCAGAGTCTTCAGGGCCGTGACCTCTTAGACACCTTGGCTCTGCCAGTTCGAGCTTCTCTAGTGAGTGGCCCTGGGCAGAATGCCTCCTCTGTCTCTTTGACCTTCTGGCCTTGTCTCCCCAGGATACATTTGCACGGGCCAAGAACTGGGTGAAGGAGCTACAGAGGCAGGCCAGCCCCAACATCGTCATCGCACTCGCGGGGAACAAGGCGGACCTGGCCAGCAAGAGAGCTGTGGAATTCCAGGTAGGGGGATGGACAGGACTTGGCAGGGTGGAGTAAGCCAGCTCCACTCGCAGCTCAGCCTAGCCTGCTCTGGGGGCTTTGTGATGGGCCAGGCTGGGAGGTGGCCTGGGAGCTTTGATCTGCTGTCCCCTCCTGACTTGAGCGAGGGCCTAAAGCAGTTGTCTGCCTCCTCCTTGTTGGTTGGTGACGTGTGTATGCATAAGGATCGCTGAAGCTGCTGCTTATTTTTTGTGTAAACTCACTTTTTAATGAAACATACTGAGAAAGAATTACTTTTTTCCACATAATACATGCACAAATAAAATTTACACAGTACAAGAAGGTATATAGAACGAAATGTAAATCCCTAACCCAGAAACTCAATCTCCCTTCCCCCAAATTCATCAGTTTATTTTTCTAGAAATGTGCACATATGTATGAACCCCCCCTCTTTTTTTTTTTAAGGATTTTATTTATTTATCTGAGATTGGGAGAGAGAGGGAGGTGGGGGGGAGGAGAGAGCTGGGTGGGGGAGGAACAGAGGGACGAGTACTCTGCCCAGGGCTGGGCAGGGAGCCCGACGCGGGGCTCGATCCCAGGACCCTGGGATCATGACCCGAGCCGAAGGCAGCCGCTTAACGACTGAGCCACGCAGCTGCCCCTGAATCCCTTTCTTTACGTAGATCGGAGTGTGCTCTATATATTGTGCTTTTTTTTTTTTACCAAGCCCTAACCGATGGACTTCTAGGTTGGTTGTAACATCGAAAGACTAGAAAGAGCACTACAGTCAACATCCACATACTTTTGTGTTTTTTCTATATGTGTGAGTGCATTTGTAGGATAACTTTCTAGAAGTATTTCCTAGCTTAGTGATTTTGAAGAGCAAGAAGGCAGAATGGACCTAGGGAAACCTGAGTGAAACATCTGCCAATGTTTGTGAGCTGAAAGATGCTGTACATGAAGTGGGGGCCTTGGGGTTATGGTGCAGGTGTCTGCGGTGGGGGGCACCCAGGGCAGAAGAGCCCTCGGCCTGAAAACCCCTGCATTGTCTCTGTGGTGTATAAGGCAACTGTGATGAGGGGAGATTTTTATCCTGGGCCCTGGCCCCTGCCAACTGTCATCATTTCCCTCCTACTCACTTTTTCACCTCCATCCAAATCAGGAAGCACAAGCCTATGCAGACGACAACAGTTTGCTGTTCATGGAGACATCAGCAAAGACTGCAATGAACGTGAATGAAATTTTCATGGCAATAGGTGAGTTGCTCGCCTCCTCTCCCCTGACCTGGGTCCTGTCACTTGCCTGCTGTCTGTAGTATGTAGTAGGTCTGTAGGATCCCTTTATCTGATTCCCAGAGGTAGATAGTTCACCCCAGAAGTTTCTAAAGCCTGGGGCCAAAGTCTCTACATTTTACTTTCTGACCCTTCAGCTTATCACCCACCTAAAACCCTACATGACCCTCCCCCTAACCTAATACTTAGGATTTTTAGGCCCATCTGGCTCTGTAGTGAGTCATCCTGCCCAGATTCAAATCCTTGTTTTATTACTTAACTCTGTGGTTCTGGGCAGGTTATTTAACCTCTCTTTGCCTCAGTTTCCTGAATCACTCAGAATGCACGTGGCACATAGAAGCAGAGCCCTCAATGGGTTATCGCACATGGGGTGGTAAAAAGACCAGCTTCCACTCAAGTGGACTTGGAAGAGCATTGGGGTACCCCACAAACGCATTTTTCCCCTCCTCTTCCAAACAGCTAAGAAGCTTCCCAAGAATGAGCCCCAGAACGCAGCTGGTGCTCCGAGCCGGAACCGAGGCGTGGACCTCCAGGAGAACAACCCAGCCAGCCGGAGCCAGTGCTGCAGCAACTGAGCCCCCCTTGCCTGCCCACTGCCCCCACCTCCTCCGCCTGACCGACCCGACTGGAATCCACTCTAACCAATCGCACTTAACGACTCGGGCTACCACTGGGGGGGTGGGGGCAGGGGGAGGGGTCCGCCATGATTTCTCCATAGAATTTTGATCATAGGCCGGAGTGAGTTATTCCACCTGCACCTTTCTGTACAAATACTAATTCAATTTTAAGTCTTAAGTCACTTTTTTAATATATATGATCTTCTGCTCTTCCCACTTCCAGCCCTTTCTACTGCTCTCCCACTCTTCCTTTGCTGGTAGTAGCCACGTGCCCCTGTTCCCCCCTACCCTTGTATGTGGGGAGGCGGGGGTTGGAGCAGTTACCCTTCTTTCCCTCTTGCTGATTAGCAGACTCAGCAAGAGCATCCATATCCTTACCATGTTTGGAGTGGGCTTGGTTCTGGGTGGTGGGGCAGGCCCTAGGGGTGAGGGAAGGGAGAGAGAGCTCTTCCCTCAGCTGGCTGTCATCAGGCTGCAGCCCCCACTCACCCCCTGACTCACAGCTGGGAGAGAAACCACAGCATTACCACAGCATTATTGTGACAGCCACCAACCCATTGCCCACAACCTGCGCCCCCTCCCCCCCCCCCCCCCCGTCACCCTGACCTCTGGCTCTGAGCCCTGTTCTGACCAAATCACGATGATGAGTATTTGGGGATGGGTGGGTAAGGGGGGAGGGGACTGGGAGGGGATGGAACCAACTTTTTCTGTATTTTGTATTGTATGTTTTCTTCAACATGTAACCAATCAGTATCTTGTCAATATAGTCAGCCGATCGATCGACCTTCTGCTTGTCTTCCTTGTCTTTCTCTGGCAGAGTTTATCAGACCATATCCGCTCTAGCTTACTTGAAGTTAATTTAAAATGAACCACTGAATCTTACAGAACAAAGGCTCCCCCCCTCCAAAAGTGAGAGGATGCTGGTGGTCATGGTAACCAAGAGAAAGAGGCCCTTACTGGTACCAGCTTTAGGGGGTGGGGGTGGGGTGAGAGTGACCTGGGGCTGAATCTCACCAAGTTAGAAGTTGAGGGACCTGCATTTGCCTTTTCCCCGCCCCCCTCCAGATTATATTGGGGTGATGTGCAGTTTGTATTTGAAAATAGGCGCGTTCAGGGTGGGATGGCCGTAGACTGAAAATAGTTGGTCTCTGAAACACCAAAACAACCTCTTTGGGGTTTTTTTGGTTAGTCTGTACCTTGTGAAGGGCTGGGTCCTCTCACCCTTTCCCAGGTGACCTCTGGAACCTTGAGCTGGTCATGAGGCCAAGGCACCGCCCTACACCAGGTCCAAGCCATCTGTCTGGTCCCTGGTCTGTCCGGTGCTCTGCTGCTTGTGGAACCTGGTGCCCCTGCAGGCCTCCTTGGCCCTCTGCTGCTCCCTGCTGGAGCTCTTGCTGTCAGTTGCCAGGGGCTGGGCTGTTGGTCCACTGAGCTCCCCCAGCTTCTCCCAGGGCTGCAGAGGCCTGATTCTTGGTGGACCACCACCTTAAAGTGCCTTTCCTGCCTCCTGGGACCCCCCACTGGCCCTCTCTGTATCTCGTTATGCCTCAACCTCTGACCCCAGCCCCAAGAAAAGACCACAACACCAAGGCTGCTGCTGCACACTACAGTGGTTGTTTACTGGGTCAGGCTAGGTTGGCACTTAGAGCCACGGCCCCGGACTCTCGGGGATGGGCCTTTTTGGGCTTCAGGGGAAGGCAGCGCCCGGCACGGGCCTCGGACACACAGCTGGCCCAAGGGGGTCATGCTGCAGGTCATGGAGGCGGGATCCAGGTCCGGCGGTAGTTGCATCTGCCGGTGCACCCTCTGCGCCACGCGGTAGCCGGCCCCATCCGGGCTGCAGCCCTCCAGTTGTCGCTGGCCGGTCACCATCAGACATTGGCCGTCCACTTGCACCACCAGCTCCTCGGGGGTAAAGCCGTAGGCATCCACCTTCATCTGGAAGCCATCCTCTGCGTGGACGTTGTTCTGCACAGCCGCCGCATCGTCCCTGAGCAGCCGTACCGGCAGCGTGGCCACCTGGTTCTGTTCGGCGAGGGCCACGCTGGGACTGCGGGACGCCACCCGGCTCCCGCTGGGGAGACCGCTACCGACCCGCTGCATCCGAGGGAGCAACTGCTGTCCGAGGGAGCAACTGCTGTCCAAGGGCGCGTGGCGCTGGGCGTGGCGCTGGGCTCGCGACGGCGGCGCGCACACCCCGAGAGGCCCTTGCGCGGCCCCGCTCCGAGCAGCCCGGCTCGGCTCCCCTGGGGCCGGCCAGGGCGGTCCGCAACGCGAGTCCTGCCTCCACAGGTCAGGTTGTCAGCCGCCCTGGCGCGCCGCTGCTGCTCTTGTCCTGGCGCCTGCCCCTTTCTCAGGCCCTTCCCCAGCTCCGGCCTGTGAGGCACTGCGTAGGCTGAGCTGGACGTGGAAGCCAGACCCTGGAGCGCTCGCCAGCACAGGGCAGGGACAAGATTGAGCCGCTGGGCTCTTGCCCTTCCAAGAATCGGGCCTGAAGACAAGAAGGATTGTCCCCTGAACAGAGCCAAGGGTTTGTGGCCGTGGGGTCTTCCATTCTCCGAACGTCCTTTCTCTGACCCCGCACATGGGGCTTGGGAGGTGAACGCGGCTTCCCGGTTTCTTTCGTGCATCAGACCCTGGGTCTACTGTGGCAGGCTCAGGGCTGGGCTCTGGGGCAAAATGAAGACGCGGGCCCTGCCCTCGAGGTGCCCACAGTGTTAGGGGGAGAGCCGCTCACATACACTAGGATGTGCCCTCCTTTACTTCTACCTCATCCTCATCTCGGTATCCTGCTTCGTGACCATGGCCATCCTCTGGCGCTCAGTGCTTTTGTAACAATCCTTTACTGCTGAAGTATAACGTTATACAAAAAAGTGTACCAGAGAGTACAACCGAATTATCCCACAGAGAGCACACCCGTGTAACCCCTTCACGGGTCAGGAAATGGAAGTGTTGCTTCTTAATCTCCGCTGTAGCTGCAATTCTATGTCTGCAGACGTGTGGGACAGGGCCGGGGTGGGCGTGGGAGGGGAATGTGCCGGGAAGCCCACACAACTCCAGACCCCAGGGCGGCACTTCTACCCCCAGGCTTGGGAGGTGGGCAGATTCCACGATTCCCCTCAACAGAAGCCTGTTTTCTCAGATGCTTCTCCAAGTCCCCAAGAAAACAGCAATCTTCACTATCCCGGAGGCCTTCAAAGAGAGATTAGAAGTCAGGAGGAGCCAATCTGGGGTAATGGCTCAGGCTTCACTTGCTTGTCTGGGACCCAAAAACAAGACAGAAAAGTCTGGAAGCTGGAGGCTAAGGGAGCGGCAGTGGAAGACTACAACTCCCATCATGCTCCGGTGCAGCGACGCCTGCGCACTGAGCGCCGGTTGCCCATGCGGCCCTAGGGCTGGGAGCGCCGAGCCGCGCTCCGCTGCGGGGGAGGCCATGGCGGAACCTTCCCAGGCCTCGACCCCGGCCCCGGCCACGCAGCCCCGTCCCCTTCAGTCTCCAGCCCCTGCCCCAACTCCGACTCCTGCCCCCAGCCCGGCTTCAGCCCCGACTCCGGCTCCCACTCCGGCACCAGCCCCCACCCCAGCTGCAGCGCCAGCCGGCAGCACAGGGACTGGGGGTCCCGGGGTAGGAAGTGGGGGGACCGGGAGCGGAGGGGATCCGGCTCGACCTGGTCTGAGCCAGCAGCAGCGCGCCAGCCAGAGGAAGGCGCAAGTCCGGGGGCTGCCGCGCGCCAAGAAGCTTGAGAAGCTAGGGGTCTTCTCGGCTTGCAAGGTGGGGGCGGGGCCTGGGGTGAGAAGGGGGCGGGGCTTGGGGCATCCCGGGGCTCGGGTGGGAATGGGGGCAAATCTGTGGCTGGGGATCGGCTCCCCGTCCCCAGTTACAGGACTATTGACTGAGTCTTTTGCCGCCAGGCCAATGAAACCTGCAAGTGTAATGGCTGGAAAAACCCCAAGCCCCCCACTGCACCCCGCATGGACCTGCAGCAGCCAGCTGCCAACCTGAGCGAGCTGTGCCGCAGCTGTGAGCACCCCTTGGGTAAGGCAGGTAGTGCCCTTGGAGCTGGGGCGGGGGCAGGTGCAGGATCCTGCTTGGACAGGATGATTTAGGTGCCACAGAACTATATCTGTGGAGCCAAAAATGCCTCCTTAAGGAGGGATTGGGTTGGGAGCATGTATTCTCTCAAGGAAGAAACAGGAAATTTGCCAGCCCAGAAGAGACAGGGTCCACCCAAGGGCTCACGTAGGAGCAGCCAGTCTCATTTCTGGTCACACTGGTTGGAGGGACTGAGGCTGTAAATTGGCTGGTGATGAAGAGGGGCAGGGAGCTCTGGTGATGTTTCCATTCTTTCCAACCCTACCACCTATCCTTCTTACAGCTGACCACGTGTCCCACCTGGAGAATGTGTCAGAGGATGAGATTAACCGGCTGCTGGGTATGGTGGTGGACGTGGAGAATCTGTTTATGTCTGTTCACAAAGAGGAGGACACAGACACTAAGCAGGTCTATTTCTACCTCTTCAAGGTGAGTTTCCTCCAAGTGAGTGTGAGTGAGCAAAGGAGGTGGGCCTGGGGAGTCTGCAGCTCCGAGCTCCACTGACCTCTACTCCTCCCCCTTCCTCTTCCTCTAGCTCCTGCGGAAATGCATCCTGCAGATGACCCGGCCTGTGGTGGAGGGCTCCCTGGGCAGTCCCCCATTTGAGAAGCCTAATATTGAGCAGGTGGGATGAGGAAGGTGGTAAGAGAATTGGGGGCATGTTGGAGGAGTAAGGAGCCTATGTTCCCCATCTTCCTCAAGCTGAGAACAAGGGATAGGTTCAGAGAAGGGAGGATGTTTTGGGCTCAAGAGGGGCGTGGGGGTGGGAAGGGGGCAGGGTTTTTCTTCACAGAGAGCCCCAGAGTGAGAGGAGAGCTTTAGCCTGCCCTCAGGAAGCACCAGATTTTGGGTAAGAAACCCCTGTTGGCTGCTCACATCTCCTTCCTGGTCTTGTTCCCTGCCCACTTCTCAGGGTGTGCTGAACTTTGTGCAGTACAAGTTTAGTCACTTGGCTCCTCGGGAGCGGCAGACGATGTTTGAGCTCTCCAAGATGTTCCTGCTCTGCCTTAACTACTGGAAACTTGAGACACCTGCCCAGTTTCGGCAGCGGTCTCAGGCCGAGGATGTGGCTACCTACAAGGTCAATTATACCAGGTAGGCCTAGCCAGGGCCAGCAGGGGGGAGGCTTGGAGGCCCAGCCTGGGTCCAGCGTGTCCGTTCTCACCTCCCACCTCCCCACTGCCCGCAGATGGCTTTGCTACTGCCACGTGCCCCAGAGCTGTGACAGCCTCCCCCGCTATGAGACCACTCACATCTTTGGGCGAAGCCTCCTCCGCTCCATCTTCACGGTGACCCGGCGGCAGTTGCTGGAGAAATTCCGGGTGGAGAAGGACAAGCTGGTGCCTGAGAAGAGGACCCTCATCCTCACCCACTTCCCAAAGTAAGGCTCGTTCTGGCCGATCAGGAGTTTTCCCCAAGTTCATATCCTCCCTGTTGTCCCCTTTTTTCCAGGAAGGCTTCCTGGAATGGTCCCTCCTTCCCCTCCATGAGCCTTCTGGGATCTGGGTGTCTACCTGGCAGACTTGTCTGGGGCCCAGATGCAACTTGCTGGCATTTGCCCTTGCGTGTACTAGTCTGGGGATGGCAGGTACATGGCCCGAGTGCTAACATTACCCCTGCCCATGCCCCTGGTAGATGTGACTAACTGTTTCCCACGGGGCCTGGACACGGCCTCAGAATCCTTCCCAGCACAGCGTGCCAAGAAACCAGAGTTCACGCTTGAGGTGAAACCCATTTCCACTCCTACTGTAGTCCTTTCTGTAAGATTTCCTTCCCTTCTGCTACACCTTCCTCTCGTTTTAAACCTGGCTCATAGCTTCCCAGTGTAACAAGCCTCCACTGACTAACGCAGGCCTTTCAGGGCCCCTTCTGCCGCCAGCTGGGAATATGAGATGGCAGGAGGGGATACTGAGGCCCAGGGTGAATTGTGCCCTTGGCCCCATAGTTCAGGATGGCACCAGCTCAGACCCTGTCCCCATGTGCTGCACACCATGGCAAACTGGGCCTCTGATCTCTGTCCTGGACTGCCCTGTTCTGCCTTTGACTAGGGGCTCCCAAGAGGCCGGAGACTGCGTCTCCCCCTAGTCTGAAGCCTGCCTCCGTTCTTCGGCTCCCAGTTCCCTCACAACAGGGTCTCTTTGACCTTCCTCCAGTTCTTCTGGTGTCTGGCCCAGGCTACTGCCTTGGTTGGAGGACAGAGTTGCGAGACAGCCTGTACCCTCCCCACAGATTCCTGTCCATGCTGGAGGAGGAGATCTATGGGGCAAACTCTCCGATCTGGGAGTCCAGCTTCACCATGCCGCCCTCAGAGGGGACCCAGCTGGTGCCCAGGCCGGGTATGTGCCACAGCAGTCTCTTCAGGCTCTCAGCTTGGCCTCCGTGGGGACATGCAGGAGGGTGTGTCTGGGGGGAGGTTCCTTTTTGGGACCACCACCACCTGTGACCCCCCCCACCCCCTGATTTCACTCCCTCTCAGCTACGGTTAGCGCGGCAGTCGTTCCCAATGCTCCCATCTTCAGCCCCACCATGGGTGGGGGCAGCAACAGCTCCTTGAGCCTGGATTCTGGAGGGGCCGAGCCCATGCCAGGTGGGTACTTGACCCCTTACCTCTGACTCTCGTTCAGCCCTCCCCTAACCTCTCTTGCTGTCCACCGGAGACCCTGCCAACCTTCCCAGCAGGTGAGAAGAGGAAGCTCCCAGAGAACCTGACCCTGGAGGATGCCAAGCGGCTTCGCGTAATGGGCGACATCCCTATGGAGCTGGTCAACGAGGTCATGCTCACCATCACTGACCCTGCCGCCATGCTGGGGCCTGAGGTGGGGCAGCCCGGCTTGCGGAACCGTGTGGGGAGGGGGCCTCGCCAGTCTGAGGCCCCAGCTCACCACTTCTCCTCTGGTGCCCAGACGAGCCTGCTGTCAGCCAATGCAGCCCGGGACGAGACTGCCCGCCTGGAGGAACGCCGCGGCATCATCGAGTTCCACGTCATCGGCAACTCTCTGACGCCCAAGGCCAACCGGCGCGTGTTGCTCTGGCTTGTGGGGCTGCAGAACGTGTTCTCCCACCAGCTGCCGCGCATGCCCAAGGAGTACATCGCCCGCCTCGTCTTTGACCCGTGCGTCCCCAGAAGAGCCCCAACCTGGGGGCGCCACGCCTGTCCTCTGCCCCCACCCCTGCAACCTGTGGGAATGCTTGCTCCTCCCCTCCCAGCACTAAATACAGCCTGGGCCTCTGAGGCTGTAGGGCCCTGGGCGGCATCTGGGGAACAGGTAGGGGCAGTGACCTGTCCCCTCTCCCCTTAGGAAGCACAAGACTCTGGCCTTGATCAAGGATGGGCGGGTCATCGGTGGGATCTGCTTCCGCATGTTTCCCACTCAGGGCTTCACAGAGATTGTCTTCTGCGCCGTCACCTCAAATGAGCAGGTCAAGGTGAGTGCGTGTTCCTGGCCCCAGCCCCATCCCACCACCTGCTCCGGAGTTTGTGCTGGGTCCGAGCTGTCTCCCGCTCTTCTTTCAGTGGCCAGGCAGTTCCTCTCAGCCCCACAAGGTGGCAGTCGTCCTTTGGTAACTGCATTAAGGAAACACTTGTTGACAAGTAGAGTTCCAAAATCAATACTGCCCTTATTTTATTTTTTTTAAGATTTATTTATTTTAGAGAGAGAGAGCTTGTGAGCACACAAGCAGGGGGAGGGGCAGAGGGAGAGGAAGAGACTCTCAACCAGACTCCCTGCTGAGCACAGAGCCCAATGCAGGGCTTGATCTCACGACCCTGAGATCACGACCTGAACCGAAATCAAGAGTTGGCCACTTAACTGACTGAACCATCCAGGCGCCCCAGCTTTTTATTTTTTTAAAAAAGATTTTATTGATTTATTTTAGAGATAGAGAGCATGCGAGCATGAGTAGGGGTTGGGGGGGAAGGAAGGAGCAGAGGGAGAGGGACAAGCAGACTCCGAGCTGAGCACAGAGCCCAACTTGGGGCTCGATCTCACGACCCTGAGATCACGACCTGAGCCGAAATCAAGAGTTGGCCACTTAACCGACTGAGCCACCCAGGCACCCCTATCGATAACGCTTTAATTTAATTTATTATTTTTTTCAATAATACTTTTAAATGGACCTGAATTTCCTTCATCACAAAAACATTCACATACGCTGGGGAGTTAATAATCTTTTATCAGCCTTGCGCTGGGTGATAGTCCTGGGTTCTGTCCTTGAATTGGCCCAACAGACCACAACCCACAGCTGGTAGGGTCCCCGGTTCTCCTGGTTTATGTAAGCCAGATTTGCATGGTGCCCTTAGGTCTTGACGTGTGTGAGAGATGCTCGCTCTTCAGGGTTCAGATCTGAAATGACTAGGGCCTTTGTGATTCTTCTTTCCCTTTCCCCCTAATTCTGAGGCCCAGGAACTAGGAACCAAGTGGCATGTGGATGGCAACTTCCTGGTTGGGATTTCAGTCCTGGCCTTACTGTGGCTGGCTGGCTGACCTTGGACACATTTTCTAACATAGCTGAGTTTCAGATTTATTTTTTGTTTTTTGTTTTTTTTCTGTAAAATGGTGATAAAAATATTTTATCTTATGGATTAACTTGAGAGGTGGTCTGTAAAGTACCAGGCATCACACGAGGTCGAGAGTAAGCACTTAGAAACCCAGTGTCCTTCACTTTCTTCCTACAGACGCCCCTTCCTCTGCCAGTTGCCTTTCGTCCTCCCTGTCCTGGGTCCCCGGGCTGTCCCGTTCTCCTATCCAGTCTGCTCTCCGCTCTGGGCCCCTCTGCTAAGCCCTGCTCTCCTCCCCCGCAGGGCTATGGGACTCACCTGATGAACCACCTGAAGGAGTATCATATCAAACACAACATTCTTTACTTCCTCACCTACGCAGATGAGTATGCCATTGGCTACTTCAAAAAGCAGGTGACCCTCGCCTCCGCCCACACTTGCCTGCTGCCTGGGGTTAGGGGTCATTCTAGCCCGCTGGTGCGGATGGGATGGGGTGGGATGCTCCCTGCTCCATCCGGCACCTGCACCTATAGCACCTACGGGGAAGTCTTCCAGGGAAGTCTTCCGCGCCCATCTGCAGGCCTCCTGCTGCCGCCCCAGTGAGGAGGAGGGGCCTGCAGGGCAGTGCTGCAGGCTGGAAGAACTGGGAGGCTCTGGATGGGGGAGGGGGAGGGCGCAGCTGACCTGGAACCTTTCTGGGGACAGATTGAGCCCACACAACACAGAGCATTGTACCAGCTACCGCAGAAGGTGATCTGGGAACGGGAGAAGGGGACACGGCCCGCACAGCCCCTCAGGGGGCTTCTGGGGGAGGCGTCATTCAAGTTGGAAGGGCCTTGCTGACAGATCGGGTCATAACTGTCCACTCCCTAGGGCTTCTCCAAGGACATCAAAGTGCCCAAGAGCCGCTACCTGGGCTACATTAAGGACTATGAGGGTGCAACGCTGATGGAGTGTGAGCTGAATCCCCGGATCCCCTACACGGAGCTGTCCCACATCATCAAAAAGCAGAAGGAGGTGTGTGTGTGTGCACGCACTCAACCCTGGGGCTTTTCATGTGCATGTGGGGGTGAGCACACGTGTGGATGTGTACCACACGTACGTGCACGTGTGAGATGGGCGTGGGCCAGGATCTTGGTTCTTGCTTTGCCCCTCAGGGAAGTTAGGAGGTCAGGGGCAGGGCCTCTGACTATGGCCCTGGGAGGGTTGCTCCTGGGGCTGGAGTTGGCCCCTCAGACCCTGCCTTCCCTCAGATCATCAAGAAGCTGATTGAGCGCAAGCAGGCCCAGATCCGAAAGGTCTACCCTGGGCTCAGCTGCTTCAAGGAGGGTGTGAGGCAGATCCCTGTGGAGAGTGTCCCCGGCATTCGTGAGCAGGGGTCTTGGTCGGGGAGGGGGTACCCTGCTTGGGGTGTGTTTTCAAATTCTTAGGGATGCTCTCCCCACTCCCCACTTTGCAGGAGAGACGGGCTGGAAGCCACTGGGGAAGGAGAAGGGGTGAGTGTTGTGTGGAGGGGGAGGGTTTTGCGGGAGGCAGAAGGACCAAGGGCCTCAGACGTGGCGTCTCTCGCCCCAGGAAGGAGCTGAAGGATCCAGACCAGCTCTACACAACCCTCAAGAACTTGCTGGCCCAGATCAAGGTGGGGAGACGAGGTTCCGTCCTGGGGGTCCCTGCACCAGTGGCTACGACCCCTTCTGGGGTGGGTGGTGCTCACAGGCTGGGCTGGGGGCGCAGTGGGCCCGGCTCCAGCTCGGCTTTCCTGTGCAGTCGCACCCCAGCGCCTGGCCCTTCATGGAGCCTGTGAAGAAGTCCGAGGCCCCTGACTACTACGAGGTCATCCGCTTCCCTATCGGTGAGCACGCTCCATCCTGACCCTGTCCTGCCACTGCCGCCCCCAAATCTACTCCTGCCTTCCCTGGGCCCCACAGCGCCCCCCCCCCCCCCCCCCCTGCCCCCCCCCCCCCCCCCCCCCCCCCCCCGCCGCTCCCCCGCAGCCTCCTGAAAGCACGCGCTTGCCCCCTGCTGTGCCAGACCTGAAGACCATGACGGAGCGACTGCGCAGCCGCTACTACGTCACCCGCAAGCTCTTCGTGGCCGACCTGCAGCGCGTCATCGCCAACTGCCGCGAGTACAACCCTCCAGACAGCGAGTACTGCCGCTGCGCCAGCGCCCTGGAGAAGTTCTTCTACTTCAAGCTCAAGGAGGGGGGGCTCATCGACAAGTAGCGCCTGGCTTTGGGCCGCAGCCCCGACCTGGACTGTCTCCACCTCGGGTCCTGATGCGATTGCGAGGGGCGGCCCTGGCGCCCACGTGCCTCTCAGCTTGAGACACTCCAGCCCCCGGGCCCTGCAGCCCTTTCTGGATCCGCGGGCGCCCCCACGCCTGCAGACTGAGCTTTCATTGTATCTGGCCTTGGGGAGGGGTCTCCGGGGGCTGGGGTTCAGCCCCTCTGAAGTGGCTGGTGGCTAAGGATAAGCCCTTCCCAGCCCCGGTGGCCCCCAGCCCTGTCCCCACAGAGCCGTGGAGTCCGGTGCACTGTTTCCTCAAGGGTCGGGACTGCCCATTTTAGCTTGAGGGAGGGGGCTCCAGTGTTTGGAAGTCCAACTGGGACTGGAGGGGCCAGGCCTCACCCCTCACCCTGCACTGTTCTGTCTGTCCCCCAGGGGTGGGGGGCCTGGGGACCATTTCCTGGCATTAATCCCTCAGAGGGAACAATAAAGCTCTTTTTTTTTTTCCTCTGTGTGATTGTTTCTTTAGTAGGGTCCTCAACTTTAGCAGGTTGACCCTGTTCCTGCCTGGACCTCCTGCAGAACTGGAGCCTATTAAACCTCAGATGGATGGGGCACCTGGCTGGCTCATGATCCCGGGGTTCTGGGATCGAGCCCCACATCGGGCTCCCTGCTCAGAGGGAAGCCTGCTTCTCCCTCTCCCACTCCCCTTGCTTGTGCTCTCTCGCTCTCAAATAAATAAAATCTTAAAAAAAAAAAAAAAACACAACAACTCAGATGGTGCTGGGGCCACCCTCCCCAGCCAGCTTCCTGCCTAGTCCCATGCTCCTGGGGTGATGGCACGTGCACTGCTGCAGCCCCCATTTCTCCCCACTGCTGGCTGCTCCTGGTCCAGGTGTGGGGGCTGCAGGGGTCCCAGTCTCCACCCGGCCGCCTTGCCCTGCCTGGACATGGTTGCAGCTGGTTCAAAAGGAGTGGAGGCGGGGCGGGGTGGTGGAGACTGGGCTCTCGGGGGAGGGGCCTGTAGGACCCAGGAGGAGTGAAAGGGTGCTTTCCAGCAGCTTTTCTGGGGGAGGGGGACAGAGTGGGGAAGGGGAAGAAGGGGAAAGGAGATTGCTAAAGTTGAGCTCTGCCCGAGTTGACTCCTCCCTCAGTTTCAGTTTCTGTTTTCGATTTCAGCACAGCCCAGTAGCACCCGGCTCGGCTCAGAGCTAAGCTAAGCCGGCCACCCTCGGCACCTCAGCGCCTCGGCAGGTGTTGCAGATAAGAACCGACAGGGCAGAAGTCAGGTGTAGTTTGTGTTACTCCCACCTGTCTTGGCCAGATCAGGTTCCTGGTAGATCCTTTCCGTGCCCTCCCCCACCTCCCTCAAGCCGGATGGGGAGGTCTCTGCACAAGACGGCTTGCCAGCAATGGGGAGGGGGCCGGGCTTGGGAGGTGGCCAGGTGGGCCAGGGGTCTGACTTTCCTTCCCTTCTCAGAATGGAGCTGCGACCCTACCAGTGGGAGGTGATCATGCCTGCCCTGGAGGGCAAGAATATCATCGTATGGCTGCCCACGGGGGCTGGGAAGACCCGGGCGGCTGCTTATGTGGCCAAGAGGCATCTAGAGACTGTGGACCGAGCCAAGGTGGTTGTACTGGTCAACCGGGTGAGTAGCCCGCACTCCCCTTGCTGGGGCCTCAGCTCCTCAGGTGTCTCCCAAGACCCTCCAGAACTCAGGAGCTGCTGTGGTCATCTCTAAGCTCACCTGCCTTTTCTCCCATTCCTGCCCCCAGCCAAGTCCTGGGGGGTCAGCTTGCCTCCTCCCCATCCCCCTTGCCCCCAGCCCAGCTTCCTCTCTGCACCTCATTCTGCATTGGCAGGTGCACCTGGTAAGCCAGCATCGTGAGGAGTTCAGCCGCATGCTGGACAAATGCTGGGCCATTATAACCCTGAGTGGGGACATGGGGCCACGAGCTGGCTTTGGCCACCTGGCCCGGAGCCATGATCTGATCATCTGCACGGCTGAGCTGCTACAGATGGCGCTGACCAGCCCCGAGGAGGAGGAGCACGTGGAGCTCAATGGTGAGGGCTGTGAGAGAGGGCGGAGAGTATGCCCCTGAGGCACCCTACCTGCAACCCCCAGGGCACCTCTTCTGGTAGAGCTGTTGGGACATTTGGTGGCAGTGAAGGGTTCCCCATTCACCAAACCCTGGCATATGGCCTCGTAGAAGTAGGCCTGGCTATGGTGCGGGATCTTGGGCAAGTCCCCCCAACCACCACCACCGCTGAGCCTCAGTTGACTAATCTGTAAAATGGAGGTAGGTCACCCCTGCCTAGGCTGCTCTCTGGAGCCTGGCTGCAAGTTGTAAAAGGAGGAAGGAGTGAGATGACCTGTGGGGGCTACATGCAGAAAAGCTTATGGGGGAGGAAGGGCTTTGCAGATGTCGGTCACAGCCTTGCCCCATGTGTCCCCAGCCTTCTCCCTGCTCGTGGTGGATGAGTGTCACCACACGCACAAAGACACCGTCTACAACATCATCCTGAGCCGGTACCTAGAGCATAAACTCCAGAGGACACGGCCCCTGCCCCAGGTGCTGGGTCTCACAGCCTCCCCAGGCACTGGTGGGGCCTCCACGCTTAATGGGGCCATTGACCACATCCTGCAGGTCAGCTGGGCCCCTGTGACCCCGCCGCCGCCTCCACCAGCGCCCCCCCGCCCCCCCGGCCTGCCCCTCGCCCAGCAGCCCTCCCCAGGCTCTCCCAGGCTCTTAACTCCAGCCTCCAGTGGCTTCTCACTGAGCTTCGGTTAGGTTAGACCCCACCCTCTATACGGTGGCTTAACAAAGTTCCATGGGACCCAGCCCTGCTTACCTCTCCAACCTCATTTTCCCCACACCTCACTCCTACTCTGCCAGCCTTCTCTCTGGATCTTGAGCATATCACATCCTTCTCGGGACCTTTGTGCTCACCATTCCTTTTGCCCTGAATGCCCTTCCCCCTGCACTTGACCTGTCTGGCTCCTTCCTGTCATTCAGGGAACAGCTTAAATGTCACCTCCTCAGAGTCTTCCCTGGTCACCCCCACAGCATGTCCCGTCATCCAATTTTGTCTTCAGAGCTCATTAATACTGCCTGAAACCCTCCCATTCTGTTACTCTTTACTGGTTTATCACCTGTCTCCCCAACTCCAAAGTAAGACTCTGGATCCCCACTACCTACCACAGCACTGGGCACAGAGAGGGCGAGCAATAAATATTTGTTGAGTAAATGAATCCCCACTTCCAGTGGCCCTGCTCAATTGCAGCTGGGATCTACCCTGTCTCAGAACTCTGCCCATTGTCCTCAGAGGGCTCTCCCCCATTCGAGTGAACCCCTTTCTCTTGCCCCAGCTCTGTGCCAACCTGGACACGTGGCGCATCATGTCACCGCAGACCTACCGCCCCCAGCTGCAGGAGCACAGCCCTCAGCCCTGCAAACAGTACAACCTCTGCTGCAGGCGCAGCCAGGTGAGTGGAAGGCGGGGTGGGGAGTGGAGGTGGGGTCTGGTGTGAAGTTAGGGCACCTGGCCTTGAGCCCTGCCTCCACCCCCACGAGCTCCGTGACTTCCGGTTACTTGCTTATTTCTCTGAGTCTCTCTTTCTCCGTTCTGTGAAATGGGGAAGATGCAGCCCGTGCCCACAGCCTGCTGTTTGGTTTGACTCCGAGGCCTCTGTGGGCATCTGTAGAAACCCCGTGGGGTGCTTTGCGAACCACACATCTCGGGCCCTCTGTGCTGAGGCTCTTGGGCGGCGCAGACTCTGGCGTCTGCTGTGGCAAGGCCGCACAGGGACTTAGACATCGCTGTGCTCAGGCCAGAGGTCAAGGGCGCGGAGGAGGTGGAGGCAGAGCAGGAGCCAGGGGCAGGCACCTGACCCCAGCCTCCAGCGGGGCCTCCTTCACAGCCCAGTGGGCTTCTCTCTGGAGCTCCTCTTCTCAAACACCGACGTGGCAGCAGGAGCCGTGCAGCTTCAAGCGGAGATCAGCGCCCTCACTGGGTGCTCACTGCCCCCCACCCCCACGTGTACGGGAATCCCTTCACGCCCTCTTCCCATCCAGGACCCGTTTGGGGACACACTGAAGAAGCTCATGGACCGAATCCACAACCGCCTGGAGATGCCCGAGTTGAGCCAGGACTACGGGACGCAGAATTACGAGCAGCAGGTGATGGAGCTGAGCCAGGCTGGTGAGAGGGGCCGTCCGCGCGGGGCGGGGGGCGGGGGGCGGGGTGGGGGCGAGGAGGCCGGGACGTGCCTTGGTGAAGCCTTTTGGGGCGGAGCTCGGCCTCGGGGGGCGGAGTCTAGGCGGGAGGAGGCCTGGAGGGGCGTGGCCGCTCAGGCCCTGAGCGCCCCCTCCCTCCCGCGCGTCCGCAGCGGCCGAGGCCGGCCTCCAGCAGCGCCGGGTGTACGCACTTCACCTGCGGCGCTACAACGATGCGCTGCTCGTCCACGACACGGTCCGTCCTGTGGACGCCCTGGACTCGCTGCGGGATTTCTACGACAGGGAGCGCGCCACGAAGACCCAGGTTTTGCAGGCCGAGCGCTGGCTGCTGGCGCTGTTCGATGGTGAGGCTCGCGGGAACTGGACTAGACCAGGGCATCGGCGCCAACGCAGGTTGGCAAGGGGCCAACGAGGGTACTGGGACCCTGTATGTCTAACCGAGGGTCAAGGCGGTGGATAGGACAAAAGACGTATGCCCTCATTTGTGAAGGGTTGTGTAGACATGAAAACTAATTCATTTAGTTGGGGGACTGTCCCTTGAAAGTCTGGGGTGTGTGGTACCTTTAAGCTGGGAAAGGGAGGTGGTCAGAGAGTGGCATTTGAGGCTAGAGGCCTCAGCAAGCCTGAGGGGCGGGGCAAGGATCTTTCTGAAGGGACCTGAGGTTGAGTTAATCCTGGGTAGCTGAGGTCCGAGGTATGTCTGCTAAGAAATCTATACTGTAGGCCCCTGGTGTCAGGCTGGCTGGGTGGGCAGAGCGTGTCCTTGAATGTCGTCTTGGTGCCGCTCGGGGGAGAATTGGGAGCAGATATCCTCAGGCTCCCTCTACACCCCCACCCCCCTGCAATCCTGTCCCCGTGGGCCACACCCTGTCCCATGCATGCCGTGCCCACATCCAGGCCTGAATCCCGTGCCTCTGTTTTGGGCTTTTCTGGCAGATTACAAGAATGAGCTGGCCCACCTGGCAACATGCAGCCTGGAGAACCCAAAACTGGAGATGCTAGAACAGATCCTGCGGGAGCAGTTTGGGAGCAGCGACAGCGCCCAGGGCATCATCTTCACCCAGACCCGCCAGAGCGCTCACTCTCTCTTGCTTTGGCTCCGGCAGCAGCCGGGCCTGCAGACCGTGGACATGAGGGCTGACCTGCTGATCGGCGCAGGGAACAGTAGCCAGAACAGCCATATGACCCAGGTGTGGGCTTTGAGGAAAGGAGCTGGGACTGGGGGAGTTCCTAGAGGGGAAGGGGTGGGGATAGAGTCTTCACAGAGCTATGGGGGACTGATTTCCCCAGGCAGAGGGCAGAGAACTGGGGGGAAGAGGTGGACACTGAGATCCCCAGGACTGGAGGTTTTCCTAGTCTAGCGGTCCCTGGGGACAGAGAGGCTGAAGCTTGAGGGATCTGCAGGGAAAGAGATAAGTAATGTTTGCAGGACAGAGGATCAGAGGTCTGGGGTCCCTTGCTGGAGAAGAATAGGCCCTGAGACCTCCTAGCGTGGACAGGTGGGGGCCCTAAAGAGTCTGTAGGGGAGACGGGGGTTAGGTGATTGGTCCACTGGCAAGACGGGCAAGGTCCTGGGGGTAGTGGTGGAGACTCAGGCTCCCTAGGAAAAGGGGCCGAAGGGGCCAAACTTGTTGAACCAGGTGAGGCTGGGCTGGCGGAAGGGCAGGCAACCCACTTGGTGTACCATCCTCTTTCTCTTCTCCCACCCCAGAGAGACCAGCAAGAAGTGATCCGGAAGTTCCGGGTTGGCACCCTGAACCTCCTGGTGGCCACAAGTGTGGCAGAAGAGGGACTGGACATCCCCCGGTGCAACGTGGTGGTACGCTATGGGCTCCTGACCAACGAGATCTCCATGGTCCAGGTGCGTGAACCCTGTGTCGCCAACAGCCCTCAAAGATCTTTGTGAGACCCTAGGCCCACTCAGGCCCCTTGCTATCTGCTTCCTCAGGCCAGGGGCCGCGCCCGGGCTGGTCAGAGTATATACTCTTTTGTGGCAACCCAAGGCAGCCGGGAGCTGCGGCGGGAGCTGACCAATGAGGTGCTGGAGACGCTGATGGAGCGGGCCGTGGCTACCGTGCAGAAGATGGACCAGGCTGAGTACCAGGCCAAGGTCTGCGGGCAGCCTGCACGCCGTGTGGGCCGGGGGGTGGGAGGGTGGGGGTGCTGAGGATGCTCTGCCTGGAAGGTCTCTGGCTGCACACACACACCCCTGCTTCCCCTTTCTCTAGGGGCTAACGTGGCCCACCTGGGGAGGTGTGAATGGAGGGGAGGTTAGAGGCCAAGGATGGGGCTGCCTGGGAAGGCAGTGGCTCCTCACCAAATACTTTGTGTATCTGTGAGAGCTGTCTTACGATCCTTCCAGCACCGGGCAGGGAGAAACAAAGTCACGTGCACAGAATAAGCCCAGGGGCACCTGGGTGGCTCAGATGGTTAAGCATCTGCCTTCGGCTCAGGTCATGATTCCGGGGTCCTGGGATCGAGCCCCACGTCGGGCTCCTGGCTCAGCAGGAAGCCTGCTTCTCCCTCTCCCTCTGTCTCCCCCGCTGCTCATGCTCTCTCTCTCTCTCTATCTCTGTATCTCTGTGTCTCAAATGAATAAATAAAATCTTTAAAAAAAAAAAAAGAATAAGCCCAGAACCAGGACTTAAATCAGTTTTCCCTGAGGCAGGGTCACCGTTGTCCAGCTTCACCCAGGACGATCCCTGTGTACCCCTGTCATCCCAGCATAATTATTAGTGATGCCCCATGTGAGATTCAAAGAAGCAGCTTTGCACAAAATCCTCCAAAGACGAGGCAGAGACTCGGCCACAAAGCTCACCCTGCTCCCAACATTGCCCCTGCTCCATATTCTTTTTCTCCACAGAGCTGCTTCTCGAAGCTCCAGGGAGAGTTGAGGGAAGTCCCTTCTGGGTACTATGATCTGAGGTCTTTGCGAGCCCTTAGACCCTGAGAGCATTCCAGGGGTCAGGCCTGGGGGGCCCTAGCTCTGCCCGGTGTCCCCAGCTCTGTCTGGTGTCCCCTCTGACTCCAGATCCAGGACCTACAGCGGGCAGCTATGGTCAAACGGGCAGCCCGGGCAGCCCAGCGGGAGAATCAGCGGCAGCAGTTCCTGGCCGAACAGGTGCAGCTCCTCTGTGTCAACTGCATGGTGGCCGTGGGTCACGGGAGCGACCTGCGGAAGGTGGAGGATGCCCACCACGTCAATGTGAACCCCAACTTCTCGTGAGACCAGGGGAAGGGGCTGGCAGGATGAGAGGGAGGGAGGGGTGTGATGGGGGACAGAGAACTCCTCCCATCCAGACCGTGCTCTGAGGGTTTGGGAGCCGAAATGGCATTTTGACAGGTACCGAGTCTGCATTTTCAAGAGGCTGGTTAGACAGGTTTTATCACCACCCCATTTTGCAGGCTCAGAGAGGCGAAAGGACTTGTCCAGGCTCCCACAGCCACTGTGTAGTTGAGCGAGAGTTGGAGTTCAGGACACCAAATGCTGAGATGCCACGAACTGGGCTCTCGGCCCCCCCCCCCGTCCCACCTACTCTGAAGACAGAGGGGCTGCTTGTCCCTGAGCCATCCTCTCATCCTCTGTCCCCTAGAGGGTAACCTTCCCCCTCCATCCGTCCATCCACTCATTAAGTATTTATTAGGGAGCCACTCTATGCCAGGCCATGGGGCCAAGGATCTGCACACCAGCTTCTCTCATTTAAGGAGGCAGCATTTCAGCGGGGTCTTGCAGGACGGATCGGGCTGGAAGGTGGGATGAGCCCAGGCAGGGATGATGTACCAGCGTGGCCTCTGGCTGGCTTGAGTGGGAAGGACCGTGAAGGATGAGACTCTGAGGAAGACAGGCTGGCCTGTGGAGAGCCGCCAGGGTCAGGCCTGGAAGTCCAGCCTCATCCCATAGGCAGTGAGGAGTCTTGGGTGGGTTTTGAGCAAGGGAAAGTCAAGGTCAGATTTACATTTTTAGAAGATCACCCTGGCAGTTGGCAGAAGGACGGTGTGGGTTGGGAGTGAAGATGGCATGGGATGGAAGGGTGGAGCTGGGAGATCGCTGGGGGACTGTGGGAATCATCTGGGTGGGTGTTGCCGAGGCCTGAACGTGAGCAGAGGGCACGCAATGAAGCTGCACGGGCAGAGCTTATTGGAGGGCAGATCTCCTGGCTCTGGGAGGTCTCTGTGCCTCTTGGGCAGGCAGAAGAGCCTGAGGCCCAGGTAGAGGCCCAGCAAGCAGGAGGGTGCGAGCTCGGGGGTGATGGGGGGGTGTCATGAGGACTGACTCCCATTCCCCTCCAGGATCTACTACACTGTCTCCCGAGGGGCTGTAGTCATTGACAGAGTCTTCAAGGACTGGAGGCCTGGGGGTACCATTCACTGCAGGAACTGTGGGGAGGTAAGTGTTGGGGCCATGACCCTTAACAACAGTCTTCAGAAGTCCCCAGTCTGAGAGAGGAGGCCCAGCCTTCTGCTATCAGGACACCCTCCCTGCGATGGGGGAAGCAGCTTCCGCCCCAGGAGCCCCCAGTCAGAGGAGAGAGATCGAACTGCTATCTTCAGGAGCCCGTGCTGTGATTGGGGAGACAGCTCTGAGGTGGGAGACACAGGCCCTGCATTCATGGATCCTCCACCTTGAGGAGAGAAGCCCAGTCTGAGGACAGTGACCCCAACCCAGCCTTCTCTGTTCCATCCTCAGGCCTGGGGTCTGCAGATTATCTACAAGTCAGTGAAGCTGCCGGCGCTCAGGGTCCGCAGCATGCTTCTAGAGACACCCCGAGGGAGAGTCCAGGCCAAGAAGTGGTCCCGCGTGCCCTTCCCAGTGGCTGACTTCGACTATCTGCAGCACTGTGCCCAGAACCTGGCGGACCTCTCCCTGGACTGAGCACCTTGTCCCTGCAGTGCCCGCCTCAGGCTGCAGGGGGCAGGAGAAGCCGCAGCCGCTGTCTTCCCCTGGGCAAAGCCTGCCTCCAAGCCCCTCCCGCCTGAGTCATCAGCTCGGGGGTGTGTGGGGGGCTGGGGGTGGGTGGCATGCTGACCAGCCACAGCGGAACCTGGGGCGCCCAGGCTGGCTCAGACTCCCACACTGGGGAAGCAGCTCGGCCCCAGGTCCCCCCTCACACCCACAGACACTCAAATGCACTAGATGGAGGGAGAGGTTGGGGGGATTGGGAGGGAAACTGGGGCAGGAAGCTGGCCACACTCTACTAGCAATGAACACAGTTTCCCGTGACCCCTTGACATTCCTTCCCTTCAATTTTTTCAGGTTCCTCATAAATTGAAAATAAACTAGTAGAAAATTGCTATAGAAAAGATGTGGTGGGGTGCCCAGGTGGCTCAGTTGGTTAAGCGGCTGCCTTCAGCTCAGGTCGTGATCCTGGAGTCCTGGGATCGAGTCCCGCATCGGGCTCCCTGCTTGGCGGGGAGGCTGCTTCTCCCTCTCTTCCCCGCTCATGCTCTCTCTCGCTATCTCCGTCTCTCTCTCAAATAAAATCTTAAAAAAAAAAAGTATTTTAAAAAGATTTGTTGAGGTATAATTGACATAAAATACACTGTACATATTTATAGTATACAGTTTGATAAATTTTAAACTATCCTCCCCAATCAAGATAATGAACATAGCCATCACCCTCAAAAGTTTCCTCATTCCCAAGTTACCCCTCCCCTCCCCTGATCTGCTTTGTGGTATATTTTTAATGTTAAAGTTGTTTTGTTTTGTTTTTTTAACCAACCCTCTTTATGGCTCTCATGTAACCTTATTTAGAAAGAGCATCACAAGTCTAAATTTGAGAGCGATCCAGAATGTGAGGCCCCCCCACCCCCTCCACCTCATTAGAGGTTCCAACCCCAGTGGTGCCCCCTCCATCTTCCCCTAACCCCCAGGTCACCTCCCTGGGCTGGGGAGAGGCTGAGATCCAGGACTTGAGGGGTGGTGCTCAGGTAGGCATGGGAATGGGGGAAGTTGTAAAGGCCTAAATTTTCTGTTCTCATTTTAACAAGAAAGAAGAGAGAGAAAGGCAAGATCTAGGTTGATTCTTCAGGGAAAGGGCTATTTCTGTAGTAAGAGGCCCAGCAGGCAGGAGTCACCTTCAAGAGGAAGGGAGGGGGCTAGGGCAGAGATTTGAGAGCAGGATGGCTGTCCTTCCCGCCGTCTAACCACCTTCCCTCCTGCTACATCCTTGGTCCTGCCTAAGGGGTAGACCAGGAAATGAAGCCCTCTCTTTTCCCCAGCACCTTCTTTCTCCAGTCTGTCTCTTGTCTGATGGAGGCTGAAATTCCAGTTCCAGTTTCTCTGGTCTCCGTCTCCCCAAAGGGTACCCCTCTCCCCCGGGCCTGTCTTCCTTCTAATCTCCGGTGTCCCTTGGCCTTGGTTCCAGAAGTCACCCTTCTCCCTGCTGTCACATCTCCACCTCCTGGGGCCTGTCTTCTACCCATCTGCTCCCCACTTCGCCTTCAGTTATCTCCCCTGCCAGCAACGTGCCTTTTACAGGTCAATAAAATTAGCGACTGGGGGCAGAGGGAGGGGGGACAGGGGCCCAGGGGTGCTAAGCTCAATGGCCTTGAATGCGGCTGGGCGCATGGAGTCTGGACGCCTGTCATTCCAGGGCTAAACGGTGACAGCTGAGGGGCTCGAGCTGGCGTTCGGGGCAGGGGGTAGTGTTGCAGAGAGATGGATGGAGGATAAAGACGACCTGGCACCTAGTGGTCCCCCGTGGCCTGGACCCCTACACAGCTGCCCCCTGGATGAGGGACCCTGACTTTAGAGGGGGTGACCTATCTCGCACCCACCTTGCCAGGCTGGGAGAGCTTTCCTGAGCTAGGATGGCCACGAGAAGTTCCTAGGCTTTCTTTTTCTGGGGAAGGGTCTTCATGTGGGTTAGGCTGCCCGAAGCAGGGGATTTCGTGGGGTTCTCAGGACGCAGGCATCCTACCTTTTCAGCCCTCAATAAGCCAGAGCTCCAGACCCTCCCTGGTGGCCCAGAAGCTCTCCTCGCTTTCTGCCCACCTGAATGAACCCGCCCACCCGGCCGGCCGCGACTCGGGGAGGGGCTCGGCCGCGGCTCCCCCTCCCGGGCCCCGCCCCTCCCGGGCCCCGCCTGCTCCCCCGGCCAGCCCCAAGCCGCCGCGCTCCGGAGCGCAGCGAGAGCAGGTGGCCGCGGCGGGCTCCGTCTCTGCCCTGCAGGTAAGTCAGCGACGCGGGCTGGTCCACGCTGAGGACCTCGAGGGCAGCGCGGGGAGAACAAGGCAGCCCCCTCCACCTGTCCTGTGCCCTGTTCTCAAAACTGGGGGACCCCAAAGGACAACCCTTTGGCTCTGCGCACGGAGGCTGGGCATCTAGCGGGTGGGACTAAACTCTGGAGAAGTTTAGAGGCTCCCGGCTGGTTATCCCTGATGCTGGGGTGGGCTCTGAGGGATGAGAAGGGACA
Organism: Neomonachus schauinslandi; assembly: GCF_002201575.2. Taxonomy (NCBI): domain Eukaryota; kingdom Metazoa; phylum Chordata; class Mammalia; order Carnivora; family Phocidae; genus Neomonachus; species Neomonachus schauinslandi. The sequence goes on along the minus strand of NC_058417.1, from coordinate 40,089,596 downwards.
GAGCCCGGCATTAGGCACGTAGCTTTCTGCAGGAGAGCAGGTTGGGGATAGTGACTGCAGGGCTCCCGCTGAGGACCCACTGACTGACGGGTGCCCTGGGCCTCATCCAGGTGCAGCATCCTCTCCCCACCCTTAGGGAGTGATGGGGGTGACCCAGACATCGTCTGTTCTATGGGTAAATGAGGTAAGAGTGCATAGCTGAGCTGGGACCTGGGTTTTCCCGTAAGCCCAGGGCACCCGCATCATTTGTTACACCTCCTCACTTATCCATAGAACAGACGATGTCTGGGTCACCCCCATCACTCCCTAAGGGT
>NC_058417.1:39886213-40088882 GCF_002201575.2 Neomonachus schauinslandi | reverse complement strand
GGGGGGGGGGGACTCAAGGAAGGCTTCATCCAGATGGTCTGGGTAGCCCAGAGAGCCTGGGGACTGCCTAGATCTTTTCTGTGTTGATGTCCCAGAGCCAGGTGGAAAAGGTGATTACCGAAGGGAGCCTTACTGCAGATGCGGGGTGCATTTGTACGCTCCATGTTGGGGTTTGGGTTGTAGGAAAAGTGTTCTGCCTCCTAGTACTCAAGGAAGGCTTCCTGGAAGAGGAGGTCTGGGGCTGACAGCTCAGATGTCATGCTTAGAGCTCTGAGCCACAAGGGAGAGTCAGACTTTGGGCCTTGGTGCTGGGCTGGGGTAAAGCAGAGGACCCCAGACTGTAGAAAAAAGGGAAGTCAGGATGCTGCCCTCTGGATCCAGCCAGGACCCCACAGACCTTCTAGAGATCATCACAAGCCCAAGGACAGACAGAGATCCAATGCAGGTGGGAGGGCTTCCTGTGTATGTCTAGTTTCCCCATTCCGTTGTCTCCTTCCACCACACAAACTGTCATTGTCAGAAAGTTCTTTCTCATATCTGACCTTCATCCCTTCTGCTTCTGTGCCCGCTTCTTGCTTCTGGGAGGCAGTGTGCTGTAGTGGAAAAAGCAGGGTCGTTGTGGTCAGTTAGACTTGAGTTCTATCACTTGTACCTACCGTGTGACCTTGGGCAAGTTACTTAACCTCTTTGAATTTGCTTCCCCACCTGTAAAATGGGGATAATAATAGAACCCACCTCATAGGGTGGCTGCAAGGATTAAATGAGAATACGCACGGAGAGCGCTTAGCATAGTGCCTGGCGCCTGGTGAGAGCTCAACAAGTGTAAGTGTCCCCTCTTGTGTAGGACAGCAAAGCCGATCTGCAGGGGGGGCGGGGGGGGTGTGGAAGTTTTTTTTAAACTTGGCCAGAGAGTGCAATGCCCTTCACCACCACCACCCCTCCAGCCCCTGCCCCCTGCTTGTCCCTGGATCTCAACTGGATCTGTCTGGGCTGCCCAGGGCCCCTCTCCTCCTCTTTTAGTCGCCAGGGGTGAGGAGGGCGGCCCCAACATGGCAGGGGCCACTGGTAGCAGGAGCCCACTTGGGCCTGTGCCTTAAGGGAACAGAGTGGCTTAGAGACCCAACTGAAAAAAAATGCCCCGTTGTCATCACCTCCCTGCCCTCCCCACCTCCAGAAATCCACAAGTTGAGATCAAGCCGCACTAAATTTTTCCAGGAAGATAAATAATACAAGTGACTGAAAGTCCTGTTTGGGGATTGTCCAAGCTGCCGTCCAATGGAAAGACAGCTTTAGTCCCTGGCCCGGGCTCTGGAGGCTGCTGGGGAAGGCTGGCTCTAGTAATCACCCTTAAACCTGGGCAGGGGAGGGAGTGCCCGTGCCCCCCCCGGGTGATTTCAAGGGCTCCACTCCCATCCTCCTCTGGCCATCCCTCTCCCTGTGGACTGAGGGGTCAGCAAGGCCAAGGGGATGAGCCTGTACGTCCCCTTCAAGATCACATTCCCCAGACCTGTGACTCTGGAGGTCCCTGCCCAGATGGTCACCAGCTTGCTGCCATGCAAGCCTCCGCCCTGGGCCTGTTCTCAATGCAAGTTATCCCACTAGCATGGGCACCCCTAAACCTGAGGGGCCCCTGGTGACGGCTAAGGGGCAGCTGTTTGCCAAGCATGAGGACGGAGCCAGGATATGAGTTTGGGCATCCACATGCGTGCATCAGAGTCCCTTGTGGTGCAGGAAGGAGCTCTCCCCACACAGTGTTGTTCTCCCGCAAAACTCCCCGGGGTCAGAGAAATCTGCATTGGAACCTGGTCTTCCAGGTTGTTCTGAGAGTGTCCTTGTCAAGATGGGAGGTTAGAACACATTGTAATTAAGAGTGCGTTGGCTTGGTTTCTAACTTTTAAATATTTAGCCATGCATAGGTGGGCCCCCACTCGTTCTCTTGCCCCAGGCCCCACAAATGTGAGGGGTGGGCCTGGCAGCACCTGCTATTCGGTGAATTCCCTTCCTGCTCACTCGGTCTCCCAGTCAAGCAGCACCCCTGTAAAACCGGGCTTAGGACACGCCCCCCTGGACCAGGAAGGAGCTTCAAGGTGAAATGGAGACTTGTCAGCTGTCACTAACAAGCAGTCCCCACTTGGGCTTGCTGACCTCATTCTCCACCCTAAAATTGGGACAGTTTTTTCAAATGTCCTGTGATGCTTAAGAGGGAATGGATGAGAGGGAGAGAGTCGCTTATCTCCCGAGCGTGGGGAGGGTGTGGGCACTCTCTGGGCCCCAGGAGCTCAGTGGAGCTGCTGCAGCAGGTGGGGAGGGCTGTGGGGCCGGGGGGGAGGTCAGGGCCAGACCCCACCACCCCTCCTGCCGCCCTTCTCAGAGAGGGAGAGAAGGAGGTGCCCGCAGCCAGGAAGGGGGCGTGGGTCTGTAATGTGGGTCCTCCTGTAAGTTTGGCTCTTGGGCTTTGGCTGGAGAAGAGTGTGGGGGCCAGCTGGCCAGGCAGCGGGGGTCATCCCTGGCGGGAATGAACGGCACACTGGTCTCGCCTCCAGCTGAGTGCCCTGTGGCACCTGGACACACCGTCTGTTCAGAGAAGAGAGACGCACGGCCTTTTGGGGGCCGACTCTGACGCTCATCAACTCTGATTGGGCTCTTTGAGGACCAGACCCGCCGCCTTGGCCTCGTTGGCGCCGTGGAGGACCTGATGGAGCTGGACACAGGCACACTCACCCTTGGACCCCCTCGCGTAGCCAGGCGCACTCGTCCCCCTACATGAGCTCGCAGATGGCGCTGTCCGCGCTTGCACACCCCAAACACGGCTCCGAGTGCAGTGGCAGGGATGGGGCCCCTGCAGGCCCACGCTGACACGTGCACCTGGGCCACCCACCTGCCTCCACCACAGCCACCGTGTCACCCTCCCTGATCGGTGACTTTTCATTCACCTTGGATGACCTGCCAGCTCCAGTGGCCAAGAGTTGGCTTACTCGGGGGTGGCTTGGAGCCAGACGCCTGCAGCGCTTTGGTGTTGGGGACAGAAGACAGCAGTGCCCTCCTGGGGCTCCCTGCAAACCCCACTGGACTCGACATTCAGCACCCCTGCCCCTCCCCCTGGTCTGTCGGGAGTGTCCCCAGGCCCTGAGTCTCTCAGTCTGTCCCTGCATAGCTCTGGGAGCCTCTTTCTGCCTCTCAGCTCGTAAGTGCATCTGTCCTCGGGTCCCCTGCTTGGTCCTTCCCCTGTACCTATGCCTGTCATTTCCATCTGTCCCTCCTTCTCTCCCCGTCTCTGGGTCCTACTCTTTTCAGTGTGTCTTTTTCTCTCTCTCTTTTTCTCTGTATGAGTGTCTCTGTCCCCCTCTTTCTAAGTCCCTTTCTTTTTCTCTGTGTGTCTCTGCCCCTCTGTCTGTCACTCACACACACTTCCTCTCAGGCTCTCTCCTTGTCTCAGCTCTGTGTCTCTGATTGTGTGGCATCTCTTGAGTTCGTCTGTCTTTACCTCTCTCCCTCTCTCCCTCTAAGTCTGGGTGTGTCTGATCCCCATCTGTCTTACTCTCGTGAGGTGTCCCAGAGGAGCAGGACAGCCAGATGTCCAGATGTCTCTGGGTGTGTAGAAGGTGACGAAGCACGGGGTGGGGTGCTGGCCTCACTTCTGGGCCACTCCACTGCCCGGTGTGGAGGAATATCAGTTCTGAAGAGGATGGATGTCAGTCCACCTCCCCCAGCTTCTCTGTGGAGAACTCCAGAACTTGGGGGCTTTGGCTCCAGACTTCTTCGTCAGCGACAAGGCCCAGGGTCATGGCCGGGGAGCAGGGCTGGGGGTTCCGAGCGACCAAGAAGAGAGCCCCTTGTCTGTCTGGTTGATCTGATTGACCCTGAGCTGAAGGAAGGGTGTTGGGGACTTGGAGTCTCCCTCAGAAGAGGGGCTGACTTGACACTTTTCCTCGAAGCAGCCAAGCTCAACGCACCCACCCCAGGCCCCAGCTTCCTGCTCCAAACCACCGGCGGACTCCCCGCCCTGTTCCAAACACTTCTGCCAACAGGCCTGGGGCGAGGGGCCTGCTCCGCCGCCCTGTCCTCTCCCCAGGCCCCCACCTCAGCCGGCCTCTCCTCACTGCCCTGGCCTTTCACACAGGAGCAGCTGTGTTGGCTGTTTGTTTTTTTGACTAAGGTTTCCTTGGGCAGGGAGAGGACCGAATCCACAGATAGTTCTCCCCAGTTCAGATGCCCCGGCAAGAGGCCAGACCGGGCCTGCCGTGTCCCACTCCCCTCACTGCCCTCCCCCCAGGTCCCCCCTGCCTCTTCTCCATCCTCCAGCCTCAGACTTTTCTCCCCTCCTGGTCTCAGTCCGTGACTCCTCCCACGGGCAGGACGGGCAGGATGGGGAGTATGAGTCACACTGCTCACCACCCCATCCCTCACTGAGGGACGATATTGGGAACTGGAACCCTCCGGTTCTTTTGGGGGAGCTGCTGCAGCAGGTGGGGAGGGCTGTGAGGCTGTTCAGAGGAGAGAGACACACAGGTGTGGTCTTCGGAAAGTGGCAGAAGTCTGCACACCTGCCTAACCCGTCTGGCTGAGGCTTGAGTCAGGGCTAGCGTGAGACCCGAACAGAGAAATAATGCTCTAATGGGCTTACGGCCACCAGGGATCTGTCCCAGAACCATCTCCCTGGGACCCTAAGGTCCGTTCCTGGATTGTGGAGCCGTACTAGATACAGAACTGTCTCATCCTGCCCTCTGAGCACCTGAAGAGGTAACGAAATCCCCACCCAGGCAGAGTCTGGATTTGAAACCAGGTCTCCTCACTCCCCACAGCCAGGCCCCCTCACCGGCTTGGGCCAGAGCTGCCCCTTGAGCAAAAAGAACCCACTTCTCTCCACATCTCACCCCCCCTTCACGTTCCCTCTGTCCTCACTGGCCTGCAGTAGAGGCTCCTGGTCCCCACCCGTGTGTCCCCGGTTGGAAAGGGAGTGTAGGGGCAGGTAGCATTCTTGTGACCTCGTTCTGAGATCTGCTGTCCTAGTTAGCAGCTTCCTGAGGGGAGAGGGACATGAGAAGCTTTTAGACATGGTTTCAACCATCTGGGTGCTAATTGGGAATGCGACTGTCCCTAGGCTGAGGCTGGGACAGCTATTCCGGGGCTTCAGGATGAGGTGTGGAGGTGGAGAGGCCAGAGGGGAGATCAGGAAGTTTCCCCAAATAGCCCAGCCCGCAGCCAAAAGTGGGAGCCGGGTGGTGGTGGGGGCAGCCCAGCCGGGGTGCAGCTGGCCAGTTGGCAAAGGGACCTGGGCCTTGGGGAGCTGGGCAAGGGGCAGGGAAGAAGCAGGGCTGCCATTGTCTTCTTTTCTCCCTTGCTAATGGGCTCCTCTGGAACTTGGTGTCATGAATAGGGGGGGGCAGGGATTGGGATAGAGGTGGAAGGGTATATCTCTGTCCTGTCCCTTTTTTCTCCCAAGGGCCCTCGTGAGCTCCAGCCCATTCCCATGCCCCTCACCATCGTGACACTGATTTATTCATCCCACAAATATTTATTGAGCACCTACTATGTGTTACACTTGCTAGGCTTGCCCTGGGAATTCAAGGGGGGAATAAGACAGGGTGAAGAAGGAGTGCAAGGAGGCAGGAAGGAACTCTACCTTAAGGAGGGCAGTGAGGGAAGGCAGCTCATGGAGGTGGCATTTCGGCATCAGCCATGAGAAGGCAAGGTAGGGGCTGGGAGGAAAAGAGTGCTCCAGGCAGAAAGAATAGGGTTTGAGAACGCTCCAAGGTCAGGGGGACCTCGCTGTGCTTCAGGGAGAGAAAGAGCCCAGTGTGGCCGGAGTATCCTGAGCAGGGGAGGGAGGGGTACAAAAACATCTGAGGGGCACAGGATCTTTTGACCTGGACATTTGGACCCCCGGGATGTTTTGAAGGCAAACATTTTAAACCAAAACATACCAGCACTGAAGACTTTTTTAGAAAGTGGTTTCCAGTTTGAATTCTTTTCATCCAACTTAATTTCTTGATCAGATTTTTCCATTTTTCCTATATGGTACAGCTAAACACATTTCCATTTTTTAATATTCCATTTTAATTTTACTGGAATTATTTTCATCGGCATCAATGTAAAATGTAAAATGTTGCTGTCGAGATCTGATCCATCAATCAATTCGGCATCCATTGAAGGCGCCTGATCTTAGTCTCAGCCATTGTGTGACTGACTCAGTAAACACATCTGATTTTGGAAGATTTAAATTTTTTTTTTTTTTTTTTTTTTTTTAAAGATTTTATTTATTTATTTGAGAGAGAGAGAGAATGAGAGACAGAGAGCCTGAGAGGGAGGAGAGTCAGAGGGAGAAGCAGACTCCCCGCCGAGCAGGGAGCCCGATGCGGGACTCGATCCCGGGACTCCAGGATCATGACCTGAGCCGAAGGCAGTTGCTTAACCAACTGAGCCACCCAGGCGCCCGGAAGATTTAAATTTTAAAAAACATTTGTGGTCAAGACTGGATTCTTCTGTCCATTTTCATCAATGAGGAGTTTTTCTGTATCTGGTTCTAGCCATCATCAGTGTTAGATCTACTGGTAACATCCTCAGCTGGAGAGTTGTATTTCTATCTCAGTAAATCTGTGGGAGGAATCCAGTGGAAGGGCGGGTTGGAAGAGGAGAGGGTTTGCGGGAGGTGGGCAGAGGCCAGATCTTGCAGGCTGGGGATAAGGATTCTCCTAAGATGAAGGTGAGGGAGAAGGCTTTGGAGGTTTAGGGCAGGAGAGGGACATGATCAGATTTCTGTTTTTAAAAGGCTCCTTCTGGTGCATGGAGAACAAACCGGAAAGGTGAGAGATGGAGAAGAGGAGGCAGGGAGGCCGGTGAGGAGGCTGTTATGTCAGTCCATGTGGTAAAGGAAGCCAAAAGATTGAAGAAAGATTAGGGAGACAGAAAGGGTAACCAGAGTAACCTCCGTGTCATTCCCCACCCCCTCAGCCCCTGCCAGTCTCTTCCTCTGGGGCCCCAGACATCTTAGACTCTGACCACCCGGAATTTGCACAGGGTAGAGACCAAGAATGGGGTGTTTTCCGTGGGGCTGCCTCCCAGTCTGTCTCCTGGCTGAGTGCAGCTGAGGTAGGGTCAGGGATACACTGCTGAGGTTGGGGAGGAAGGGCTAGCTGGGGTGGGGGACGGCCTTCAGATCCGCCCAGCCAGAGCACGTGGCCGGAGAGGCCAGGGCGACCGCAGGCCTGGCGGTGAAACAGACCCAGACACAGGGCGCTTGTCTGGCCGTGGCTCTGAGCTCAGGGTGTGACCCTGGGCAGGGGTACAAAGGGGCCTCTGTCAGTGCAGGGCACAGAGCCCATCTGGGCCAGGCCAGGCGCCGGAGGAGTGAGGGAGGTGGGCCTGGGGGTGCCAGGAGAAAGAAGGCTTGAAGTGCTGTACACTCGAGGTTTGGGTGTCGTCTCAGGCAGTCCCTTCCTCTCCTTGATCCTCAGTCTCCTCACCTGTAAAATGGAATCTTAATCCCTGCCTCCCAGACCTGGTGCATTGTCAGGACCCACTTCGTTGATGGACTAAAGCATCACCTTCATAGAATCGTGTATTTTTAAACATTCACACATAGTGATTACCATGTGCCTGTTTGCCAAACCCTTAATGACTATTGGCTCATTTAATCCCCATAGTGACCCTCTAAGAGAGGTAATATTTATTCTTATTTTACAGATGGGGAAACCGAGGCACAGAGGTGGCCAAGGTCACACAGTTAGAAAGTGGCAGAGGTAGGATTGAACCCAGGCATTATGGCTGTACTATGTTGCTTCCCAAAAGAAAGGGGTGGCCATCATGCCAGGCCCCTGAAGTGGGGGGACCCTGATTCTTCAGCAGGGATAGGGGTGTCTTCTGGCACACCCATGCCTTAGAGAACACAAGTGTGCAATGTCTCCTATCCCAGGGCCTGGCCTGCAGGGCAGGGCTAAGGGTACGATAGGAGAGAGGGAAGTCAGACTCCGCAAGAGGAGTCCGGAGGAAGAAACCTGGGAGGAGGGATGGAAGAAGGATCTCTCGGAGCGGGTCACAACCCTGCCACCTTTGGCAGGTGTGGGGACAGCTGTGCCCAGCAGAGGCTGGGTAGATTTGGTATTCCCTCAACTAGGACGAGGCAAACCCTATGGGATGCCAGGTGGTTGGGCTGCGGGGGCAGTGAGCGGAGGAGGAGGAGGAGGAGAAAGAGGAAGAGGAGGAAGACCACGACGACGAGAAGGGGACCCGAGAGAGGGGTGTGGTGTAAAGAAATTCATTAGCCATGGATGTATTCATGAAAGGACTTTCAAAGGCCAAGGAGGGAGTCGTGGCTGCTGCTGAAAAAACCAAACAAGGTGTGGCAGAAGCAGCAGGAAAGACAAAAGAAGGTGTTCTCTATGTAGGCTCCAAAACCAAGGAAGGAGCGGTTCATGGTGTGACAACAGTGGCTGAGAAGACCAAAGAGCAAGTGACAAATGTTGGTGAGGCGGTGGTCACAGGGGTAACAGCAGTAGCACAGAAGACCGTGGAGGGAGCAGGGAGCATCGCAGCTGCCACTGGCTTTGGCAAAAAGGATCAGCTGGGCAAGAGTGAAGAAGGAGGCCCACAGGAAGGAATTCTGGAAGATATGCCCGTTGATCCTGACAATGAGGCATATGAAATGCCTTCTGAGGAAGGGTCTCAAGACTATGAACCCGAAGCCTAAGGAATACTTTTGCTCCCAGTTTCTTTTTTTTTTTTTTAAGATTTTATTTATTTATTTGAGAGAGAGAGAATGAGAGAGAGCACATGAGAGAGGGGAGGGTCAGAGGGAGAAGCAGACTCCCTGCCGAGCAGGGAGCCCGATGTGGGACTCGAGCCAGGGACTCCAGGATCATGACCTGAGCCGAAGGCAGTCGCTTAACCAACCGAGCCACCCAGGCGCCCTGCTCCCAGTTTCTTGAGACCTACCGAAAGATGTTCCATCCTGTACAAGTACTCAGTTCCAACATGCCCAGTCATGATATTTTCTCAACGTTTTTACAGTGTATTTTTTTTTTTAAGATTTTTTTTTTATTTATCTGAGAGAGAGAATGGGAGACAGAGAGCATGAGAGGGGGGAGGGTCAGAGGGAGAAGCAGACTCCCTGCCGAGCAGGAAGCCCGATGCGGGACTCGATCCTGGGACTCCAGGATCATGACCTGAGCCGAAGGCAGTTGCTTAACCAACTGAGCCACCCAGGCGCCCTTTACAGTGTATTTTATTTTTTTAATTTTTAAAATTTTTTTTTTAAAGATTTTATTTATTTATTTGAGAGAGAGAGAATGAGAGAGAGCACATGAGAGGGGGGAGGGTCAGAGGGAGAAGCAGACTCCCCGCCGAGCAGTGAGCCCGATGCGGGACTCGATCCCGGGACTCCAGGATCGCTTAACCGACTGAGCCATCCAGGCGCCCTTTACAGTGTATTTTAAACTCTTCCATCAGCAGTGATTGAAGTTATCTGTACCTGCCCCTACTCAGCATTTCAGTGCTTCCCTCTCACTGAAGTGATTATATGGTAGCAGGGTCCTTGTGTGCAATTGATACTGTGGCTTCAAATCTAAAATGTTAAATTAAAACGGTGCCATGTGGTTGGAGAGCCTAGGGTCTGGTCGGGCAGGACGCGTGGACAGAGTGGCACAGGGGCTCTGGCCAAGGAGCCGAGGGGAGCGAGGAAACCGATCCTAAGCCCACAGCAGTGGGGCCCTTCAGGCTCCATGATCAGCCTAGGAGCATGCCCACGACCTCACTGGGAGGAAGGCGGCGCTTCCCAGGCTGAGGGCAGAGATGCGTCAGCATGTCCCGAAGCGGCAGATGGTCCCATGAGCGCGTGGCTGCGGTCAGTAGTGGGGGGCTCTCAGTGCCAAGCTCAGAGCTCAGACTTCGTCTCCTAAACATATCTCTAGACATCTCTAGAGGGTTGCGGCCCAGCCCAGGATGCCAGACAAATTACATGGACAGGCACTTGGGAAAACTGCAGAGCAAGGGGTTCTCACCTTTGGCTGAACATCAGGATCACCTGGACAGAATTTAAAATCTCGTTGTCCAGGCGGCACCCCAGCCCCGTCCCGTCAGAACCCCTCGGGAGGGGCCCAGCGATCAGAAGCTTTCAGAGCTGCCCCTGGGAGTCCAGTGAGCCGCCACGGTCGAGGACCCCGAGGCAGGCCTGTCCCTCATGTCAGCCAGGTCTGGGCTGAACTGTCCCCTCCTGAGAGAGGCTTTTCCTGGCCACTCATCCTCCCTGACCTCGTGTGGTTATCTACTTAGTGACCATGACCATCGCCCCTAGATTGCAAGCTCCATAACAGCCCCTCAGGACTTTTGTTCAGTGCTGGATCCCCTGGGCGAAGAATGGAGGGCCTGGCTTGTGGCTGGTGTCCAACAGATGTTTACTCCGCGAGTTTCCTAATTCCCTACTCTGTGGTCGGCACAAAGGGAGGCATCTCCCTACATCGTCCCTTAATCTCCCCAATAACCACATGACGCAGATACCATTGGGCCCATTTTATAGATCAGAGAGGTGAAGCCACTTGCCCAAGATCTGACGACTCCAGTGCCTGGTGTCTGTCCCGGGGCCCCACACTGCCTCCCAGCTCAGGCCATTGAGCAGCCCTGGGGCCGGACAGAGGGCCTGAGGGGCCTGGGACATGTTGACGCAGCCCATCCCAGGGGCGTTCTTGGAACTTCTCGGCTGGTTTTGAAAGGCCTCCTTCATGGCCAGCGAGGGCCTTGTGCTTCCGCCCACATGCCAATTAGAGAGGAGGACTCCTTGATGTGGTCGGCACTTCTCCGTGGCCAGCAAGGTAGACCAGGGCCACCCCACCATCTCCCTCCCTCCTGCTCGGGGTGACGCTGAGATCTCAGGGTCATTTTCAGCCTCTCCCTGCCTCCATCCTTCTGGATCCAGCTTCTAATACTGAGGAAGGGGAAGGGCCCCAGGGTCCAGTGGGGTGGGCCAGGGTGAGAGGATTCTGTTGAACAGACTAACTAAATAAGAGCATCAGGAAATGAAGGGTGGGTCAAGAAAATGCAAAGATCTTAGTTTCTTCAGGGTTGATCCTGGCTGGTAGTCAGGGCCTTTGCCGGCCTGCTCTGAATGCAGCTCTTTAAGTAAGAGGGAAGGTAGCCAAGGTCCTGGTGAGGACCCCCGGGCCCTCAGCCTTTCCCTTCCCTCCCATGGGGCAGTATGGGGAAGTCCCCCCAGTAGGCTGACTGCCTTCTCGATTGCTGCTATTGAAGCTAATATTCTGGGGAGGGGGCCACCCTGCTGTAGGCACCCCAGTTCCCAGATTCCTCTCCTCCAGCTCCGGCCTCTCCTATAGAACCCAGGCAGCTTTGCCAAGCCAGGTGAGGAGGTTGAAATAATTTCCGTTGCGTTGGCAACAAACACAAGCTGGATACAGCTTTGGACTGGGAAAGAGTGGGGACAGGCTGTCAGCCTTGCGAGGCAATGGGCAGGAAGGGAGGGGTTTGGTCTGGACATGGGGATGGGCACCCTGGGCGGGAGGGGGGATCGTGGGTGACATTTTGGGGGTCCCACCCAGACCTGTGTGCCTGGCTTCTCTTCTTGCCCCATTGGTTTCTAATGCACAGCTGTGAGGAAGTTCTTTCTGCAGTCTGATCACAGTCCCTCCTGCTGTAACAACGTCATCCTTCACGGGACCATGGCTCCTCGCAGCTTGCAGGGGTTGGTCCGTATGTTGTCTTAGTTAATCTCCTCAGCTGTCAGCCTTGGGTTAGGGAGTTATTATCAGTTATTGTCATTGTTATCCCCATTTCACAGACAAGGAGACTGCGGTGTGGAGCAAAGGGGCGTGTTCCCAGGCTCGGGATAGTAAGTGGCAGAGTTGTAATCAGTGCACGACTGCCGGGTCCCAAGTTACTTGGGTTCCCCTGAGGCCCTCCAAACAATGCTCCCGTCCCCCAGACAACGCTCACCCTCTCCCCCAACTCCTCCCCCTGCCATCTCACCGCAACTCAGAAGCAGCCCAGACCTGGAGAAGTCATTCTGTCCATCCCCCTGCCTCTAGCCCAGTGCAGTGGAGCCTCCACGTGGCCAGTATCTGGAGCTCATCTGGCCACGGTCCAAGAGAGGGTGATGGTGGCAGTCTGGGGAGTCAAGGGTGTCAGCTGTCACTGCTACTTTTTGAGCAAAGACTTTTAGAGTTTAATGTGATAATCTCATTCTGATTACTGCAAACTGAGGACCTCTTGCTCATCCAGGAATCCATCACCGGCCTCACACAAGGAGCAGGGAGGCTCCGCTGGGCCCTCCTGCCTCCCCACCCCCCATCCTCCTGCATGCTGAGGTGGACTGAGCCTTTTGGTTTGGTTTTAGAGGAAAGAAGATGGTTCTAGATCATGGGAGGGATGATTTGGGCCTCCCTACCTCGAGACCTGGACAAGTGGACCCCGATTCTTCCCTTTTACATCTGAGAAGTTAGTGTTCTAGGAAGGTTGGGAAGAGCTGCTGGTGAGTCTGGGTGGGAGGCCGGTCAGAGGGCACAGAAAATCAGCCCAGCGAGGGACACAGGACGTCATCACAGCACCCCCCACCCCATTTTGCTGGCTGGGAAACCAAGGCCTGTTGCTGTTGCCTCCACATCATGCCTGCCCAGAAGTGAACCAATTAACACCGTGTCTGGTTCTGTGCTCCCAGCGCCTGTCTCATTATTTGGGGATTTATGTCTCGGTCACCGTGAAGGACGACTGTCCCGGTTTCCACTGGGGGGAGCCTGGCCAGCCCTGGAGCTCAGCAGGGCAGGGGGTGGTGCCATCCTGCTTGGGGCAGGATGGGGATTTAATTTCAGGGGGATTTGCAACCAGTGGGGAGCCGCCCTGGGCACATGGTGGCTCTGGGCTATTTTGGGAGGCAAAAGGCTGGCCCCGTTGGGGGAGGGATCATGGCGGACTTGTTCAAGTCTTTAGTGAGTTTGCCCTTTCAGCAACGGAACAGAAAGGAGCTGTGATGGACGGGACAGGCCCACCTGAGGTTGGGACTTCTCTCACCCTCCTGGAACCCAGGGGCCCGGAACCACTCTGCGTACCCCCGCCCCAGTGGGGCCATGAGCAGACTAGAAGCAGCCAGCTGGGCAGGGGTCTACAGCTCCTTACCTGAGCCTCTTCGCTGTAGGCTTTGCTTCAGCCGGGGCTCTTGGTATTATTACTATGAATGATTAGTATAACCATCTCATAATTTTGTGGTAGAAATTATATTTACTGAGCACTCAGGGAAGGCCCCATGGGGCTGGGAAGAGGGCTCAGCCTGAAGGCAGACACAACCAGGCTCCTGTCCTGTACAGGCCGATTCCAAGCTGGTACCATGGGCTACATAAGTCCCGTCCCCCTTTTAAGCCCCAGTGCCCGGTCTCTCAAGCGGGGACCGAACACCTCATTAAGGATGCCCATATTATTAATTGGATGCATATGATGTCGGGCACTCTGCAGGGATGATCTCGCATTACCCTGGGCTTAGTTGTTACGTATTCATGGCCCCGTTCTAAAGATAATGAAACTGAAGCTCAGAGAGGGAAAGTCACTTGCCTCAGCCCACACAGCCAGAGTAAGGAACCCAACCCATTTCTGGCTCTCACAATGAGAGTCAGTTCGTTCCTCAAATCCAGCAACATGGGTTGGTTCTCTTTGGAGTGCCAGGCACTGTTCTAGGGCTGGGGATTCCTCACAGACAAGGCCGAGGAAGAGGAAATAATGGGATGAGACTGGGCTGCCATGAGAACTGAGTGGCCCAACTAGAGACTAGGTGGCTTTATTTGGACTAAGGGTCATTTTCTGGCTGGGGGGCGGGGGGAGGCAATAACCTGGGGCCTGAAGCCCTCCTCCGACAGTGGTAGGTAGGTGAGGGAGCAAAGCACCACCTCCCCGCCCCTCCAGCTCCCATTATTATGAAGAAGCTTTCCGTGTTTCCTTCCTCCTCACCCCACCATTAGGGGAAAAGAGTCCCCAGGCATTGTGAGATAAAGCCTTTAGAAGCACCAGGACCTGGAGCAAAGACAGCCTAGGGCTTGGAGTCAACCAGATGGATTTCAACTCCACCTCTTTCTAGCTGTGTGACCTGGGGCAGTTGAACTAACCTCTCAGAGCCTCCATTTCCTTATTTTTGAGCGGAATACTGACCTTTGAGGACTATGGGAGGATAGAGGTGTGGGAAGAGTACAGGATACAGAAGGCCCACAGTTAATGACAGTGTTTTGTCTGTGTGCGGGGTTGGAGTTCAGCCACGTGTTCTTCCTACCCAGGTAGCTGGGTAAAGCCACGTCCCTGCCGTGGTACTAAGCTGGTTGGTACCTGTGGTCCCGCTGAATGATTTCAACAGGCTGTGGGCAGAATGGGAGCTCCAGCAAGCCGAAACCTAGGTCTGGTGCTCACAGTTCAAGAAACTGCTCTCTTGGCGACTAAGTGGGGAGGCTGAGCTTGCCAGCGTATCTCGGAAAAATAGCCCCGAGGGGTTTCATGGACCCCCCCCCCCGCCCCGCCCCCGCCCAGTTCTGTATAGAGCTGACTAAAGAGTGCAGAAAAGTTAAGGGGTGGACAGCATTCTTAGAAAACAGGGTTGAGGATGGGGGGCAGTGATTCTCTCCCTTGTTCTGTTTTAAGGAGGACATTGAAAGCCTAAATCAGTTTAGAGGGATGTGACTAGGATAATAAAACCCCTGGGAATGCATTTTTATTAATTGCTTAGTTCGGCTCAGTTGGTCACCACATAAGGTCCTGGGCAGAAGGGAGTGAATAAAGGCCTAGAACTACCCCCACTTAGTGCAGAGGGGTGGCTGGGGCAGGATTTGGGGAAGACATTTCAATACGATGTGGAAAGTACAGTGTTAGGGACCAACGCAGAGTGTCCTGGGAGCACGTAGGAGGGGCTTCCTGGAGAAGGTGGCCATGTCAGGGGAAGAAGGGTTGAGGGAAATGGGTCTCTTGAGCTGGGAGAAGGGACCCCTTAGGAAGAAGCTGTCAGCCATGTTCAGCTGACTGTGGAAGGTGGTATACGTTTCTTCCACTCGACCAAGGAGCGGATCTAGGACCCATGCAGGAACATTATAGGAAAGCAGCTTTCAGGCTCCCATACAGATAAGATTTCTGTCACTGAGAACCACCCAACGATGGAATATTCTGTCTTGTGAGGCAGGGAGCTCCCTGTGGCATGTGCAAGCAAGCAGAGGCCAGAGGGTAACTTGTCAGGGACAAGTTACAAAAGGGACAGGATGACCTCTAAGACCCCTTCCAAGTCTGAGCAACTGTGACCCTCCACGGCCAGACACAGGATGCGGACTGTGCCGGGGAGAGGTGTGACTGGATCAAGTTAGAGGCCGGACGGTGAGGCGTATGTGTGCGGTGACTATCAGCCCCACCCTGGGCTTTTTTATAGTAACCGCTTTATTAAGATCTAATTCACGGAGCATACAATTCGCCTCGCTGAAGTGTGCAATGTAATATGGATTTACTTTTAGAGTGGGGAGGAACTCATGCATTGCTTCAACAACTGTTTATCGAGCATCTGTTAGCTACACATCAAGCTTTGGGCTGGTTGCTTTAGACACTTGGGAGGTAAAGGCCGTGCCCTCTGGAGGAGACAGGTAAGTGTCCAAGCAGAAGGACATCGTGGGGGATGTGCCAGGAGGGAAATAGCCCGGGGCTGGAACAAAGAATAATGGGCGGGGACAATGGGGCCTGGAGAGGGGACATTGGAGCTGAGGCCTGAGCCACAAGGAAACAAGCCTGTGAAGGTTAGGGGAGGGTTCCAGGCCGAGGGAACAGCAGTGGCAAAGGCCTCAAGACAGGAGTGAGTTGATGGGTGTGAGGACAGGGAAGAAGTTCTGCTCAACTGAGGGGCAGCCAGGTGCCCTGCCCCAGTGGGCGAGGCTTGGCCAGGGCTCCCCAAGGTGGGACTTCCTCTTTACAGGGCCCGGTAAACACAATGCCCTGAGCACAATGGGGGTGAGCACAACAGGGGGTGAGCTGTATTTTTTTTTTTTTTTAAGATTTTATTTATTTATTTGAGAGAGAGAAAGAGAGAGAGCACACGAGAGGGGGGAGGGTCAGAGGGAGAAGCAGACTCCCTGCTGAGCAGGGAGCCCGACGCGGGACTCGATCCCGGGACTCCAGGATCATGACCTGAGCTTAAACAACTGAGCCACCCAGGCGCCCGGGGGTGAGCTGTATTGACGCATCTTCTTGGGATACAAGAGCCATTTCTACCCCCTTTCTTTGAGACTCACTTTCTTACCCTATTACTGCCTCTCCATTAACAGAAAGATGGCAGAGCACTCTCAGGAGGTCATGCCTCCAGCCCCTGCCTCCTGCCCACCCCTGCTTGGCTTCATGCCCCTGCCCTGTGCCGCCCCTCTGGGCCAGACACCATGCACTGATGCCCTGGGAGAAATCAGAAAAGATCCCCAGCCACACACACGGGTGAAGTTTCCCCCGCTGGCTGTCTCCCCTGACCTCCGGAAAGGGATCCTAGGAGCAGTCTTGAGTCTCCCGCTTGGTGCTCACTTGGTGTGTGACTGGGGGCCAGTGACAATCTTTCAGTTTCCTGGGCTGTAAAATGGGGATCACACCAGTTCAGGCAGAGTGGTTATGAGGATTGAAGGCCATCCCTCCTGGCACCCAGTAGGTGCTCCCTGAATGTCAGTTTCCTCCTTTTCTCCCAGCTTCCGCCCAAAAGAGGGGCAATTTGCAGGGGGTGGGGAGATCACAGAAGAGCCCTGGGAGATGGCCACTTTGGGACTCCCTTCCCTGAGCTCTAGGGCCCCTCGGACGCCAAGGGGCATTCATGCCTGGCCGGCCAGGGATAAGGATACTCACCAATGGGCGCAGCCCTTCTGCAGGAGCACCCCTGGGTCTCCCCTCGCCTGTCCTCTTGGGGAGCCCCGCCGCGCAGCTCCTTTCCGGGGTCTCGCCTGAGCTCCGCTCCCAGCGGCGCGGCTCCTGGCACCTGCTCTGCGCCGGCCGGCCAGGGGCGGGCTCGGGAGACTGGCGGCTGCCCCGGGACTCGCAGGCCTGGGACTCACCCCGCCACGCACCTCCAGGAGCCGGGAATCCGGATCGCCCTGGGGGGCCGTGGGGAGCCGGATGCGGCCCCGCTCGGGTCGCCAGCGCCCTTCAGGTAGGCGGCAGCGCTGGCCGCGGGACCGCACTCCCGGCTCCCCATCCCAGACAGAGCTCCGCTGGGGCTGAGCGCCCGAGGGGCCCGCGCGCGGGAGCTGGGGGTGTGGGTGGCTCTGTAGGGCTGCGGGCAGCCGGGCAGCCGGGCAGCCGGGCAGCCGCAAGGACCCGGCCCCACCTTGTGGGGTGGGGGAGGTGGGCAGGCAAGAACCGCAACTTAGCCAAACGCCGGAGGTTGGGAGGGGAGACAACAAGAGTGATGGCAAGGACTTCCAGTTCTCCCTAGGGGAAGGGAGGCTGGAAGGGCAGAGAAGGTGAGACCCCCCCCCCCCACCCTAAGGAGGGGACCATGCTCTGGAGATAGGGAGCTCGACCAAATAACTCACTTTCTTTTCCTAAGGAGTTTAGAGAATCCCCAAATCAATCCACCCCTGTCAGCCCCTGGGATAAAATAGAATGGAAGGAGTAGGGGAGGGGAGATCTCCCATTGTCTTTTTGGGGGTGCAAAGAGCATACTCGCCACCCCCCTCCATTTCCAGGATTCCCAGTCATTGGAGGCCTTCCTGTCCGCCCTTCCCCCTTCAAGCCCATAGCCTCATCTTTGGCAAAGGGCATAGGTGGGGCCCTCCTGGGCTGCCTTCCACGCACAACTCTCAAACAGTCTGGGGACTCCCACCCCTCCTCCCTCTGGCTCCCCGGACTCATGCCCCAGCCCTAGCTTGGAAGTGTTGGTGGTGGAGCCCTCACGGGCAGGGGATGGGGTTTGGGGAGCTACTGCTCAGCCTGTGGGGAGCTGGGCTGGGCAAGCAAGCCATGGATGAGGAGGCGAGGGCACCAAGATCCTGGTCCTGATGCTAAGAGGGGTGGAGGTAAGGGGATCTCCTGCACAACAATCAGGTTTCCCAGGCCTGGCCTGGCAGCAGAGGCTAGAAAAGGGGGTGCTGAAGCTAGTACTCCCTTCCTAACCGCCCCTCCCCATCACCATCTTAGAGGCAGCTTCTCTGTGTGGTCACTGTGGTTAGATAGCAAGAAGGACTTCCTTCCTGAGGGTGGCTTGAGGCTCTTTTGAGGGAGATCACTGCCCAGGAGAGGCAGCCCCTATCTTTGGGGGTGTCAGGATGGCAGGAGGCCCTCTGGGACACCCAGCCGATAGGGGTGAGGACAGAGCACACTGGGGGAGGGGAAGTGGTGGGGGACGGTGACCTCATCTCTGGACCATGGCTCTCCCTCACCTCCCATGCCCTCTCTCTCCCTTCCTTGGAGCTGAGTTTAGGCTTTCAGCACCTCTCAGCCAGTTTACTCCTGAAATCCCCAGCACCCAGCATCCCCAGGGGAAGGTGATGGGCTGCCTCTGTCACCACTTTGGATGGGAAGGCAGACATGGCTGCTTTGGCTTGCCCAGTGGAAACCCCCCACCCGGCCCCTGACACCTGGAGCCTCCTGCCCTGGCAAAGCGGGGAGGTATGGGCTGGGGATTGGCATGGCTGGCCCTACTCAGGCCATCCTACTCCTCTAGCGGGGGGTCTCTGGCTCCTGTGGGGAGTCTGGGGTGTGACCTGGGTGTGACTCCAGCTCTCTGAGCCCACAGAATGGTGGGGGTAGATGCCACCCTGTGGTGGCCAAGCACTGAAGTGGCTAATTCCCCCTTCCTCACCCTGGAAAGGTGTCAGCCTTGGGAGAGGGGAGGTGGCAGGAGAGAC
Source organism: Neomonachus schauinslandi (assembly GCF_002201575.2). NCBI lineage: Eukaryota > Metazoa > Chordata > Mammalia > Carnivora > Phocidae > Neomonachus > Neomonachus schauinslandi. Next base: position 40,070,058 of record NC_058417.1, on the reverse strand, counting down.
CAATACGCTCAGTGGTGGCTCCTCAGGGGCACTGAGCTGGCAGCCAGGCCCAGGAGGGCTCACACTCTGCTAGGACAAGAACAAACAAGGCCTCTCTTCTTCCAGACACTTCTCTCCGCAGCTGGGTTGGTGGGGAGGGGCAGGACCCCCAGCTCCTGCTGGTGATCCTGTGAATGAGTGGGATGGGGGCTGCTGGGGCATGCACCCCCTCCGCCTGCATCACAGGATGGGAGAGGACTGGCCCTACTCACCTGCCTCTCTTTTCGACTCTGAGCCTCAGTTTCCTCATCTCTAATGCCTCCAGGGTTGTTGTGAGGGTCAATGGAGGTGCAGTTTGCACAGTGCCCAGAGTGCAAGGGGCGCCCACCACGGGCAGTTCTTTCTCCAAACCCACCCCGCCTCTCTCTGGTGGCTGCGGCAGACCAGTACGACCTGGTCTTCCCTTCACCCCCGCCTTAGAGGCAGCTGCTGGGAGTGGTGGTGGCACCACTGCCTGCCAAGGACCTAAGAGATTAGCCCAGCCCAACCCCCCTCTCTTTAAAGAGGGAAAACTGAAGCCCAGAGGGACAGGGACTAGCCCAAGGTTGGCCAGCCAGCCGGGCTCCCTTCTCAGAGGCAGGGCCTAGGACCTGGCTGGGGAAGGTGGGAGGGTAGATGTTGGCAGGCATGGGGGAAAATACCAGAGTGTAACTGGGCTCATTAAGGATCTAGTGAGGGAGCCCTTCATGCCCTGCCCAAGCCTGGGGACAGGCCTAGACCCTTCACTCCCACTAACCCTCTGGCAAAAGCGGCTCTTTCCTGAGGACCCCTTCCCAGCCTGCAGCTGAAACAGCTCCCTGCTCTGCACTGTTCGGCTTCCAAGGCCCCTTTCCAGCCAGAGCTCTTGGGACAGGCAGGCGGAGAGCTCCACCCCACTGCAGTGCCCGAGGCCCCACGGAGACCCAAGCCCTGAAGTCCATTCATCACTCAGCACTGGTGGTGGAGGTGGAGCCCTGGGGCCCTGCCTGGGTGCTCCCTCCATCCCCCACCCCCTCCAGCTCCCTAGGGGTGGACACACAGACAGACAGACAGACAGGCAGGCAGGAACCCTGGCCTCCATCAGCTCTCCAGCTCTGGTGTGAGTCTGCCTTTACATGGGTGGCTCCCTCCACCGTCCAAGCCCGGCTCCCTGCTGCAGCCTTGGCCTTCTCTCAGGGAAGGTGGGAGCAAGAGGGCTTTGTCTGTGCAAATCACAGACAGACAGACACCTGGGTACGTGCACGCTCTTTTGCTCTGCTTTCACTTGGTCATTTCCAGAACTCAGTTCAGGTTCAGTTCTCCCCCTTTCTTCACATCCCTCCCTCCCAGCCTCTCTGGCTCTGGCACCTTCCTGCCTGGCACTCCAGCTGTTAGGGGCTGGGCAACCCCAAGTCCCCCCAGGAGTCCTTCCCAGAATCTGAAAAACCCCCTCCCCACCCAGAAGTTCAAAAGAGGACTTGGCAGGCTTTAAGGAGATGGGGGGATAGGGCAGTGGTTAAGGACTTGGGCTCCAGGGTCAGACAAGTGTAGGTTTCCTGTCTGGCTATGAAACTTCTCAATGCCTGTTCTCTAATCTATGAAGTGGGATAATAGGTTAATAACAGTGCCCACCTCATGGGGTGTTATGAAGTTTAAAAGAGATCCTATGTGCAAAGCACCTGACACATAGGAAGGTCTCAATAAATGAGGTTGCAAGTCTGAAGAGGTGGCCTGGGCAGCTGGGTAAAGAGGGAGGCAAGGAAGCTTCTAGAAACAGCTCTTCACTGTCTTTCCATGTACTTTGAAGCAAGTCCACTCACCCCTTCTGGGACTCAATTTCCTCTTCTGTTAAAGAGAACATGTGAGCCAGGTCCTGTCCGAGTGTAGGTCCAGCGAGGGTGAGTCATGCTGCCGTTTTATAGGCAAGGGGTGCTGGCCTGCCGATGCTCACAGCAGGGGTGCCCTCAAAAGTGTCCACCTGTCCACATTTTCTGCCTGGGAGTCATAGCTTAGCTGGAGCAGTGTGGCTCCTGAGGGGAGAGCTGGGGAGGCTGGGTCAGGCCGGGCAGGTTGCAGCAGGCTGGCAGCCTGGCCAGGGGAGCACAATTAGCCCCGGAATCCAGGCAGGCCCTGTGAGCCCAGAGGCTGTATATCACAGAGGTTTAATCAGCCCCACGGCAGGTATTTGTCGGCTCTCTTGGGCTGTGTCCTCAGCCCGCCTGTCATAAATTGCACTGAGATTTCAAAATCCCCCGTCCCCTCGCTGGCAGGGCAGGCAGCTCTCCTAGGCCTGGCCAGGAAAACCTCATTCCCCTGAAGCCTCTTCCCCACTGGCAAGCGGAAACCCCCTTAAAACACTTGCATGCGGTACTTTCTTCCGGTTCCTTCCTCCTGCTGGGACGGTGTGCAGGCCAGAACATAACTCTGATGACCTCTCCCTCCAGGTGAAAGAGTGCAGAATGTAGGTGGGGACTCGCTCGGTGCAGCCTAGGAGGGGGTCGGCCGCAATGTGAGGGGAGTAACCTCCCAGGGTGCCCTCTGTGGGCAGGACTGTGCCCTGGGCCCCAGACACAGTGCCCGGGAGGTTGGCGTGGCTCGGGCTAGGGACGGCAGGAGTGTGGGGGAGTGGGGTCCTCCCCTCCAGGAGGGGTATGGAGTTGCCACCTTCGCTTCCCGCTAGGTGTTCGCGGCGCCACCTGGAGCCTGTCGCTGGTACTGCACCCTCGCTGCTCCACCTGGCTTCCGGGACGGCTGCCCCTCAAACCACCAGACACCGTCGAAAGCCCACGGGTCAGAACTTCCATGTAGCAGTTTCCTAGGGCCACGGCAACAAAGTATCACCAACCGGGTGGCCTGCACAACAGAAATGTATTGCCTCACAGTCCTGGAAGCTAGAGGTCCGAAATCAAGGTGTCATCAGGGTCGGTTTCTTCTGAGGGCTGTGAGGAGGTCACATGTCCCTGAGCTCAGGAATTCTCTGTCCCCACGAGGGGGGAGGGAGGCTCAGGCCGGGCCCTCAGGGGGGCCCCCCCCCCCCCCCCCCCGGGCCTTGGGCAGTCCAGGCAGAGAGCACGCACACAGATCCAGGAAGTGAAAAGGAACACAGTTCAGTGTGAGGAAGGGAGTTGGCAAGCCCAGAAGAGAGCAGGTTAGAGCTGAGGAGTCAGGCAGGAAGGTTCCAGAGAAGTGAGTCGGAACAGGAAGATGGTGTGTGGCAGATGAGGGGCCTGGAGGGGTGGCACAGGCGTGTGTGCGTGTGTGTGCGTGAGAGAGAGAGAGAGAGAGAGAGAGAGAGAGAGAGAGGGAAGAGGCTGTGTTCAGCCGACGCAGGCAGCAGGGCCCAGGTCGTTACTGAAAATACCAACTGTTGCCACGGCCTGGGTGGCCAACACAGCAAGGGACATCTGGAGCCACGTGGGTCAGGGGTGGGGATGGCTTCACACACTGTCAATGTTTGTGAATGTCACCCGGCGGGCACTGGGCACAGGGAGGTAGGGTTTCTGCAGTCACCCCTCTGGCCAGCGGCCGCAGCAAGCGCCACATGCCTGCCTGTCACAGGACTGTCAGTGCCTGCTGCGAGGCTGAGCATGGGGCCCTGGCTTCCCCCGGCGCAACTCCCCTAACCTCACCGCTGCCTCCCTCTCCCTGCTCCCCCGGGCCCCAAGGTCCAACTCTTCCTCTCTGAGCTTTGCTCTGTGGCCAAGTCCCAGGTGTCGGCCTCTTGGGGTGCGGACATTTGTGACACTCTTCCAGACATCCCTGTATTTTAATGCTGCTTTGTTTTTTTTTAAATTTTTATTTATTTATTTTTTTTAAGATTTTTTAAAAAAATTTATTTATTTGAGACAGAAAGAATGAGAGAGAGAGAGCACATGAGAGGGGGGAGGGTCAGAGGGAGAAGCAGACTCCCTGCTGAGCAGGGAGCCCGATGCGGGACTCGATCCCGGGACTCCAGGATCATGACCTGAGCCGAAGGCAGTCGCTCAACCAACTAAGCCACCCAGGCGCCCAATGCTGCTTTGTTTGAAATGGACCTCATCACGCTCCCTTTGCCCCCTTGGGTTGGGGACGTCCAAAAGCTGGGGAGTTTCATCTGGGACACAGGGCACAGGTGTCTCAGGGTCTTGAACCCCTCTTGCTCCTTCTATGTGTTCACAGTACTCAGCCTGTTTACTTGTCTCCCTCTCTCTCTGCTCAGGTATGAAGCGGCCACTGAGCCCCTCCCCCCCGGGTGAGAAGGAGCCCCCCATATCTGGAGCTACGGAGTGCCCCCCTCGGCCCCCAGAACTGCCTAAGCCCAAGCGCGAAAGAAAGCGGCCGTCCTACACGCTCTGCGACGTCTGCAACATCCAGCTGAACTCGGCAGCCCAGGCCCAGGTGCACTGCGGGGGGCGTGCCCACCAGCGGCGGCTAAGGCAGCTCAGCTTGGGGAAGACCCCTGCCGGGCCAGGTCAGTGTGGAGGGGCACTGCTCCCACAGGCTCCATCTATGCCCCATGAGAGGCTCTGGGTCTGTGGCCTCTCTCTGGGGGGTGTTGGGTCTGGGGTGCCCTCAATGGGGTCTCAGGGTCGGAAGTCCCCCTGATACATCTGGACAACTGTCCATGGGGTCTCTCAGGATCTGAGGGTCTTTAGGACTGAGGACTTCTCTTGAAGTCTTTTTGGGGTGTGGGAGCTCTCCCTGTGGGGTCTCTTGGGGCCCCCTAAGCAGCATTTCTCCAGCCTGGAGCCCCCTGGCAGGGATAGCCTTTCTGACAAGGGGTAGCCTGGGCTCCTGCTCTAGCCTCTGAAGGCTGGGGTCAGCAAGGTGCACGGCACTCCAGCTGAGGGACAGACAGGGGAAGCCCCTCTTCCTTTGGCGGCGGGACTCCTGGCCAGGATTTCTGCCTCTCCCTGGCTGGGGTGACTTTGCAGAGGTTTGGCTGTGAGCACTGAAGGGGCCGCTGGCTACAAGACAGATTTCTGGGGGAAATGGGTGAATGCATTCATGAGGGTGATTCCAGCTGACAGGCACACAGGGGCCATGGGGAAAACTGCGTTTCCCTCACTGTGCTGGGGCCTGGAGACAAATCCCCATCTTACTCCTCACCATCCTGCTCCAAGATGGAGTCTAGCTTTTGGTCCGAGGCAGACACAAAAAGAGCAGATGAGTGTTGTGGGTGCCATGTATGGGTACGAAGGGAGAAAGGGTGATTATACCTGGGGACACCAGGAAAGGCCTCTTGGAGGAAGGGGGGACACACAGCTTTGGAACAGGGGCGTGGGAAGAAGGGACATTGCAGGCAGAGGTCACTGCATAAGCAAAGGCAGGGGATGGTCTGATGGCTGGTATCAACTCAGAGCTCCACCTGAGCTTGGGGCTGGACTCCAAGGGTGTGACTCTGAGTAAGAGTGTATCTGACTATATGGATATTTCTGGAGTGTGTGTGTATGTCGGTGTTTCAAAAGCCACTCATTCTTTCATTAGCTATTTATAGAAACCAACTATGCAAGCTGCTGTTTGGATGATTCGTATTTTTACTTTTTTCCAGCTTTATTGAGATATTATTGACATATGTGTCAGTTTAAGGTGGACAATGTGATGACTTGATACACCTATGTATTGCAAAACGATTACCACCATAAAGTTAGTTAACACCTCCATCTCCTCACATAATTATGATTGTGTGCGTTTCGATAACATTTAACATCTCCCAACTTAAGTGTGTAATACGGCATTGTTAATTATAGTCGCCATGCTGTGCATTTGATTCCCACATCTTATTTATCTGAGAGCTGGGAGTTTGTACCCTTTGGCCAACATCTCCCCATTGCCCCCACCCACCAGCCCCTGACCACCACCACTGTAATCTCTATTTCTATGAGACTGACTTTTTTGATTCTTTTTTTTAAGATTTTTTTTTTTAAAGATTTTATTTATTTATTTGAGACAGAGAGAATGAGAGACAGAGAGCATGAGAGGGAGGAGGGTCAGAGGGAGAAGCAGACTCCCTGCCGAGCAGGGAGCCCGATGCGGGACTCGATCCCGGGACTCCAGGATCATGACCTGAGCCGAAGGCAGTCGCTTACCCAACTGAGCCACCCAGGCGCCCTTTTTTAAGATTTTATTTATTTATTTGAGAGAGAGACAGAGATAGCAAAAGAGAGCACGAGCGGGGAGGAGAGGGAGAAGAAGGCTCCCCGCTGAGCTGGGAGCCTGACGTGGGGCTCCATCCCAGGACCCTGGGATCCTGACCTGAGCCGAAGGTAGCTGCTTACTAGACTGAGCCACCCAGGCGCCCCAAGACTGACTTTTTTAGATTCTGCCTATAACTGAGAACACACAGTATTTGTCGAGGAATTCATATTTTTCAAAGGTGGCATACCGGCCTGTCAAGAAAGAGCTGTCTGAAGACACATGCAGACAGGTTTGTCCAAGATAATAAAGGTTCCAAAGAGCTGGGCAGATGGTGCTTGGAGAAGTCAGAGGCAGAAGGGAATTGACAGAAGTCAGGGAAAGCTTCAGAGAAGCGACATTGACGTTGGACCTCGGAGACAGAAAGGGAATCCCGGGCAGAGAAAGGGCTAGAGCGAATGCTGTGCGGTCTGAGGCCCATGGCTTTCAGGGAGCAGCGGGTGTGTGGTGGGTGTGGCAGACGGTGAGCAGGAACCCCCGGGAGGGCCTCACAGCCAGGCTGGGTGTTTAGCCTCTGTCCTGAAGGTGATGGGTGTCACTGAAGGGCTCTGAGCGGGCGTCGTTAGTGTTTTTAGATGTCTCTGGCAAGGGGGAAGGGTAAGACTTGGGGGTACCCAAGAAGAAGGAGGACAGAGATTCTGGGGTCTTTTCTGTAGCAGAAGCAACAGGACTCGGTGACGGAGGGATGTGGAGAGGGAGGTGCCCAGGATGACTCCAGCTAAGGTGACACTGTGCCGGGCAGTGCCATCATCAGAAGGGGGGTACTGATGGGGAAGCAGGGCTGGAGGGCAGTAGCGGGTAGAGAAGGCCAGTCCCGCCTGGCTGCCCCCCCGGCATGGCCTCTTCAGCCCTGCTTCTGGATGGCAGTCCCTGGGGTACAAGCCTCCCTCTCTCCCTTCCCGCCCACCATGCTCCCCTGGAGAGAGCACATGGCGTGCATGCGAGGAGAGAAGGCTGTAGCACCAGATGTGGCCAGAGACAGACTGCTCAAGGGGATGGGGACCCCTTCGCTGGGCTTCCCTCTTCCCACAGTCCTCATCCCCAGAGTTCTGGGTAGGTTTGTGGGGACACCAGGAGACGTGATGCCCCCCCTTCCTCTCCAGATTATGAAATGGGAAGAGAGTCACCGTCCCTCCAGTCATCCGTCTGTGCTGGCCCATGCCAGGATTCTGCACGGAGGGGTGCTTGGTGCCTGCCCTCGGTTACGCACAGTCCGGAGGCGGAGGCAGCCATGGGGCCAGACCTTTCTAACCGCCCTGCTGAGGAAGGGAGCAGCACTGTGGGAGCAGAGGAGGGTGATAGCTGTGCCTAGGGCAGGGATGAAGGGTCCTCAGATTTCTGGGAACCCTGGAATTTGGGGGCCCCAGCTAAGAACCTGTTCTCCATTGGCCTCATTATTTCCTAGCCTACTCCAGGCCACTCCGCCCACTCCCATGCATTTCTCCTGTCTCCTTGGCTCTCTGAGGGCTGAGGATGCTAGCAACTGCCCTGGGGTGAGGACTGGGGGTGAGAGGCCCTCAGCCATGCCGAAGGCCTCTCCCAGCCATTGGTGGGGACTGGGTCAGAGCAGAGAGCCCTTAGGGTGCAGCTGACTGGGGGCAGCCTTGGCCTCTGAACAAAAGAGTCACACATAAACCTTCAAGAGGCTTAAGGCAAAGTATAGGAGTCTTTAACACATGGCTCTGTTGCTAGACATGTGAGGTCCCAGGCCTGTGGCAGCTAGGAGGACCACTCATTTGCTGGGAGGGTGCTGAAGGTGTGGGGGTTGGAAGGCCACTCTGGGAGGCCTCCTGGAGCTGTCACTTTGATTAGGGGTCTGTGGGGCTGGCGGCCTGCACAGTGACAGGCCGTCACAGGCAGTGAGGCGGGGACCCTCTCCTGCTCATGTCCCTGAGGCCATCCATGGGAGGGGGAGGCTGGGACTCTTCCCTCTCTGAGCCCCCTTGCCAATGCTTGGGTCAGAGGCCTCCTCACTGAGCCACACCTAAGTGAGCCTGGAACACTTGGGAGGGGACACAGGGTGGGGAAATGGCAGGTACCCCAGACTTCCCTGATTCCCTCCCCCCAGGTACTTCCCCAACTTTCCCTGCCCACCCTCCGCCCTATCTGTACCCTACACAGCAGGCCCTTTCATTCTGCAGGAATGTGTCTTGAGCCATCTTTCCTCACCCCCTTTTCGCTTCCTCCCACAGGGTGGGGTGTGTGGGCACCAGGCACCTCCGCCCCAATAAGGCTGAACTCAGTAACCCTACTGACCACCACACATGCGCACACGCACGCACATGCACACCCCAAACAATTTAGGTGGTTCTTGAACATCTACAGAAAGGTTTGCTGGCTCAACCCTCTCAGCCCCAGCCTCTACTGTGGATGGTGGGCCAGCACAGGGCCCGGGGAACACGGATGCATCTACTTAGGACCTGCACTGTTTGGGGAGCACGTCCACATGCAGCAAGGCATTCCCTCCTCACCCGGCCACGGGCCAGGAGTAGATGGGGCGGCACTCAGTTCTCACTTTACAGTGGGATGTTGGAGCTCAGAGAGTTTAAGCAACACCCCCAAAGCCACAAAGCTGGGTTCGGATCCCAGCGTGTCTGACTCGCCTACACTAGCCCCGTTGCTGCTCAGGAGAGCAGCGTATATGAAGAGACATTGGACCTGGATGTTTTAGGAATGGGGAGGAGGGATGGCCAGAGAAGGCTGACTGGCTCCCAGATGACTTCACAGTGCTCAGAACCCACGGCCTCTCCTCTGCCTTGTGCCTTGGTATCCTCCACTGAAAGATGGGGAGATGCCAGCCATCCCCCACTTGGCCTCACCTGGCTGGGGAGGGAAGGGGAACCTCCCAAAGCCAATCCCTCTCCCTCCCTTCTCCCTTCTCTTGGCAGGACTGACCCAGCCATACAATTCACCGGCCCACCCCCTGCCCCCCACCCACCATCAGCGGTGCAACATGACACCAGAGCAGAGAGAAGGGGATTTTGGAAATGACTTAAGTTCTGAACGGGCCAGGGGGGCCTTGGGTGGGGAGTGCAGAGTAGACACTAAGGGGGACAGGAAAACAGATGAACTCAGACGATAATGGATTTCAGGGCAAAGATGTGCCTTTCGGGGTGGCCAGGGATCAGAGTGGCGGGTGGAGGCTGTCGCCCGCCCTGCACCCTCAGACCTCCCCTAGCTCCTGTTCTAATCAGACCCTCCATCTCCTCTCTGAGTCTTTGACTGCACAAGCCTCTTGCTGCATTCTGAGCCCGAGATCAAAGACCTTGAGCTCAGGTCACGCCTGAGTCACCGGCTTGATGAGCTCCTCACCCCCCACTCCCCGCAGATGGATTAATTTCAGTCCCATCAGGAAGCCCTGGAAACCCTCCAGCCTGTCCCCCCTATCACTTCCATATCTCCCTGGGCTGCTGATTCCTCCTCAGTGCCCCCCAATCCATCCCGAGGCCTTTGGGTGCATGTTTTGGAGACACTGGGCTCCCCCAAGGCCACTGGTAAGTTCTTCTTGCAGTCTAACCAGCTCCTCCTGCTGCTGTTCTCCTTAAGTGGCAGGTGATGGAAGTGCCCCTCGCTCTCCCTGGACGGCCATCACGTCCCCCTCCCCCAGGTGTGAACCTGACCATCAGACCCTTCCCCCTACCAGAGACCACCAGGAAATGCAAGGTTGTCTGGGTGGAGAATTAGGGGGCTTAGCTCAGATCCCTGCCCTCAAGAAGACAAAGATTCCGTCTGTGTCTGGGGGGGTTAATTAGCCCTGGGCTTGAGTTTCCTTCCTCTCCCCAAACGAGCAACTCCTTCCCCCTAGAGCCTCTTCCTAACAAACCTGTTTTCAGAAGCTGCTGCTGCCAACCCCTCCGCAGACCCTTTGCCGGCTGTACTGGCTGCCCCAGAGATTACAGGTTATTGTCTGGTGGAGACAGGATGCTGAGGGGGGTGGGCGGCTAGCGCTGGGCCTGGGCTTGGAATGCCAGACTGGATCCAGCTGTGGGTTGGCTGCCTCCTCTCCCCCATTCCACCCCTCCCAGCCACCAGGTGCTCAGGTGAGTAGAGAGCTGGCTCTTAGTGGGGAAGAGGAGGGGGAGGAAGGAGCAAATGGAGGAGAGCTGAGCCTGCGGGGTAGGGAAGGGTCTGGAGCAGGAGAGAAGTGTCAGAAGTTCTAGCAGATCAAATGAACACCCCCCCACCCCACCTGGCACTGCCTGGGTAGTAGGTCCAGGTCCAGGTACTGGACTAAGAAGGGCAAGCCCCTGGGGCTCCCTTCCCCCACCACCATGGCCAGTGCTCTGGGATGAAGTGGTCACACCTCTCTGGGCCTCAGTTTCCCCTTCAGCAAAGGGAGGTAAATGTAAAGGGATGGTGGGCCAGAGGATGAGCAAGGCTGGACAGGAGAATGGGGGCTCCTGCAGCAGCAAGCCCTGAGGCAGGGCTTCAAAGTTCAGCAAGAACTTTCTGGCAGGCTAAGAAGTGGTTGGCAGCACCTCCTTTCTGGAGGTCTCTATAGGCAGGGTCAACTCTGCACTTAAGTACAAGAGGCACTAGACAGGGACTCTCGGGAGGAGGGGGATGGAGGCTGCCCCCTGTCCCTAGTCCCCACAGTTGCCCCATTCTCCACCCTTGGGGCAGGAAGTGCTCTGTGCTTTCCACCCTGGTTGGGATGGGAGAAACTAGGGAACAGGCAGCTGCTTCCAGACAAGGGGAGAAAGGGCCCTACAACCGGTGCTTTCCGGCAGGAGCAGGAGTCCCTCCCTCTGCCCTCCCCTCCTGTCCCTCACATCCCCACCCCTTCCCTCTGTCACTCCCTGGCTGGTTTCATTTGCTCCTCAGACGTGCTCAGCGGTGCCTCCAAAGGCGGAGAATGCTCTTGGGTGAGTGCTGGGGAGGCCAGAGCGTGGGGAGGGGGCTCAGACCAGCGTGGGTGTCTCCTCTCCCCGCCCTATCCTTTTCTTGCCATTGTTGGCCCCCAAAAGTTGTCTGTGGAGAGATTCTGGTAGCCATTTGACTCTTGGTACCTTTTCCCAGGTCCAGGGCTGGGCAGGGGAGCCCCCACTGTGGCTGGGAACAAAGGTAGGGGTGGGGGTGGAGGGCGGGACTGGTCAGGAAACTGGAGGTGCACCCGGCAGGAGGGAGGTGGGCTACACTTTGGGGCAGATGCACGTTTGAGGAGCTTGTGCCAGAGATTCCTTGTATCAAATCATACCTTCAACTGCCTCTGAGGGGCTGCCAGGAGCCTCCAAAGGAGGGTGGGGGGGGGGGGGCCGGGGGACTGTTTAAGAGGGAGTCATTACTTCAGCAGAGAGAGGTGAACAGAGTGAGACAGGCAGAAATCTGGGTGGCTCCTGCAGCCACTGCACTGGGGTCCATACTAATGTCCCCCACTTTTATCCATGGTCTCCTGGCTCACCTCTCCACACAGGGGTTACCTGGCACTCTTTGAGGGAGACAGCCATTAGCTTTTAAGAGGTATTTTTGGGAACCCCTTCCACAAGGGCAAGGGCTGGTGGCTAGAGGGCTGTCTCAGAGTTCTTCTTGTGGCTGGTCTTGGGGGTCTTCCTCCAGCTCGGGGAGGAGGGCTCTGGAGAATGTGGGAGCATTCTGGCCGTGGTGGGAATCCTAAGCCGACCGGGGAGTGAGCACACAGATCTTGGATCAACCCCCCAGTCCCTGCCTTTGGCTCTCTCTCCCTCCGAGATTCCCATTTTCTTCAGAGTTTGGTTTCTTCTGTGATAGGAAGGGCAGCTTTACTATTTGAGATGTGTGTGTGTGTGTGTGTGTGTGTGTGTGTGTGTACACGTGCACCTCAGGGAGGGCCCTCCCACCTGCCCCTATGATGTGTGGTGGGGCAAGAGACAGAGACTCTGGGTCTGGCTACATGAGCTTGTGTGTATATCTGATGCATTTAATTTTGTAAGAGAGCGTGTGTGCACACACTGATCTCTGGGTAACTGTATCTGTATATAGATCTTTGTGTCTATGCCTCTTTTTGTGATGGTGTGTGCTGTGGTTCAAATCATCTGTATATGCCTTACTAGGGGCCTGGGGGTCCTCATGGTCTGTCTGTCCCTCTGGGTGTATACGATCTGAATGTGTCTTTGTCGATCTTGCCTGTCTGTGTGTACGTGCATTGTGTACGTGCATGCTTGTGTGTGGCCTCTGGGCCGGCCTTTGCCCCCAGCCGGCATGGGCGTCTGTCCATTTCTGCATGGGTACCACCTCTGTATGTGCACACATCAGTGTGCCTAGATGGTCTCATCACGAGGAGATGTGTGTGAGTGTGTGCCTTGGGGTTTGTGACCTGCCATCTGTGGGCGCCTGTGGATTGCAGGGTGTGTGTCCCTGTGCTCTTCTGTGTATCTTTCCAAGTGACGGCAAAACAGCTGGATGAGGTTTGCCCAGATCCTCTCCCTTGGGTGGCAGCCAGAGTGATGTTAATTCATAAGACACCCGCTTTGTGCCCCTGCCCCAGCCTCAGTTGGACCCCGGAGGGTGGCCTCTTTTCTGCCACTCTGTCTAGTTTGTGTTTGACCAGAGCAACAACCTGCCCTCTTAAGGCAGCCGTCCAATGAGCTGTGGGTCCCAGCTGTGGACCCCTGGCCAGGGTTGAGAAGGGAGGGACTTAGCCAGGGTGTTCTGCTGCAAAATGCCATCACAGAAGACCCCCCCCCGGCCATATACCTGACCCTTTCATGGGTGCCGGGCTGTGTGGTACCCTCCTGGGGCAGGTTTTGGGTCTGCGGTGTCTCCCTTCATTTGAGTGTACCCACAAGCCAGGCGGTCATGTGTGTGTGCATGTGCCATGATTCATGCATCATCCCAGCAGCTGGGGGGGGCCAGGGTTCATGGTGAATGTCAGCGGCAGACGGTGGGCGGCACAGAGCAGTGCGGTGTGAAGGGTGCTGGGGGAGTTCCCAGAAGCCACCGGAGAGGTCCCGACCTCAAATCAACGTGTGCCCTAGGCCTTGTGTGGGAGAAAAGTGTACCCAATTGGGGCGGGGGGTGCGGCTGGAAGGCATTTCTGGATGATTGTGTTGATGGGAAGGGGAGACTAAATCACCGAGGGCCGCAGCACCCCCTCTTCAAACGGCCTCCACACCTAGCTCCTTTGTTCCTCAGACCCATCCCTGCCTTGCCCTTTCCTCCTCACCCAGCTGTAATTCCCACTTCACAGATGGAGGAAGCTGAGGCTCATAGGTAAGTGTCTAGCCCAAGGCCTCAGAGTTCAATGTCACTGGAGCCACTGCAGGCCTCTGGACTCCAGGTCTGGGAGGGATGGCCGCCACAGTTCCACATTCCTCCACCTTCTCCTCCCGTCACCTGGGAACCCACACAGGGAACCCCTCTCCTGAGGTTCCCCACTAGGCCAGAAAGTCAAACTCCCCAGTACTCACTGCAGAGCCTTCCAGCAGCAGGCCCCGCCCGCTCCCCTCCATACTTCCACTCCGCCTTGACCTTTGTGAACCTGCACTGCATTTTCAATTCCCCATGGTTGCTGAGCCAGGCCCACTGCCTGGGATGCCCTTCCCCTGCTAAAACTTTACTTATCCTGCAGTGAAACCTAATAGACTCTCCCCGCAGACCGTCGGCTTCCTCCCTGCTCCCTTGTGATCCCAAAGCATTTTGCCGGTGCCTCCCTAGCACTCTACCTGTTTGGCTCTCACCTGGGAGCTCTCACCTGGGAGCTGCTCTAGAACTGGTGGGTGCCCGTGATGAATGAATGACCCTGTCCCTCCCGCTGGCGGGACACCCTTCCGGCGGTCTCACCTCCGGGGCCCCCGCTGCCTGCTGAGCGCACGCGCAGAGGGGACGGCCGCGCCAGGTGAGCCCCAGGGCGCCGCCGCCCTGCCCGCCGCCCCGGCCCTCGCCGGCTGCTGGCGCCTCTTCGCCCCGGTTACCGCTAGTGGCTGCTGTCGCTCAGTTGGGCCCAAGGAGACCGCGGCCAGAGCGTCCACCGCGCAAGATGGTGGCTCCCGAGTCTCCGTGAGTGTGTGCGGCGGGCGCGGTGCCCGGGCCGGGCGGGGCGCCCCCTCCCGGAGCTTCCGGCCGGGTGTGGGGGGGCGGGCAGCCGGTGGGAGCCCTGCGGGCGGGGCAGCAGTGCGGGGGGAGGCGGGGGCCTCCGGGACCTTGGAGGGCTCCCCCACCACGCGCCCCCCAGAGGAAGTTCCCCAGCCCTCCGTGTCCTGGTCTGGGGCGAGCAGGGAGCTCCCACCTCGCCCGTCCTCCGACCTGGAGCATAGATCCCCCTAGGGGCTCCCGAAGGGAAAGGGCCCAAAGGGGCCTGGGGAGTGGGCTGGGGACTACCACCCTGGGGCCACATAAGCTCTGTGTTTGAGGCTGACCTGCCAGAGTGGAGTGGGGACCAGAGACCAATACACAGTCACCCCAGGAGCCCCACAAGTTGTGGCGGCTCACGTCTAGGTGGCCAGGGTGCAGAGAGGTGTGGGGGACCTGGGCCTGACAGGTGCACCGCCCTGGTCAGCCTTGGTCACATAGTCACATTTTATTTACAGCCCACCCCGTCCAGCCTGGTTCCCTCAGGTTGAGGTAACTTTGGCTGGGTTGTTTTAGAGTAGCGCTGTCCGATAGAACTTTCTGGGGTGAAGTCAATGGTCTCTGTCTGGGCCATTTCATACAGTAGCCAGTGGCTATCAAGAACTTGAAATGTGGCTAGCGAGACTGAGGAATTCTACAATGTTTTTCTAATTCTGATTAATTATAAACAGCCACATGTGGTTACTAGCTACCATATCTGACGGTGCAGTTTCAGAATCCATCTTCCCATGCATCCTCCCTACCTACTCTTCTGTTCTTTGATCAAAAACATCCTAGGTCACATAGTAATTTTATCCCTCTGCAGAATGGGGCAGGATAGCCAGTTCTAGGTATATGGAAAGGAGCTGACAAACTTCCAAAGGGTACCACCTTGGAATTGCACCTCCTCCACATTCTAAGATCCTTTGGGTGGTGAGCTAGACGGGGTCACAGAATCATGGGATCTTGGGAGGAAAGGAGGTCAAAGGCAGCTGTTTTAGCCACCCAACAGGTGCCCAAGACAGCACTCATTGTTCTCTCTGCTTGAAAGCTGGTGGTTCCTTATTCATTCACTCCCCAAATTTTGTGGAGCACCCGCTGGGTGCCAGGCAGCATTCCCTTCTGTTCAGATGTGAACAAGTTAGTTACCTTTCCTGCCCTCAGGAAGCTTGCATTCTTGAGAGAGAGGAAGAAGAAGGAGAAGGAGAGAGAGAGCGTGCCAAGCAATAGAAATGCAGAGAAAATAAGCAAATTTGTAAACCATGAGGAGTACAGTGAGGGAACAAACAGGAAATAGTGACAGAAAAGAAAAGGACCTCCTGGGAAGGGAAAAAGAAGTCTCCTTGGAAGAGGGGACCAAAGGGGAAGTGAAATAGGCAAAGTGTTGAGAGGAGGTGGAGACATTCTGGAAGAGGGCACAGCATGTGCAAAGGCCCTGGGGACAGGAACCTGGCACTCTGGAGGAACTGAGGAAAGGCTGATGTAGCAGGAAGGGGAGAGAGGCACAAGTGGCCACCAGAGAGGTCAGCAGTACCAGACCTCGAAAGGGATCCTGCCACTGGCCTCAGACAACAAGAAATCACAGAGGGGTTTTAAGCAGTATGTTTTCAAAAGCCCCCTCCAGCTGTTATTGGTCCAGACGGCTCAGAGAAGGGTAAGAGTGGAAGCCCAGAGTGCCATCAGGAAGTGACTGCCGTAGTCTAGGCAAGAGATGCAGGTGCCCTGGACAAGGCTGGTAGCAGCGGCATGGAGAGATGAGACAGGTTACAGGCAGATTGTGGAGGGTGAACCAACAGCACCTGTGGATAGACCAGCTCCAGGATATGGAAGAGAGCAGGGGCTGGAGGGGCAGCTTTCTGGCCAGAGCACCTGGGTAGGAGAGCAGGCGTTTCCTGAGATGGGGATGACTGGGAGAGGAGCATATCTGTAGGGACAGATCGACAGCTCCATCCAGACAAGCCAGGAAAGTGGTTGGATGGAGAGGTGTGGCACCCAGAGGAGTGGCTCCGGCTGGAGTGGTTTATTTCAGGGTGACCAGCAGACATGGTTCTGAACTTTCTGGACAGTTTTAGGTTAGGAAGAGGAGGAAGAGATGACATCAGAGGCGGAGGGGTGCTGATGGGGGAAAGGAAAGCTGGGAGACATAGGGTCTTGGAAGCCAAGAGAAATGCATGTTTCAGGGAGGGTGGGGTGAGCAGTCCCAAATGCCACTGAGAGTTTCACTGCATCGGGCAATAGGGAGCACCTTCCCTTGCACTGAACAGGCTGCCCCTGGCATTCTGTTCATCTGCCCTTTACTTATCCACTAAGTGCTAGGTTCCATGAAGGGTGCTGGGCATATCAGGAGGACAAGACAATCACTGCTTTCTCAGAGTCCAGTCATCTAACCAGTAGCCTTAGAAACAGGCAGTTCTTTCATACAGCCCAAATCAGTCCTTCCATTCTCTTAAACAACAAACTTTTGCTCAAAGGCATCTTCATACCGAGCCCTCTACAGGGGCTTAGGGATCCCAAAATGAACAAACGTGATCTTGGCCTTCTAGGAACCAAGTGCAGAGATACATAGAGAAACCCTGAGTTTACCGTATTGTATTATCAAGACCCACACCCAGAGAATTATGGGAGACTAAAGGACAGGCACCAGCCCCAGTTGGGGGGATCCGGGTGGCAGAGAGGATGCAGAGCTGCTCTCCAGGAATGAATGGGAATTAGCCAGGGAGGAGGGATAGGAAATCCCAGGCACAGAGGATGAAGGCAGAAGCAGAGTAACAGCTGGGTGCGTGGGGGCAATGGTGAGCCTCTGGAGCTGGCAAGCAGCCAGGAGCAGCGGGAGGCTGAGGAGGACCTTGCTGGCTCATGGTGAGGTGCGTAGATTCAGGCAACCACTTAGGACACCTGCGAAGAGGTGGAAGCAAGGGAGTGGCCTTTGTGTGAGCTGGTTCTCTGGATGCTGAGGGAGGGACGAATTTGGGGGCGTGACTGCAAAGGTGGAGGCAGATGTATAATCCAGGTGAGACAGTGCAGGCCAGAGTCTCAGCTTGGCCTTTGGGGTCAAGTGGATGTAGATTTCTTTTCTTTTTTTTTTTTTTTAGATTTTATTTATTTATTTGAGAGAGACTGAGCATGAGTGAGGGGTGGGGAGCAGAGGGAGAGGGAGAAGCAGGCTCCTCACTGAGCAGGGAGCTGGATGCGGGGTTCGATTCCAGGACCCTGAGATCATGAGCTGAGCCAAAGTCAGACGCTTAACCGACTGAGCCACCCAGGCGCCCCTGGACGTAGGTTCTAACTCTGTCTCGGCCACTTTCTGCTTGTGGAACCTTGAGCAAGTCACTTAAGGTCCCCCAGCCTTGGTTTCCTCCTCTCCAAAATGAGGAGGTTACCACCCTCAGAGAGTACTTGCAAGAGTAATCTTGGTCTTCTCATGGAGTCACTGCAAAGTCCTTAGCACAAGGCCTGACGCAGTTCCCACTTGACAAAGGGTAGTTACTGCTGTCGTTATGAGTGGGCATCTAGGGGACAGGGTTGAGGGATAGTAAGGAGGTAGAGGTGTCTGGTTTTGGCCGTTGGCAGGACGTGGCCTCTGGTCCTGAACTGCTCACCTGGCCTCATGCCTGGGGTGGTGGAAGAGTGAACAAGGTACAGTTGGCCAGCTAGCCCCTTAAGTCTGGGGCCCGCCCCCACTTCTGGGCTTCCCTACCCAGCACCACACTATCAGGGTGCGTGTGTGCATTTGAGTGTGCCATGTATAGGTTTAGGGAAGGGAGGCCCGGTGAAAATGAATGCCATTCTTTGGCCCCGTGGCTCTGGGATCTCAGCTTTGTGCTAACTTCATTCTCATGAAATAAATGATTGTGGACTGAAGAGACTGGCCATCCTTGAATGAGGAGTCAAGGTCCGATCCTGGCTCAGTCACAGATTATTCATGAGCCCTGGGAACCGCTGTCACCTGGACTCAGTTGCACAGATTGGTGCCAGTCTTTCCAGAGCCGAGTTCTGCCATGCTTTCAACAGTCAAAGCTCATCAGGGCCTTGTCCCGGATGGAGGGAGACCCTCAGAGTGGGCTGGGGCCCCCAGTCCTCCCCCCACTTTGGATGACATTCTGTGGCCCTTGGCATGACCCCACCCATTCCAGTAGCCCTTCCCCGTTAGGTGCTGTGCCCCGGTCAGTTGGGGAGTGCTCTGTGGGCAGCATGAACCCATGGTGGACCCCCTAACACCTCTCCCTTGTCTCTTTCATCTCCAGTCTCCCACCGGAGGAGCAGGAATAAACTTTCCCAGCTAAGTTAGATGGATGGTCCCCATTAGCCCAGCGTGCTCCCCTCCTGCCTTCCCCACCAACTTCTATTGTCAAGGGAGGTGCCGCGGTGTGTAGGGGGAGGCTGGGGGGCCAGAGCACTTGGGTGGGGGTTGAGGGTGCCCTGCCCCTCGAGCAGGAATGGTGCCCCCAGGGAAGAAACCCGCCGGAGAGGCCTCCAACTCCAACAAGAAGTGCAAGCGTTACTTCAACGAGCACTGGAAAGAGGAGTTTCCCTGGCTGGACTTCGACTATGAGCGGAAGTTGATGTTTTGCCTCGAGTGCCGCCAGGCCCTGGTGCGGAACAAGCATGGCAAAGCGGAGAACGCCTTCACCGTGGGCACCGACAACTTCCAGCGCCACGCCCTGCTGCGCCATGTAACCTCGGGGGCCCACCGCCAGGCGCTGGCCGTCAACCGGGGCCAGCCCACTTTTGAGGGCCACGCCGAGGGAGGAGGGGCCTACCCAGACCTGGAGACGCCCCCCACCTCCAGGGGCGTCAAGATGGAGGTGGACCCGGCCAAAGTGGCTGTGCTGACCACGGTGTACTGCATGGCCAAGGAGGACATGCCCGACGACCGCTGCTCCGCCCTGCTCGAGCTGCAGAGGTTCAACCTGTGCCAAGCCCTGCTGGGCACAGAGCACGGCGACTGCTACAGCCCCAGGAGGGTGAGGGACATGCAGGTGGGTGGTGGCCAGAGGTGTGGGGGAGGGCTTGAGGAGGGAGGACATCGAGCCCTCTGGGCACAGCGCCAACATGCCAGGCCCCCGGGCAGGAGCCAGAGAGCTTCATTCATACCTTCACCCAGCAGAATCTTTCAGAGCCATGCTATGTGCCAGGCCCTGGGCCAGCTGCTGGGGGCACGGCCACGAAGAGGCCAGACCAGGCCCTGTCCCCAGGGGTGGGGCAGAGGGGCTTTCCCTCCCAGCAGAGGCCAGAGGTTGCAAGCTGGGTAGCCTGGGGGCTTGACTGGCCCACAGATGTATCTTGTTGATTTTCACAGTGTTTTTGGAAAACCTCACTTAGTTTCCAAGTTAAAAAAAAGAGAGAGAGATTACATATGAAAATGTGGGTTTGTGACTTCTGAAAAGCTAGGTCCCTGTGCCCTCA
Source organism: Neomonachus schauinslandi (assembly GCF_002201575.2). Classification (NCBI taxonomy): domain Eukaryota; kingdom Metazoa; phylum Chordata; class Mammalia; order Carnivora; family Phocidae; genus Neomonachus; species Neomonachus schauinslandi. Next base: position 40,050,456 of record NC_058417.1, on the reverse strand, counting down.
GGGCATGAAGAAGACCCACGGCTTCTCCATTCCTTTTGGTGTATCCCTGGCCCACATCAAGCCCAGTACCACCCACGTGGCCCCTCGGGGCATGCAAGTTGCAGTTCTGTCCTAGGTACCAGGTGTGTGAGTCCTAGGGACTTGCGTGAGGGTGGGGGAGTTAGATCTCATCCTACAGAGAGCTGACACGCAGACAAACAGAGCACACAGTTGGGGCTCTATGTAACTGGGAGGGAACGTGTCTGTGAGTTAATTCCTGAGCGCAGAGTGGAGGGAGACCCCCAGGAATAGGAACCGGGGCCATGCTGTAGAGACACACAAAATGCTGCAGAATCTTTATGGTTCCTCAAGCATTTTTACACTTACCAGCACAGCCACAGAAAGTTACATTTTTAATTGACAACAACCTTTTAAGGAGCTGAGAGGCAAGTAGTAGCCTGGTTTCAGAGCTGAGGAAACTGAGGCTCAGAGAGGTGAAATGACTTGCCCAAGCTCACCCAGCTAGTAAGCAGCCAAGCCAGGATTAGTCTGTCTGCGCCCGAGGCCTGTGCCCTTTCTGTCTTCTGTACTACTACCTCCCCTGCTCAGGACAAGCCTAACTCTGTCCCTCCCTTTCTCTCCCTGGCTGTCCCAGGTGGCCATTGCCAGTGTCTTGCACACAGAGGCCTGCCAGCGCCTGAAGGCATCCCCGTATGTGGGGCTGGTGTTGGACGAGACCAGGGACTGGCCTGAGTCCCACAGTCTGGCCTTGTTTGCCACTTCGGTGTCCCCCTGTGATGGCCAGCCGGCTACCACGTTCCTGGGCAGTGTGGAGCTACAGGAGGGTGAGGCCACTGCTGGCCAACTCCTGGACATCCTGCAGGCTTTTGGTGTGTCTGCAGCCAAGCTGGCCTGGCTCAGCTCGAGCCTCCCCAGTGACCGCCTTGGGCACGTGGGCCCACAACTCCGCGCCGCCTGCCCACTCCTCACCGAGCTACACTGCCTCCCGGGCCGGACAGATCCTGAGCCCCCGGCCTACCTAAGTGAATATGAAAGTGTGCTGGATGCCCTATTCCGCCTCCATGGTGGCCCCAGTTCCCACACGGTCCCCGAGCTCCGGGCGGCACTGGACCTTGCTGCTGTTGACTTGGCGGGACCCCGGCCAGTGCCCTGGGCGTCCTTGCTGCCTATCGTGGAAGCAGTGGCTGAGGCTTGGCCTTGCCTGGTGCCCACACTGGAGGCCTCTGCCCCAGCCTCCCCTACAGCTAGGGCACTGGCCCTCGCCCTGCGCCAGTTCACCTTCGTGGCCTTCACCTACCTGCTGCTGGACACTCTGCCCACCGTGCAGAAGCTCGCCCTTGTCCTGCAGCCAGAAGAGCCGGACTTGGCCTTGCTGCAGCCCCTGGTGATGGCGGCCGCGGCCTCCCTCCAAGCGCAGCGCATCTCGGGTGGGGCGCGCCTCCAGGGCTTCCTGCAGGACTTGGCTTCCTCCGGCCCCGACTTGGGCGGTGGGCGCTGCACCTACCGTGGCGTGGAGCTGGTCGGCTACTCCGAGGCTGCCGTGCGGGGCTTGGAACGGCTGCGGGGGGCCTTCCTGGACTCCATGCGGAGGGGGCTGTGGGACTCCTATCCCGGGCCCTCGCTGGACGCCGTGGCCGCCTTCGCGGCGATCTTCGACCCGCGCGGCTACCCGCAGGCACCCGAGGAGCTGGGCGCGCACGGCGAGGGAGCGCTGCGGGTGCTGCTGCGCACCTTCGCCCCCGCCGTGGTGCGCCAGCGGGCGCTGGGCGACTTCGCGCTCTTCAAGCGCGTGGTGCGCAGCCTGGGGCGGTTGGGCCCGCGGGCCCTGTGCGCCAAGCTGGCGTGCGCGCGCTCTGAGCTGCACGAGCTCTTCCCGGACTTCGCCGCCCTTGCCGCCCTGGCCTTGGCGCTGCCCGCGGGCGCCGGCCTCCTGGACAAGGTGGGCCGCAGCCGGGAGCTGCGGTGGTGGGGGCAGAGCGGGGCCGGGGAGGGCCGGGGCGGCCCGGCGGTGAAGATCGCTGTGGATGGGCCTCCGCTGCACGAGTTTGACTTTGCGCTGGCCGTGGAGTTCTTGGAGAGTGGGTGGGCGGAGGGGCTCCTGGGGTCGCAGCTCCCGTGAGGGCGGCCGCCTTCCCTCCGCCCAGTCAGCCTGGGGCCCTGGGCGCTAGTCTAGGGGCCGAGGCGGATCTGACCGTGCTACACCCAAGCTGACCGCCTCATCGTGGCCTCCCACCCACCTGCCCAGGGCTTCCTCCGCTCGGTGCTGAGTACTGACCGTGCCCGGTGGGCTGTGGAGGAAGGGCTGCGTCACGGGAGGCCTGGGCGAGCCGGCAGAGGTGCTAGGTTTGGGGGCACCCCCAATATCGCTCCTGCCCTTGCCAGAGTTTGGTGAGGAGTAGCTCACCTTTTTCCGTCTGGACCAAGCCCAGATTTGGGCCCTAGAAAAACTGAAGAGTCTTGGTTGGAGGGAGAGAGGAAGACTGGGTCTCAGGAATTGAGGGATTGAGGGAAGGGAGAGTGGGTTCTTGGCTGTTAGCTCCCCTGCTGGCAGCATCTCCTCTCTTCAGATAGAACTGGAGCAGATGACTTCCTTGTTTTTGACACACAGCACAGCACCCTCTCTGTGCACAAGCTACCAGTTCAAGGGAGGTAGTGGTGCCCTACCTCCCCTACCCACTGCGTGAGGCTCTTCTGCATATGGCTGTGTATATAGACATATACATCTATAAATGTAAAATAAACCTATCTTGCATATTGTTAACACACAAAAAATCTGAAAGGACTTCTTACGGTTTTGCAATGACAGGGTCCAGAAAAGTCCCGATGGACTGGATTTATTTCTAATTCTTTTCTTCCTCAGAGTCTGGTTGCTCCCCAAAGTTCCTAGCCTTTCCCTGCCCTTGCCTCAGACCTTTAAGACCAAAGACCTAAAACCACAGGGCTGGACCGGCCAACTCTGAGGACCAGCCTCAGGCCTGACCCAGGGGTTGGAGGGCTTTTTGCCTTCTGGAAGGAGTTGGGGCCTCACCAGAGCTAGGGGACAACATCCCTTCAGATTCCAACGGGTTTCCCGTCTTCTCTGTCAGCCCCTGCAGCGAATGATGTGGGGATCGGGAGGGGGGCAGTTAGTGAGAGGGGAGGGGGCTGGCCTTTCCCCAGGCCCCCTGGGTTTGGGTTTAACTTGCAATAAATGGAAACCCAGTACATCACACAGTCTCCATGGTGTGGTGTGTGTGTGTGTGTGTGTGTGTGTACGCCTCTGCCCCTCCCTTGGCCTGATTCCCAGCTGGGGTTCATTGGGGCCCTCGGGCTGCCTCTGGAGGGGATGGGAGGGGCATCCTTCGGGGCTGGGAACTGAGAACTGTGCTCTCCCTGCTTCTGCTCCCCCCATTGTGGAGAGGAGAGGCATAGAAATGGGCTGTGAGTGCCCCGGGCTTAGCCAGTGCTGCTTTGTGAAGAGGGAGAGAGTTTCGGGCGCCTGGGTGGCTCAGTCAGTTAAGAGGGAGAGAGTTTCTGCCCTGGCTCCACACCCAAGAAGCCCACCAGCCTCTTTTTCTGGCCGTGGAGGTCACTGTGAGCCCTGTGGCTCCCCATTTCAGACCCTGCCCTTCTTCCTCCTGCAGCAGGCCCAGCCTCCAGTGCCCCCAGCCCCCTGCTGGCCTCCCTGCCCCTGCCTGCCAGGCCTCTGCAGCCCCCGCTGGACTTCAAGCACTTGCTCGCCTTCCACTTCAATGGCGCCACCCCGCTCAGTCTCACCCCCAACTTCAGCACGGTACGGGCTGGGCTGGTGGGTGGGGGCATGCGGCCGAGCTTGGGGGTGGGCAGGGAAGGTGGGCACAGAGGGGCTGGCTCTTGGAAGGTGGGTATAAGTAGGAGCAAAATCCCCAAGAGTGACTGGGCACTCCCAAAACAGGGACCCCTGGGTCCAGCTTTCCCCGAGGCCAAGGAATGAGGATGGTGTCACCCCCTCCCCCGGTAATGACTGCTGGGCCTGTGGCCTGGAGGTTACACTTGAGTGTTTGTAGAGGGACATCTGTATGTCTGGGGTGTGCCCTTCTGTTTTAGTTTATGTTTCTGTGGGTCTTTGTGTGATACTTGTGGATGTGTGTGTATTTGTAAACGACTCTTGTGCCTTGGTAACTGTATGTAATTAACATATGTGCCTATGTCTCTGAGAGATTTTTTGTCTTTGTGTTGACTCTGTACGTGTTTGGTGTGTGTCTGACCTCTGAGTGTGTGTGTGTGGGGGGGGGTTGGGTGATTGTGAGTGTGTCTGTGAAGTGTGCCATTTGTACTCCTGTGGGTCTGCATTTTTCTGCATGGCTCTGTGATTCGTACCTGCCTATAGGCTTCTGTGCTCTGTGTCTCTGTATTTCCACATGTGCGTGTGTGTGAATGACAAGTGCAGGGAGCGTGAATTTTACTTCACTATAAGAAGTACCCCCCCTTTCTTTAATTCTGAAACATCAAATGTAATCATCAAGGAGCCCCAGCCCATCCTGACAAGATGGTGGGAAATTCAGTCTCAGTCATCCTTAGGAGTCCCTTCCTTTCTAACCTCCAGCGTCGCACAGAGGTCCACGGGAGCCTGAGCCATTTGGGGAGGGTCCCCTGTTGTTTAGTCCTCTCTTCACTTGTGGACGCACCATGTACACAGTCCCTTGGGAGTGGGTACAGCTTCTGTTGCCCGCATCTCTGGGGGCCCTGGCAGGCCGTGCTCCTGTCCCCTGCCTGCCCCCAGCCCCAGGTGCTGTTAGGTGAGGGTTAGACCCTCGTTCCGTTCCCTAGGGAGTTTCTGAAACCATGCTTTTCTCTCAAAGCCTCTGTTCTCTTCTCTCAGGGAGGTCTGGAAAGTTCCTCTTGATAAGCAAGCCCAGACAACTGCTTTTGGTCCAACAAGCAGCCCCTGAGGAAAGGGAACATAAAGGCCTGGTTTGATAGAAGGGAAAAAAAAAAAGTTAAGGAAGAGGGGAAAAAAAACCCCCACATAAATTAATATACCAAAGAAATAATCCTACAACTCAGGGACCGTCTGGCCTGCACGTGCCGCAACCTGCCCCTTCCTGGCCCCCACCTGCCCTGGCCATGCCCTCACTCCCCCCTCAGGCCCTGTGACAGTGGCAGAGCTGAAAAGATAAGCCTTCTCCCCCAGCCCACAGGCCTAGCACAAGGCTGGGTTATGGGAGAGGATTTCCAACAGAGAGACTCTTTGTCCCGTCCCTGTTTCTCCCTGCCCCCAACTCTGTCCCAGTAGTTGTGATTTTTGTGAATAAGGAAAAAAAACCCAAACCAGAGACCAGTGGGGCAGCAAGAGAGGCCAAGGTGATCACCGGGACATGGTTGTTTTTCTCCCGATCACGGAGTTCACCCTGGCCATCCCCCCTGCCTCCAAGCTGAAGCCCAGGCGAACAGAGAAGGTCAGCCAGGGAAGAGATTGTTTCTGTGTGTCTCCTATCCACAGGGATGGGGAAGTTCTTCCCATGTCCCGATGCTTGCCCTCCTTAATAGTCTGTAGTTTCTGGCATTTTGTACTGCCTCCCCTTCCAGAGTCGACCCCAGCGTTATTGTGCCCTCCCACCCCCTTCACAGATGGACCCGATCCAGAAAGCTGTCATCAGCCACACGTTTGGGGTCCCCTCCCCTCTGAAGAAGAAGCTCTTCATTTCCTGTAACATCTGTCACCTGAGGTTCAACTCAGCGGTGAGAGGGAGTAGTGGAAACAGGCTGGGGAGGGGGCTGGGCAGGGAGGAGGGTTGGACACTGGCTGCTGGGGTCTTTCCTGGAGGAATAGGGCTGGCAAAGGGACTGGGGTCCGTATTTTCCATCCTTGGGTGCAGAAGAGGCGCTCCTGGTCCTTTACCCATCCTGCCGTCTCTTCTCTCCAAATTCCTCTGCCTCATCTCTAGTGGCCCTGGGGCCTCCATTTCCCTCCCTTCTGCTTCTCTCCTGTGTTCTGGATCCTTCTGCGAGAGAAAATACTGCCCTTCCCTGCTCTGGGTCCCAGGGGCCCCAATCAGTTCCTGGTCTGGAGCTGAGTTCTTAAAGCACCAGAGAGTTAATGTGTTGAATATATTCATGCCCATCATCTTAATTAGTTCTCATGATACTTTGTGAGATGGATAGAGGTGCTATTATCATCCCCACTTTTCACATGAGGAAACAGCCTCAGAGAAGTTAAGTGATTTGCCTGAGGCCACACAGCTGGTGAGTAGCAGAGCTGGGATTTGAACCCAGGCCTGGCTGACCCCAAGGCCCACATACTTTCTACCACAGCCTACCCCTAGATAGTGGAGAAGCCTCATTCTGGACTCCGAGGGAATATTTACCTTCTGTCTGGAAAATTCTGGGGCTTGGGGAGATCTGCTCTGGTGAAAGGGTCTAGGGAGGGGCCACATGGGCCTGTCTTTCCTATACTTGGGAGCAATAAGCAGGGACCTCTGGTTGAAGGAGGGAGGACACTAACAGGCTAGATTCAGGGGTTCTTTTCAGGTTTTCAGGTCATATGAGTCTTGCAAGAGATGGACAGAAAGACGTCACTCTGAGGGAGGGACCATGTCTTCTCCATGCCGGGCCCCTGGCACAGAGCCTGGCAAAGAACAAATGCTCAAAAACGATTTGCTGAAAAAAATGAACAAAGGGATGAATGATCTGGGGTACACATACCCCAAGTATGAGGAATGCTCTATTTTTTCCATTTGTGCATTTATGAACTTGGTAACTAACATTTGTTGAGCACCTGCTGTATGTACTAGGCCCTTGTCATTCGTGTTCTTACTTTTATTTATTTATTTTTAAACATTTTATTTATTTGAGAGAGAGTGGAGGGAGGGGCAGAGGGAGAAAGAATCTCAAGCAGACCCCTGGCTGAGCGCAGAGCCCCACGCGGGGCTCCAGCTCACGACCCTGAGATCATGACCTGAGCCAAAATCAAGAGTCGGCTGCTTAACCGACTGAGCCACCCAGGCGCCCTTCATGTTCTTTTTAATTCTCACAACCTTGTGAGGTCAGTATTGTCACAAAGTTTACGAGTCAGCAAACTGAGGCTCAGAGAGGTGAGGCGACTTGCCCAGAGATGCACAGCTAATAAGTGGCTGAGACAGAATTTGAAGCCAGAAGCTGCTTGCCTGGGGGCTCATGTACGTATGAGAAGGAATTCTGTAAACCTCAGGGCCACACACATGCTGTGATGATAAGGATTCCCCTCTGGGGCACCTGGGTGGCTCAGTCCTTAAGTGTCTACCTTTGGCTCGGGTCATGATCCCAGGGTCCTGGGATCGAGCCCCGCATCGCATCAGGCTCCCTGCTCAGCGGGAAGCCTGCTTCTCCCTCTCCCACCCCCCCGGCTTGTGTTCCCTCTCTCGCTGTGTCTCTCTCTGTCAAATAAATAAAATCTTTAAAGAGCAAAACAAAACAAGGATTCCCCTCTTGTCTGGCTGAAGCCCTGCCCCCTCTGATCTGCCCCCTTCCCAGTGCCAGCTCATGGAGGGGGCATGCAGACTCAGCAAATAAATGGTGACCCCAAGCCCTCCCCTCCCCAGAACCAAGCCGAAGCACATTACAAAGGCCACAAACACGCCAGAAAACTCAAGGCTGTCGAAGCTGCCAAGAGCAAGCAGAGGCCACAAACCCTGGCCCAGGATGGGGTGCTGGTGTCCCCAACCCCGACTTCAGCCAGTGGATCCCCAGGAGAGCCGCAGAACAAAGGTCAGTCCTGAACTCTTCTCCCTCCCCTCCCCACTCCCCAATCCAAATCTGGTTGCTGGTGAGGGGTTGGGAGATTTCTGCTTATTATTTTTGTCTATGTTGGGGTAGCCCATACATACAGAAAAAGGCACACATCACAAGTGTTGAGCTCAACGAACTTTCCCAGTCTGAACATACCAAGATCAAGAAACATGGCACTGGCGCTCAGAAGCCCTCCTTGCTGCCCCCTCCCCCAGTCACTGCCTCGTTGTATTAGCTTCCCAGGGCTACCACAGTGAATGACCCCACAGTGGGTGGCTGAAAACAACAGACATTTATTTTCTCACCGTTCTGGAGGTGAGAAATTTGAAATCAAGGTGTCGATGGGATGGGGCTCAGTTGGAGAATCTGTCTCACGCCTCTCATCTAGCTTCTGGTGGTTGCTGACCATCTTTGGCGTTCCTTGGCTTGTAGATGCATCCCTCCAATCTCTGCCTCTGTCTTCACATCACATTCTCCCCATGTCTCTGTCTTCACATGGTCTTGTTTTGTTTTGTTTTATTTAAATTCAAATTAGTTAATGTATAGTGTATTATTAGTTTCGGGGTAGAATCAGTTGCATACAGCACCCAGTGCTCATTGCATCAGGTGCCCTCCTTAATGCCCATCGTCCATTTACCCCATCCCCCCCACCTCCCCTCCAGCAACCCTGTTTGTTTCCTAGAGTTAAGAGTCTCTTGTGGTTTGTCTCCCTCTCTGTTTTTATCCTATTTTATTTCCACATGGTCTTCTTATGACACCAGTCATTGGATTAGGGTCCACCCTGGTCCACTATGATCTCATCTTAACTACTTACATCTGCAAAGACCCTGGTTCCAAATAAGATCACATTCTGAGGTTTCAGGCAGACGTGAATTTGGGGGCAACACTATTCAACTACCTACACCCCTCCCCCAAGTGACCTTGACTTTTCTTGCCATCGATCAGTTGCTCCTGGTTTTGGTGAATCCTGTAGTAGGGAGGTTTTGTACCTGGCCTCTTCAGTGTTGTTGCATGAAGCTGTGTAGAGCCCTCTTGCGTGACCATACAACTCTTTTTTAAAATCTACTCTCCTGTTATGGACATTTGGATAGTTTCCAGTTTTATCTTTTTTTAAAAGATTTTATTTATTTAAGAGAGAGCGAGAGAGCGAGCATGAGCAAGGGGGAGGGGCAGAGGGACAGGGAGAAGCAGATTCCCCACTAAGTGCAGAACTAGAAGCGGGGCTCGATTCCAGGACCCTGAGATCATGACCTGAGCTGAAGGCAGATGCTCAGCCAACTGAGCCACCCAGGCACCCTGGAGAGTTTCCAGTTTTATGCTATTATGAATGGTGCTCTATGAATATTCCAGTGCATCTTTTTGGTGACTTCCACTTATTTTACAGTTAACTAATAATTCTGAAGTATCAGGGCTGTGAGGGCTTTCTGAGACCCCTCTGTCCAACTTTATATTTTCAGATGGGGAAGCTGAGGCCCAAAGAGGCCCAAGTCTGCCCAGTGAGTTGGTGGGAGCATGGAGTCTGGATTTCACTGCTGGTCATCCCTACGTCAGGGATGCTTCCACTCTGCCATGCCACCCCCAGTATATCACTACTTAAAATCATGGTCTCGAGATGATTCTTACCCGATGCCTTCCATCTCCCCAGCAGTTCCTGAGGCCCTTCTTCCTGGACCCCAACACCAGCCACCGCTGACTCTGGACCCCACGCCCAGGGAGCCGGCCCACTCAGACCTCTTGGATGCTGCCTCCTCTTCTTCTTCCTCCTGCCCACCCTGCTCCCCAGAGCCTGGGAGAGAGGCGCCAGGGCCTGAGCCAGCAGCTGCTGCTGTGGGAACTGGTGTGAGTGTGGAGGGCAGGAGCGAGAAGGGGCGCCTCTATTGCCCCACGTGCAAGGTGACAGTGAACTCTGCCTCCCAGCTTCAGGCTCACAACACAGGTCAGTGTGCTGGAGTCTAGGAGAGGAGAGGGCAGGCAGCTGGCCCTCCCCAGCTGCACGCAGGCTGGACTTTCTGGGCATTTGGCTCAAGGGCCTGGTGACACAGGCCTTGTGTTCAGCTGTGATTGGGTGGGCATTCTGGCTCCTCCAGCTGGTTTTTGAGGTGGGAGAATTGGGAAGAGAAGTCTGGGGCAGCAAGGACTGAAGGGTCACTGGGAGAAGGCCGGAAACACTTCCTCCGTCTGTCCATAGGTCAGATCCAGAAGGAAGGCAGGAGATGAGAGCAAAGGGAAGCCGTGCAGTTCCACCGCAAGAAGGCCTGGGTGTGGGGGGGCGGCTGGCGGAAAATGATTGAAGCTGGGAGGACCTTGCGGAGGTGGGGAAGAGAACTCTCAGGTGGCTGGAGGCTTGATGGGGCAGCCAGACTGACCTAGTTCGGTGTGTGTGGGGGGGGTCTCCATGGCCCTTGCAGCTCCTCTTCGGTGCTGATGGGTTGTCTTCCCTCCTCCCTCAGGAGCCAAGCACCGTTGGATGGTGGAAGGTCAGCGAGGTGCTCCCCGAAGGGGCCGGGGCCGCCCAGTTCCCCGGGGAGCTGGACACAAGGCCAAGAGAGTGGCAGGGGGCCAGGGGGGCCGACAGGGGCCCAGCCCTCCTTTTCACTGTGCTCTGTGTCAGCTCCAAGTCAATTCAGAGACCCAGCTCAAGCAGGTGGGAGAAGTGAGGCTGGGACTGGGGCTGGAGCAGGGCTGAGGGGGTGGAACTGGTGTCGGGTGCCCGGAGGGAGCCAGTAAAGGAAGAGGAGCAAGGCTGGAAGGACAGAGGGCTCCTGGAGGGCAAAGGCCAAGTCTCACCTCCGCTTCCCAGGGTGACACCCCACAAATGTGTGTCCAACATGCAACTCACGGGTGGAGGAAGGGTTAGCTAGTTGAGGATGATAGGGTTGTGGGGGGGTCCTTGGGCTTCCTCATCCCATTGCCAGTCTGTCTGTCTGTCTGTCCGTTAGCACCTGAGCAGCAGGAGACACAAAGACCGCCTGGCTGGGAAGCCCCCCAAGCCCTCCAGCCAGCACAGCAAGCTGCAGAAGCATGCCGCGCTGGCTGTGAGTGTCCTCAAGGTATCTGTCTCCAGGCAACAGGGCTGGGCCCGGTCCGGAGGGGGAGGGAGTGGACCAGAAGGGCAAGGTGGGGAGACTGGAGGGGGGGGGGCGGGGAGAAGGTGGGGCAGGAAGGAAGCCACCCTCCCTCCCCCGACCTTCAAGGCTGCCTAGGCTGAGGGAGAGCTGGGCTGGTGTTTTTGGCCATCTTGGGATCTGCCCAGAGGAATTTCCGGGGAGGTGGGTCAAGAGCAAGGGGTGGGCGTGCATCTCCTAGAGACCATCTCTGCCCCCACCCCCCCACAGCCTCCTTCCCCTGGGCAGGAAGACAGGTGGTGGAGAAAGCCCTTTGGAATGAGTGTTTGGGGGTGGGAAGGGAGGATTTAGGCTTGGAACCCTAAAAGGCACGTCTTTCCTGCAGCAGAAAGCCCAAGGATGGAGCCCCGGGAGGGGGTGGATTTTCCTGGGTCAGACTGGGTCCATTCCTCTCTCTCCTCTCTGCAGTCGAAACTGGCCTTGCAGAAGCAACTCACCAAGACGCTGGCGGCCCGCTTTCTGCCCAGCCCGATCCCGGCCGCAGCTGCTGCCATCTGTGCCCTGCCAGGGCCCCTGGCCCTCCGGCCTGCTCCCACAGCAGCCACCACCCTCTTCCCAGCTCCCATCCTGGGCCCAGCTCTGTTTCGTACCCCAGCTGTCCGCCCTGCCACAGGGCCCATTGTCTTTGCCCCCTACTAGGCTTCCTGGGGAGGCCAGGGCTCATTTCCCAGCAGTTGCTGTCCCCACTTCCTCTTCCCAAGATGCCTCAGTTTCCTCCATCCCCAGGAAACTGCCTTTTACAGCCGAGGGCTTCCTGCCCAATCTAGGAAGAGCTGGGCTAGTTTCAAGGGCATCTGCCTTTACCCAGTCTGGTCTAGGGACTCCACTACTACCCTCCTGGCCCAAGGACCTTCCATCCCCACCCTCCTTTCCCCAGCCTTCTCAGGCTACTGCTGGGCTCCCCTGCATTGCCCAGCCTGATTTATGGGGAGCAAACTGAGAAATCCCAAAGATCTATGCAAAATCCTAGCCCCAGCCCCATGGTGCTCTCATTTCCCCCACTCGAGACCTATACCCCATGGCCAGAGGCCCTAGGAATCTTACCTTTGAGCTGGGGACAAGTCTGCAGGGGAGGCCCTCCCCATTTACTCGATTCTCCAGAGAATCACTGAGGTGGCAGATGGGGTCTCAAGCTGGAGAGGGTTCAAGGCTATCTGGACAGGGTGACCCTGGGGGAGTGGAAGAAGACTGTGGAGGAGAAAGGGAGCAGTGCTACATGGGGGCAAAGCCAAAATGGGGCTGGGGCTGAAGGCTTTTGGGGTTCCTTTGCTCTGACAAGATGGCGCTAGGAGAGGGGTAGGTGAGGGTGATTTTCTGGCTGGGCCCAGTTTTAACAGAGGTGATCAACCCCACACAAGCTCTCTCCTCAGCCTTTGATTCCTTGTGAACCCCACCTGGGTGGGGGGAAGCACTGGGTCTCAGACTCTGGACCCAGCAAACACCAACCTCCCTACGCCAGGGCTCCCAAACAAAGAGCTTTCCCCTCCAGCTCCTCACCCCAAGCTGGTCCCTAACACCAAATCCAGCTTCCCCTCCTTCCAACTAGCACCCAGCCCCCCTCACTGTGAAACTGAGTGTTGGGATCCAGGATGACATACTCTCAAGACCTATTTTCATGTTGTCAAAGTCAATGTCACAACCCCCATCCCACCCCCAGCACTGCTCCTTCATCCCACAATATGGGACTTTGCCAGTATCCACCTGTATCTTTTCTTTTTTTAGATATTTCCAATGGGAGGACAAGAAGGGGGGAGGGAAGGGAAACTTTTTGATAACAGTTGTGGTTTTATTGTGTCCAACGCATCAATAAATGAATTCAAGCCCGAGCCTGTATATGCCCTAATTCGACTCGCCCAGCCCTGGGTGGCCCGTCCTGCTCGCCTCTCCCGTCTTGGGGAGAAGGGGTGTGTACTAGAAGTCACCTGGCTCTAGCGTCTCATCTACGCTGGGTGTGCACATTAGAAGCATGAAGTGGACATGGGGAGTTGTGGGTGACAAGCTCACTTTATAGCATGTTGAAAGTGTAACCACCCTTCTGAGTCCCGACAGATCTGGCAGCTCCTGAGAAGCTGCTACTGGTTTGCCTTGTTCTGTTCAGGCATCTGAGGTAAGGAGGGGCTAGAGGAGCACCTTGTCCAGCCTTCACCATGGCAGCAGGCAGAGAAAGACAAGTAATTTATAAATAGAAGTCCAGCTATTAGCCGAAAACAACCACAGGAAGGGGTGAAGACCAGGCCCCACCGGTGTGAGGTCCGCTGAGTGGGCACTGGGCAGCCACTCTGGCCACTAGAGCGGACAGTGCACGCCTGCCCCCTGGTGGTTCGGGGGAGCAGTGTCTCAGCCTCCAGGGCCAGGAGGCATAGCACCTTGAAGAGGCAGAAGCCAGGGCACAGTAACAGCTAGCCCGAAGCCACGGGCATGAGAAAATCTGAGGGCTGGAAAGGATCCAGAAGATCATCTAAGCAACTCCCATCACCTTACAGATGAGAAAACTGAAACCCAGAGAGGAGAAAGGCCTTGCAGGGTCCCAAGGCCAACGGGTGAAGCCCAGCCTTCATTCCATTCCATCTCAGCCAATGAGGGCCGTGTGCTCCCTGAGCAGGAAGAGGAAGCAAAACAACTTGGGCGGGGGGTGGAGAGTGAAAGCGGAAAATTACACTTCCCAGGCGGCTGGCTTCTTCCAGCCAAGGAGAGGCCAGTCAGAGCTGGACACCAGCAGGCACACACATGAACGCGTGCACACATCTACATGCATGTACGCGATACCCAGATGCCTTTCTCCAGAGTCCAGGCTGGTGCCATAGGTGTGAGGGTGTGTGTGTGTGTCACTGGCAGGAAACCCACAGGTGGGGGGACCCCTGTGACAAACCAGAGCCTGGACCGGGAACTTCTGCATGGTGGCTCTGCTTCCCAGCCAGGGCAGGCAGGAGGGGACACTGACCCACAACTGCCTCAGGTCACAGCAGGGCAGGGATGATGAGAGCTGGAGGGGAGGGAGGATTTGGGGGCACCAGCCTCGATTATCTGCACTTCCCAGAGTTGGGAGGGAGCGAAAGTGACCTGAGCCTGGGACGGCCCAGCTGCCTGGCCTGGGAGGGACAGCTTGCCTAACCCCACCCCTGGACACATCCTCCAGAGCCCCAGAAGCTGGAATGAGGCTGGGTAGGTGGAGAGGGAATGGCAGCTCTTCAGCCGTCTAAGGAGCCGCTGCCCTTGTTCTTGCGGCTGAGGGGGAAAGCAGACTTGCTCTGGGGCTGGGTCATCTTGCTGGCCAGGTAGACGAAGGGCTCCAGCAGAGAGCGGCGGTCGGCCACAGATACCTCCCACAGCTTCACCTTCTCGGACTTGGCCCAGTGCTGAGCCACGTCTGGGTCGACACGCCGCTGCTCCTGCAGGTCACACTTGTTGCCCAGGACCACGATGGTGACCTGGGGAAGACAGAGTAGAGACCTGAGGATGTACTGCGGACCTCAGGCCTGGGTGTGATGGCAGGCACCTACCTAGGAGTCCTAAGAGAAGGGAAAGTCTCAATGGCGAACGTTTCACCTCTTCCTATATTAGAAACAGTAACTGGGGAGAGGGAGATGGTTGCTTTGTCCTCTCCTTCCTCTGTTTAAATTCTGGCCTCCATCTGGCCCTCCCTCCAGGAGTTCCCTTATAAACCCTGTATCACCTACGCCTGCTCGTTACTAGCTATCAGTCTGTCTAAACAACTGGTAAGGGAGCACTCCCCCCAATACCTGCAGCTTACAGGGGGATTTGAGAACAGAAGGGCCTTCACAGCTAAGAGCAAGGAACCATCATCAAGAAAGATTAGTGGGGGCTTCTGGAGTTAGGTCAGGAACCCCTGAAACTAAAGAAAAGCCTCTCTGGTTGAGCTGCTTCAACACACGGCCACCTCCAGGGGGAAGACCGCCTCCAGTGGCCTCCATCCCCCCTCTAGCTCCTACCCCATCTCCTGAGATATGAATGAAAAACAGCCATGCCAGGCTCCCCAAAACTAGCCCAGGGCCTACTCCCTCTCATCACCAGTGTTCCCTGCACACACAAACCTCCTTCTTGTCCTTGGATTTGTCGATTTCCTTCTTGAGCAGCTCCACACGCTGAAAGGACTCTCGGCTGTCCGTGCTGTAGACCAGGACATAGCCGTCGGTGCACGAGAAGCAGTGCCGGGGCAGTTCAGCCCCATCTCGGAGCCCCCGGGTGTCATAGAAACGCACCTGCTCCCGCACCCCCCGGTCGGTCTCAATGGAGCCCACATAGATGTCTTCCTGGGTCTCAATCATCTCAGAACCTGGGACAAGATGAAGAGAAAACTTGTTTGTAGAGAGAAGGAAGGTGGGAAACATGAGTGACTGAGTATATCCTAAAAGGCTTACCAGCCAGAGAGAAAGGAATGTGGGGCCGAGGAGAGAGGGCCAGGGATGGACAGTCCAGCAGGACTGGATGACTTGTGTGTGTGTGTGGGGGGGGAACAGACATTAATCTCATGTTAATTCCATGCTAAGCAAAAGTGTGACTTGAGAGCTCTTCCTCCCTAGCTCAAGTATTGGGTTTCCTCTCTCCGGATTTCAATATGCTAGGGTTGGGGTCATTATGCAGTTTTACTCTGTGGGGTGCAATAACCACCACCACCGAAAAGGTAGCCTTTTCGTGTTGTGATCAAATCCTACTTATTCTTCAACTTCTTCCACCATGCCCCCCCCGCCCCAACAACACTCACCTACTACATGGTTCCCATACAGAAGCTGCTCCAGGATTGATGTTTTGCCCACAGATGCTTGGCCACACACGACCACCTTGCAGCTCTTCCCCATGCTTAGCCTTCAACCCTGAAAAACAGAGGCACACTGGGTTAAGTGGGATGAAAAAGTGGGCAGACCTCCCGTAACTGAGAGTCCAGGATCTGGACAGAATACACAGGCCTCAGGGATTCAGCACTGTCTGTCCCCTCCTAGGGTCAGGGTGTACTGGAATGATGTGTCTATGTCTGTTACTGGACAGTGAGCTATAATTTATTCATCTCTGTTATAACCAGTTACAGGGCCAGTAACTGGCTCAGGACAGGTTCTCAGTAAATGATGCCATAAAGGGGGAAGAGAGTCTCTGCTTTAAAGGAACCACTGCCCAGGTTCCCTTCTGTGCACAGGATGTGGAAGACCAGTTGCTGAAGGGAGCTCTGGCTCAGCTTCCGGTCTTGAACCATGACTCCATGGAGAAATAAGCAGGGATCCCGTTTTGTATGGATCTGTCTTAAGCCGCTCTTCGTGGGGAGAGTGAGCAAACAAGGAGGGTATTTTGCTTTCCTGTATGATTTACCTGGACAACAATTAATTCCCTCTAATTCCCAGTCAAGTCCATGGCTAAGATGAAGAACATCAGACAAGAAAGAAAAGAGTCAAAGAATCTAAGGGGAAAAGGCTTTGGAAAGGAGAAAATCTGTGCTGCCCCTTCAACTGACAAAGCAGGATGAGGAGGCTGACACAGAAACCCCTTCGCCGAAGAGGTCCCAGACAGAGATCTCGTCGAAGGCATCCCAAACATAGGCTTCCCAGAAGGAACCCCACACCAAGACTAACCCAGACAGCAGATACAGATGTACTCCCAAAAGGTGTCCCAAACAGAGACCTCTCGAGTAAACTCCTGATACAGACCCCTCCTCCCGCCTGCGGGCCCCGCAACTAAGGGATACCCCTAAGAGAGACTGCCAGAGGGCTTCCGCCACCTATTCCCCCCGAGGGAATCGGAGGCAGAGACCCGCCACCTAAGGCGGCCCGGACGCGGTGGCCTCCCAGCTCCGTACCTCCCGGAGCCCTCGCAGCACCCCAGCCGGGCCCCTCT
The DNA here is from genome assembly GCF_002201575.2 of Neomonachus schauinslandi. Classification (NCBI taxonomy): domain Eukaryota; kingdom Metazoa; phylum Chordata; class Mammalia; order Carnivora; family Phocidae; genus Neomonachus; species Neomonachus schauinslandi. The sequence continues at coordinate 40,033,765 of NC_058417.1, read as the reverse complement.
AGGCGCGCCGGGACCAGGGGAGGGGCAGCACAGCCACAAGGACTCTGCTTTTCCTCCCGGGTCCTTCCAGGCTCCGTCCGGCCCCGCCCCCCCAGCTTCCGTCCGGCAGGACCAATTCCGGCGGCGGGCAGCGGGAGCCGGACTCACAGCGCCCCCAGTGGCCGGCGGGGAGAATGACGGGACATGGGCCGGCTGTGCGCCTGAGCACACCGTTCTAGGCGCCGGGGACGAGGGGTGCTGGTGTTTCTGATGCCCAAATGTTCTTTCTCTAAAGACTACCATAGAGCAGTAACACTTCTTTTATTCAATCGTTTATTCGTCAGATGTCTTCTGAGCACCTACTCTGTGCCAGGTACAAAACCACATGCTGAGGGCGCCTGGGTGGCTCAGTTGGTTGAGCGACTGCCTTCGGCTCAGGTCATGATCCTGGAGTCCCAGGATCGAGTCCCACATCGGGCTCCCTGCTCAGCAGGGAGTCTGCTTCTCCCTCTGACCCTCCCCCCTCTCATGTGCTCTCTCTCTCATTCTGTCTCTCAAATATATAAATAAAATCTTAAAAAAAAAAACCCACATGCTGAGAAAAAAATGGACGAATTAGAACGTTACCGTCCGGAGGAGCTAGACAATTACAGTATAGCACGGTGAGAACTATTACGGAGGTGCTATGGGAGCATAGCAAACGGTATTTAACTTCAGGGACAGTGGGCATCATGGAAAACTTCCTGGAGGAGGTTATGTCTGTTTTGAGATTTGAAGGGTGTGGAAGAAAAGGGTGGAGGAAACTGGCAAAAGTCATGGCATTTTTCTGGAACTACAAGTATTTGGGGTCAATATTGATGGTCGAAAGGAGGCAAATAATCAAAGACGTTGTGTGGTAGGTCAAAGAGTTCAAACTGTATCCTAACAGCAGTGGAAAGCCATTGATAGATTTTATGCCAATGAAGTGACGTGATCAGTTTTTGCTTTTAAGAAAGTCATTGGCAATCGCTTCTCGGCCTTTTGGCTAAGATCAAGTGTAGAAAGTCATTGGTAGAAGATTAAAGAATGGAGCGAGATGAGACTGGGGGCCAGTTAGGAGACAATGGTAGTATCCCAAGTTTTAAAATAAAAATGATGAGAGCCTGAATTGGGGTGGAACAGAGAGAGATAGATTTAGAAGACATTTGGTAGGAGAATCAACAAGACTTGGTGATAAGTTGGGAGTCAGGAGTAAGAAAGAGGGAGTTTATGATGTCTCCTATCTTTCTAATTTGGTGATCAGTTGCATGGTGAATCGATTTGACAAGATAAGGAATTCAGGAAAAGAGAATCAAGTACTGCATTTGTTTTTTCTTTTGTTGAAAAGTGGGGAGAGAATGACAAGTTCATCTTAAATATGTTATGTCTCTAGGTTTTGTGAAACACCCAAGAGATCCAGTAGATAGTTGGATATAGACATCTAGAACTCACAACTGAGAATTCTAGATTGGAGATATCAACAGAATTCAGCGTCATCTACAGCTAAAATTAAAGCTATGAGAGTAGGGGCGCCTGGGTGGCTCAGTCGTTAAGCGTCTGCCTTCGGCTCAGGTCATGATCTCAGGGTCCTGGGATCGAGCCCTGCATCGGGCTCCCTGCTCAGTGGGAGCCTGCTTCTCCCTCTCCCACTCCCCCTGCTTGTGTTCCCTCTCTCACTGTGTCTCTCTCTGTCAAATAAGTAAATAAAACCTTAAAAAAAAAAAAGCTATGAGTAAATGAAATGGCTTAGATGCAAAGAACACAGTGAGAAGATGGTCTAAAGACTAAAGACAGGTTGGCTACCTGCAGTAGATGGGAGACTGTGAACCATTGGCAGACAGGGTAAGTGGTCTCTGAGTCTGTGCCCTCCCAACCTAGCACAAAGTAGGCACTTTGGAGAGGCTAGTGAATGATTGGCTGGATGAATGACCTCTCTTCCCACCCACTGAGCCTCTCCCATCCTTCCCTACCCAGTGGTGGGTGTGGTTTCTGCTCCCTTAGCACTGTGATAGGCAGGACCTTGCAAGCAGCCTACTGAGAATAACACATACTAGGGAGAAATGGAGGAAAGGAGTCCATCCTTTTAAAATTCACTTGCCCCCTTATTTTAGTTCCTCTTAACTCTAAAATTTTAACCTCAAACTCCCCCAATTTAACCTCAGAAAACTCCAGTTTAATTCATACCCACAAATACTATTGGTTTGGGTGAGGGAGGTACTACAAAGATGATTAGGCTGTGTCCTTGACCTGTCTGAGTTCCCAGTCCAGACTGCATTCGGCAAGACAAGCGTGCTGAGCAGGGTGTTTCTATAAAGGGTGAGAGTACTGGGGACACTATGGAGCAGGGACCTCACCCTGCGAGCTGCCTTATAAACTCCAGGGCAGGGTCTGGGGCGCCGTGCCACCCTCCCTAGGCTTAATGCTGAGATGGCACTCCCAGGCAGCTGACATGAAAGCAGCCTCATAAAAGGGTCAGCGTCATTAGGGTGATGAACCAGTTGTTGCTTGGAGATCCAGAGGGGATGAAAGGCGCGGGGTGAAGACGCCCTGCGTTCCCCTGGCTTGGTTGGGCAGGGCTTCCAAGGGCCGATGAAAGCTGGAGGAACTGGGCTCAAAGTGTGTCTTCTTGCCTTTCCCGGGAGGAAGCTGTGGACACACTCCAAGGTCGAGAAGGTAGTAGTGGGGGATCTTTCCCTCTGGAGTCCTGGGTCATCGAGTCCTCAACCCAATTCAGACTCTCCTGAACCTTACCGGAGACTCTCTAGGATTGGAAGTTGCTATGGCAACGAAGCTCTCAGAATACTGAGGAGAACTCAGGCCTAGAGAGGAGTCACCCTCTTGTACCCCCCACTTCCGATAAAGTGGCGCCCCCTACGCACAGGAACCGTCCCTGGGCCCCCGCCCCGGCGCGGAGACCACCGTGGACCTCCGGGGGCGGGAGGCCGCTCTGGCCCCAAGCGGAGCCTCTCGCTGGTAGACGGGCCCGAGGGAGCCTCTCTGGGCGCAGCGCCGCTGAGCTGCTCGATGCTCCAGCCGGAAGTGCTCTTCACCGCCTGCCTCCCACCCGCCTCTCTGGTCCCGGCGGTAAGATGGCGGCTGCCGCGGAGTGCGATGTGGTAATGGCGGCGACCGAGCCGGAGCTGCACGACGACGAGGAAGCGAAGAGGTAACCGGGTAGCGGGGGAGTGGAAGGGGTGAGCTTCAGCTCCGTGACCCCGGGAAACCCGTCCCTGCCATGGTGCGGCCCCTGTTGAGGCGATGCCCCGCCCTCCGCGACCCCCCCATCTGAGATAAGTCTCGATAGACCCCCTGAAGGGGCGCTCCCGGAGGTCGGCCCTCCCCTCCTGCTTCCGCCTGGCTGGGGAGCGGAGGCACAGCCTTGTTCTCGGGACAGGAGGAACGTCGCCCTTATTGTAGAAGCCGGGTCTCTGAGGGGATCTCAGAGGTCTGTTATGGGGTGGGGGAGGCTGCGCGGCGACGATGACGACTTCCTTACATCGCCCCCGACCCCCCTTCTCTTGTTAACTTCTTTGCATTGTTGGCTATCAGCACTTTGCATCTTCAGAGCCCTTGTTCTTCTCACCCTCGTTCCTCAGTAATGTACCCCGGCGACCACTAGCCTGGGTCCGAGTGTGTCTCCATTATTGACCTGGTGCCCCCTCCCCGTACCCCAGAAGTCGGAGATGAGAGGGGAGGAAGGAAGAGTGAGGGCCCTGTCTCATGCTCTACACGTCAAACTCCTGCCCCTCCGTCCTTCCGGAGGAAGATCCTCATTCTTCCCAGGACTGTTCTTAAGTTAAACAGCAGAGAGGAACGCAACTGCTTGGGCGCTGTTGGCACTGCTGGGCAGCCGCAGTGGCTCGAGATTGCCAGTCTGGGCTAGCCAAGGGAGCTGCTGAGTGAGTGGTTTTCGAGAACACTCTGGATTCTGGCTACAGCTAAGGCAGGTTATTGGAAGTGGGTTAGAACGCAGTTGTGGGTAGTCATACTTGTCCTAATGCTGAAGGAGAATTATCGAAAAGGTTTCGGAAGCCCGGCTTCCGTTCGTTTTCAACTGCAGATTAATTGGCTACAGTTCCCTTAGTTTCCTTCCCTCATCTTCCGTATCTTTGTACTAATCCCTGTATGGCTTCAATCTGGCTTCATGAGATCCGAAACCAGGATTCTGAGAATTTTTTACTATCCAAATTAGAAATACAGGAGGTACTCACTGTGGCGGAATGAATAGTTAAGCTTCAGGGTAATTTACTGCAGCCTGTGTCCCAAGATCTGTTGAGAACTGAGAGGCTTGACAAAGTGTGTAGTAAGTCCCCGGGATAATCAGAGAAGGCAGGATACCAGAGTCTAGTCTCTGTTCTTAGTTTTGAGTTTTCACATCATACCTAGTTCTCAGGTGGTTAGGATTAAGCATCATTAAGGAACTGCAAAGTGGGAAACAAAACTCCCCTCTCCCACCCCTCCCCCCAGCCGGGCACAGACAGAGCTTACATTAATTGCAAGGATTTACTTGGTATTGTAAAGAGTGGGGGGCGGGGGGTTGTGTGCTATAAATAGGAACTTGGGCTATATGTAGTAATTTGAAAAAACCTTCTCCTACTTAGTATAGATCTTTGTCCCTAATTGGGGTTTTACTTCAAAGCCCTCTATCTAAAGCAGGTCCTTCTTTAAACAAACAAACACGGCCTCATAGAATTATAGTAAATGAACCTGAAGGTATATTAAGAAATGCAAAATAGGTGATGCTGTAACATGACCACATCACACAAAAACATCATATTTGGTAGCAGTACAGCAGAATAAGGAGGGGTGTTGACTTAGGTTAACTGCCTTATTTCATGGAATTTAAGATGTCATTGATTGTAAAATGCACAGTTTTATCTGCCACTGAAAAAAAAATACTGTAAATTTAACTGTGGAAAAAAACACATCCTTGCTAGACTTATATGTAATACATACTTACATAGATACTTTAGTTATAATAAAACATAGATACTTAGTATATACCACTTATGTGAGCAAATCAAAAGGAAAATATAGTGAAATAAAATCACAGTTTGACTTTCTGCCATGTATGGGCATCCTTAGGAGAGTAAACACTGGGCTCTGTTAGTAACAAAAAGCCTTGTTTATGTATGGTTTTCCAATGCTGAAAATGGAGTGATGATGTAGAGGTTTTGGAGGAAGGTAATTTTACATTTTTCATGTATCCTGTAATCCTGTGTAGCCATAGCAGAGGGCAGGGATAGGGATATCCCTTACAGATGCCCTTTAGTCATTTGGCCAAGTTTGTGTCTCTTGTTACAGTCCTACTACCAGTTCACTTGGGGACACTGGAGTTGATGGGTCTCTTGGGTAGTTTTTGTGAAGTCCAGCAAGGAGTCCTTCCTTCCTTGCTTCTTGGCTCAAGGGCATGCTGCTGCTGCTAAATTGTTACAGTCCCACAGGGGGCAAAGTGAGAAGAGCTTTCAAGACATGGGGCCTCATGGTTGCAGCATTTTAAATGGCTGCATGTTTTATTTCATTAGCTTTAGTGTCTTTAGAGAGAAAAGAAATGGACTTCAGTTTCTTTTTTGTCTGTCATTCTGACAAAGTTCTTTTTCCCCCATAGCAGCTGAGAGGCTAAAATAAAAGATGTATTAGTTGGCACTCCAAAATAGATCAGGGTTCTGAATTTCTCTTTGCCCACCAGAACAGAGAAAGCTACTTGGGGAGCCAGAGAGATAAATTTCAGAGGTTTTACAATTCAGCTAATTTAATTTCAAACCTTACACTTGCCTGGGAAGTTGCTGATTGCTTTATCTGATATATGAATACCTGTCTCAAGTGAAGGCTCTCTGGTCACATTTCCTGGGCTGGGGAGGTGTCTGTAGGCAGTCTTTATTATGGTAAAATCGAAGGATTTCAAGTTTCTCATCAGTAGAGGAAAAACTTCTGTGTCTCAGCATGTATCCAGCGTGACTGGACAATAGGGTCTAAAGGAACCAATGGAAGCCGTAGATTTAGGAAATAGAACATCCTTATCTGATTCCTTGATCTGATAATCTGTGTATCTGTTTTCATGGTGGACTCAAGCAAGAACATTGGGTCCTTTCTCAGTACCCAGGTATCATAAACTCTGTAGAGTTTGCTTTTTATTTCTCTATTCATGTTGTTGGTGGGAAGCACTGAACCCTGAATCCATATCTCAGGGTCTGCTGCAGTTGCTATTTATTTATTTACTACAGCTTCCTGGGACATTTTGGAGTTCATGGCCATAACTGAAGAGCTTGTGGGGATGCCTTCCCCAGCTCTTCTTCCTCTGTTTTAAATTCTTAGGCATTTGTCTCTCTAAACTTTCTCTTGAAGTTCCATGGTAGGCAGCTAGACATTTCAGTAAGCCCACAAGCTGAATGGGATATTATCTTTGACCTTAAATTCAAATCAGTGAAAACACTGCTTTCAGCCTTCATTTTCATTTTGGTATACTTTAAGTGTGGGGTCAGAGGTGAAGAAACGGGAGGTGGGACAAATAAGTCATGGTTAAGGAAAGGATGAAGCTAGGAATACAGAATCCTGAATACCAGTATTGAACTTGATTAACTGGTTAATTGAACCTAATATTAATAAGTGACAAAATTGTTAAATCAGGGGAGCCTGGCTGGCTCAGTTGATAGAGCATACAACTCTTGATCTTGGGGTTGTGAGTTCGAGCCCCAGGTTGGGTGTAGAGATTACTTAAAAATAAAATCTTTAAAAAAAAATTGTTAAATCATAACTGGAGTTAAGGTAGAGTACAGAGGAAGGGTGTCTCTGTCCTTGCTGCTTTAATTCAGGTCCATATACTAACCAGAACCAGAAACCAACCAAATTGAGCCAAGTTGAATGGCAGTTGCTCTAGTGTTTAGCCCATTCCCAACGACCAGAAATCTGATTGGCTTAAAACCCGGGCTTATTGAACATTCTAGCCAATCAGGGATGAGTGTAGTCATTGAAGCTAGTATTTTAAAAGTTTTTAAAAGCTGAGTACTGGGCACTTGCCTTTGCTTTTTTTCTCTAGGACTTTAGAAGATTGGAGAACAATGGTCAGCGGCTGCCTAGGTGCCTTGTGGTCTGATGCACAGTCCCTCTGAGAGCCCATTTCACCCTTATTCCACTAATGTTTGGTCCCTTTTCTCCAGTGCTGAGTGATGTGGAAGTTACTTAGAGGTCGTTCCAGGTATTCTTTTAAACTGTCTGAATTTCAGCAGTAAGAGCAGCAGTAAGAGCAGAACATCATACAAGTTATCCCAATGTCTATTCATTTTATTGGATTGACTATTTTTTTTCTTCCCCATATAAATCAAAATAGCAGTTCTTTTTTTATCCCACTATTGGCAGGAGTATGAGTGGTTGAGACTTTTGAGAATGAAAATATGAATATTTGACTTTCAGAGTCCAATTCTGACCCCTAATATTCTGTTGTCATATGACTTGAAGTTTTTGTGGGGAGACCAGATTGTCAGATAAGCAAAGTGTTAGCCATCTCTTCTGATTCTTTTTTTTTTTTTCTTTTTAGATTTTATTTATTTATTTGAGAGAGAGAATGAGATAGAGAGAGAGAGCATGAGAGGGGGGAGGGTCAGAGGGAGAAGCAGACTCCCTGCCGAGCAGGGAGCCCGATGCGGGACTCGATCCCGGGACTCCAGGATCATGACCTGAGCCGAAGGCAGTCGCTTAACCAACTGAGCCACCCAGGCGCCCCTCTTCTGATTCTATTATTAGGCTTTTGGAGAGGGTGTGTGAGGCAGGCAACATTTTCTCTTATTCTCAGGGAGTTTCTGTCCTGAGAGTTCTTCCTCTGTCAGTTTGCTCTGAGATAGTCAACTACCTGTTAAAGTAAGGAACCAAGAGAACTTTATTATTTTTTGTGAGAACTTTAGAAGCCACATACCAGTTGACAATTTAGACTCCTCACTCTGGTTCCCACCTCCACCCCCACCTCCCCAAAAAACTCAGAAAGCAGCCTTTTTCTTAATTATAGTTCCTTAGTTCTAGATTTTTGTTGGGTGCTAATGTCCCGATGGTAGTAGGAGATCTCACAGAATGGGGAACCAAGGGATAGAAAATGGTGGGTTTTGGGGTATGTTATGAAAACAAGCCTCTGGCTAGCAGCTTTATGGTTGGGTCTCCTGTCCCCTGGAGTAAAGGTTAGTTAGGTAGATGCCACAGATTGTGACACCTCTCATTTAAGGAACTAGCATAAATTTATTGTGGTTGAGTCAGCTATTTCATGTGTATATCTTTCTGTGTGCAATAATAGGATTTCCGTCTGGGTCGATTGATTAGTTGGTTGCTTTTTCCCTTCACTGAATAAGAGATTGCCAATTCCAGTGTGTTGCCTGGTGTCCTTCCCTGCTCAAGCAGTAGAGAGTGCTGCTGCCTTGTGTAGACTGTATCTGTGACTCCACTTGGTCCTTTCTGGCTCTGCCTCTGTTGAGGCTTCCCCCTGAATGTCCAGAAAGAGAACTATTTGAACTGGTATGTTAATGAGTTTTCTTCATCTTCATCTCCTCCCCTCTTTTTGGGAGAAGAGTGGATATTTTAATTGTGCTTTAAAGTGAAAGCAGAAGCTGTTTATTCTAAAGCAAATTGGGTAAAGGAAGCTGGGTAGCCCATTTTTACCACCTGGTAGCAGTTGCAGAGCCCACCCTGTTTTCTCTGGACCATTATGAAGCCTTTATTCACACCCAGCATAGAGCACCTTGCTTTCAGCAAGCACTGAATCTGTGGAATTCCTCCACTTACCTATATAAAATTTGTCATTTCATCCCTAGACTAGTTAGAAAAGAAAGAATAGTATGCGTTTAAGTAAGATGGAATAAAAGGCTCCTGGGCTCCTTTTACTTTATTCTGTTATGGAGGTCAGAGAGAGTGCAACATGAAACAGGCCCTGTGACATGCCTTTGGGGACAAGAGGTCTCGGACTGTGGGAAGGAGGAAGGAATTTCTACTCTGAGACTGGCCAAGATCCCGTAAATTCTAAAGGGTGGAGGATGTTTCTAGATCAACGGGCAACTAGTAAACTTGACTGAATAAAAAAAATGAGTGCAACAATCACAGAGTGAAGGTGACATTTTGGAAGTAGTAAATATAGTAAGAATGCATAAAGGATATTTGACTCGGGCAGTATAAAGTATTATTGTTAATAGGTATCTTCTAAGAGTCTTCCTGCCAATAAAATAGTCTCCAAAAGCAAAGGCCCTGAAATACTCTTCTGCTCTAACAAAAGAAATCATCTCGTCCTGAGTTACATGTTTAGCAGTTAGATTTTTCTTCCACATCAGGAGTAGCCGAATACATCAAGAAAATGCAAAAAAAGAGAAAAAAAGGAGATCTCATTCAAGCTTCTGCATCTCTTTTGATTTAAACTATTATTAATGGCTATTAGAAGAGCTGAACTTTATTAAAAATAGATTATTCTAGCCAAATACTTGAAATAAGTAAAAGCAGTCAGGTATGTTTTTGTCATACAAAAATCTAATCCACATTTCCTAGGTTGCAAATGTTATGGAATAGTGAACTGTGCTAGTCTTTTTTTTTTTTTTTTTTTAAGATTTTATTTATTTATTTGATAGCACAAGCAGGGGGAGCAGCAGGCAGAGGGAGGGAGAAGCAGGCTCCCTGCTGAGAGGGAACACAATGCCAGGGGCTTGATCCAAGGACCCTGGAATCATGACCTGAGCTGAAGGCAGACACTTAACTGACTGAGCCACCCAGGCACCCCGCTAGTCTTTGTTTTTATGCACGGAGGTAACTAAACCTTGAAGTGATATTGTACTAATACTGGAGCATCTCATCCTTATTTTAATAATTCACAAATACATATTTCCAAAGTGAACTCAGTCATATTGAGGGCGTTTTAAAAACTGCCACCCAGTGAATCCTGCATTAATGAAAGCTGATGAGTAAAATTCTCTCTTTCATTGCTAAAAGATAGACTGGTTGGCCTAAGGCGAAGATACTGCTTTACCATTCAACTTGGAAGTATTTAGAGAGAAAATGGAGATTTTTATAGGGCATCTAATTTGGGTCACGTTGCAATGTGAATTGCTGTGTTTTAATGAATGTTTAATTTAGCTGAGCTGTAAATGTGCAGAGTTGACTGGTGATCATAAGCCCAAGTTGTCTGAATTGATCACATGATGCTGAGCCCTGCTAAGACCTATGTGATACCAAATGATTCCCTTGGCACTTTTCATTGGAGTAATTAGCATCTGTGATGAATGAGTGCTACATTGGGGGAGAGAGAATATAACTGCATGATCAGAGGATATACAGATTTTTAACACATGTAGTGTAGAAGAGCAGGTGTCAGGCTGCAGTTTTCTGATTGATGAAGTTATTTCCAAAAAATAATTTTATAATTTCAAAGCGGACCGAGAGTGGAATGTAGTCTCCTTACCTGTGTCTGTCAGAGAGAAGGCCGTCTAGGCCCTCCAGCACTCATCCTGTTGTGGTGGGCCCTCCCCCTATACCTCCAAAGAGGATAGAAGTTTTTGAAAATCTTTCAGTAGCTCCTTCACAGGAATTTGTTGCTGGCTATTAAAGTGAAAGGACTGGTTTGGTGGAGGGTAGAGTCTTTCCCAGCATCTCCTGGCGAATCAGAGGTGAAGCTTATTCTGCTTAGAGATTGGGTGGGAAACTAGATAAATTAGTTTTAATCTAAAAACCTTAACGTTGGTTAACAGGATCTAGTGGGGAAAAAATCTGGGGCTGTTAGAATTAGGCAGCCTGTGCGGCTGCCTTGGGTACCTCACTGGCTCTTCCTTGTTGAAGGACTTGTGAGAGTATCGCCATAACCACCTCAGGAGGCCCAGATCTTCCCTCGGAATGCCTTGGCAAATCTGAAAAAGCACTAGAGATGTAGTGTAGCTATTAATAGCTCCAGCAGGTCAGTTATGGCCAATCTCTATTTTGATGTGGCATTATATTTCAGGGTTTAGTCTGAATTTTATTTTGTGGCCATAGAAAATAACCTGTAGTGTAATTTAGTCCACTTTGGACTCCTTTCCTCCTTTTGGTTCGTCTAGGTGGACCTAATTAATTCCAATCCTTCCTTTCTCAGTGCTGATGTGTTTTGGTAGGTGCATGTTGTAACCTCACTTGGTTATCAAATCTGTTGACCCTGGCGGTGAGTGGTGACAGATACCAGCACCACACTGCCCTCAATTCCTGTGTTAACCAGCTCTTCTCCTTCTTTTCCAGTCCCATGCCTTTGACATCTCATCCTTCAGTCCCTTTGCTATAAGGGCAACTTGAACAAGCTTCAGCCCTTTATCAGACTCCCAGGGCAGGACTTGAATGGATTTGACCCTGGAATTGTTCCTGATGCAGCCTTGTTCAGTTCTTGCTGCTGCCATGCTGGATTCCAAAGATCCACTTTTTCCTCGGCTGGTCTCACAGGGTCAGGCCCATTGGTTAAAGCTTGTCGCGTATTTGGTGGGGAGGTTCAAAATGAAGGAGGGACTCCACTTTGGGAGTTGGACCTGGAGGCAAAAAATAAGCATTCAGCCTAAAAGCACTAAGTGCCCATTGTTTAGGCAGCTGTTAATCAACCATGTTTCTATGAAAATAAGTCCTTTTCATGAGGCAGTTGTGTGGGAATAGCTAATTCTGGCCTGATGCTGTGCAGTGTGAGGTTAAAAACATGGTAACTTGTCACAACACAATTCTTCTTGTTCTTTCTGCTGTGGGCTGCCTCTACATTACTCGCTTTGTTTGCTCTAGAATGGAATCTACTCACCATTTACTAAAATGAAATGCATTTCTTGGGGGAGGCAAAGTCCAGTTCACTAGGTCTTGCATCTTAAAGAGAAAGGAGCCCTGCTCTCTCTCTGACTAATTGTTAGGAAATGTCATTAGCTTGTTTAAATCCAGATTGTAGTTCTGGAGTTGGATTTTATACTCAGGGGCTTTTTTATGTCTTAGTTTGAAGAAATTCACATTCATTGCCCATGTCTTGTTCCTGCAGGACAGATTAATTTTTAAAGTCTTAAGCAATAGATAGAGATGAGCATTGGAGAGAAAGCTTAGCATAGTAGACAGTGCATAAGCTTTGGAATCTGACAGGTGTGGCTTCACATCCTGACCTTGGGCCACTTTTTAATCTCTGTCCCTTATTTTACTCCTCTGAGAAACGGGAATAATGAAACACCTGGTAGAAGGATAACGCATGGAAAGTACCAAGCCTCAGTAATTATTTCTGACTTTCCACAGAAATCATCCTTTGTGTTTTTATAGAAGCCAGTGCTGAAGTCCCTTGCATCCATGGAAGTTAGTGTTTCAGGAAAGAAAGGGCACCATTCTGTAGCTCTACAGATTGTTTCACCTTTGACTAACAAGCTTTCTACTGCTAATATGGTGTCTGTCCAAGTGCCTGGATACCTTTGGTTTTCCTCAAGGATTTGTGTATTTTTAGCCACTAGCCAACTGAAGAGAAGACTAGATCACAGTTGCATTGTGGGCCCAATGTTTCCTTTGAATTTACCACTCCATTTCTTCACAGCTGTTTGACTCAGCTTCTGACATCCAGTGTTGGGGAAGCCCTTTCTTCAGATCTCTTGGCATGTCTGCTCTTAAAGGATAGGCTCCTCATAGTTTTTATAGTGCCTTGCTTAATTCACATTTATAGGATGGTGTACACCATGTAGAAAGATTGCAGTTGGTCTTATAAATCTTGCGGTTGGGGGATCTTTCTTGAGGACTTTTAATAGCAGATGGCCTCTTTATAGCATTGTACCAGTTGGTGTAAATTATTCAAACAGATTTATGTCCAGCACAGTTCAAATCTGTCAGCATTTATAGATCATTCCCATTTTCCTTCTCCTTTCTTCTAGCAGCCTTTTCATGTTAGTAGGGCTTGCCAGGACAGTGCTGGAGAAGAATGGAAAGGGAGATCGCCTCAATAAAAGGAGGGCGGCTTTGCCACTTTGTAGTTTAAAATACGTAAGTAAATAAATCAGATCTTCCCAATGCTGATGTCCATAGACTCAAGCTGTAAACTCCCATACCATCACTATGTTAAGAATTAGGTACTGGGGCGCCTGGGTGGCTCAGTCGTTAAGCGTCTGCCTTCGGCTCAGGTCATGATCCCAGGGTCCTGGGATCGAGCCCCGCATCGGGCTCCCTGCTCCACGGGAAGCCTGCTTCTCCCTCTCCCACTCCCTCTGCTTGTGTTCCCTCTCTCACTGTGTCTCTCTCTGTCAAATAAATAAATAAAACCTTTAAAAAAAAAAGAATTAGGTACTTTTGTCCCTACTTCCCTTGAACTGGATCCTTTTTTGGTTGTGTAGAGGACAGAAAAAGAAACAAAGATTCTTATAACAAAAGTGCTCAGATATTTCGTTATGTTGCAGGAATCATTTGGGTAAAGAATTATCTTTGTCACTCAAGTTGGTCATTAGAATGATTTGGGGTATCTTTGGTAGAGGTTACTAGTTTTTTACAACATTGTTGGTCATGTCTTATTCGATTCTAGTTCCTTGATCTGGAATATAATTCTCCTTACATAACATTGTTCCTTTCGGAAAGTACAGTTTGTCTAATGGCACAGCTTCAAAAATGGATCTTGGAGTAGGGCAGAAATTCTGATATTATCCACTTGGTGGTTATACAAGATACTATAGAAACGGTAGCATAAGTACCCACATAGATGTGATAGGCAGAGTACATCAGTAGGTGGGTACTTCTGAGAGCATGGCACTGGCAGGCTGTACCTCATATGTCCCTGTTACCCAAGTTCTTGGTCTCTGCTGTCACTCAACTCCGTCCTCCATCTTAAACACCAATATGCTTTGTGTTTAACTCCTTTGCCACCTGCTTTTGCTCTGCTTGTCCTTTCAGTGACAAATGCATGAGCCACTTTTCAAGAGAATAAATCATTAGAACTCTAGGGATGTGACCCCTTTCACATTAAGAAATCGTTGCCCCTGAATGGAGTGATCTGTAACTGATTTTTTTTTTTTTAAGATTTTATTTGTTAGAGAGCACAAGTAGGGGGAACAGTAGAGGGAGAGGGAGAAGCAGACTCCCCGCTGAGCAGGGAGCCCGATGTGGGGCTCGATCCCAGGACCCTGGGATCATGACCTGAGCCGAAGGCAGATGCTTAACGACTGAGCCACCCAGGCTCCCCTGTAACTGATTTTTTATGTTTGCTGAAGAGGCAGCAGTTGTGACACAGGGGAAAGAGAAGACTAGATCACAGTTGCATTGTGACATGCTTGAAAATTCAGGGGCACTTGGCTGGCTCAGTTGGAGAAACATGCAGCTCTTGATCTTGGGGTCATGAGTTTGAGCCCCATGTTGGGTGTAGAGATTACTTAATAAATAAATAAACTTAAAAAATTTCAGTCTCTGTGAGAGGTTGTCTAAATTTGCTTGTTGTATGGGATATGACTATTGGCAGGAATAACGAGGAAAGGCAGGCCACATGAGAGAGGTTTTCTTGATTTAGTTTGAATGTATCTAAGTGACAAAAATAGCATCGAACAAATCTATAAATTCCTTCAAGTATTGCACTAACTTTCAGCTCAATATACCCGGGGCTCTAGACCAAAGATTGCTCCCATGAGATTACAGAGGTTATTCCCTGTGTATAATATGCTCCTCTTTCTCTTTCCTTTTCAGGGAAGCAGAGTCTTTCAAGGAACAAGGAAACGCATACTATGCCAAGAAAGATTACAATGAAGCTTATAACTATTATACAAAAGCCATAGGTGAGAAGGACCTTAACTGCTTATGTTGGAAGATAAATTTGCTCAATATAAGTACTGTTATATGTAGCGGCTCTTGAAAAAGTAGCCTTTGGCTTAGTGGGTTCATAACTTACTATGCGAACTCTTTCAGACTTAATTGGCTTATGAGGGATGACTTATAAATGGGTAGTTCTTCATTTGACAAAGGCAATTCCAGAAATTCTAGATATGGCAAAAAGATAACCCACCTAAATGCATCTCAGCCATTTCCAGTTCATTTAACCATGTTAGAAAATGGCCCTTGTATGGGGCACCTGGGTGGCTCAGTCATTAAGCGTCTGCCTTCAGCTCAGGTCATGATCTCAGGGTCCTGGGATCGAGCCCCGCATCGGGCTCCCTGCTCTGCCGGAAGCCTGCTTCTCCCTCTCCCACTCCCCCTGCATGTGTTCCCGTTCTCACTGTGTCTCTCTCTGTCAAATAAATAAATAAATAAAATCTTAAAAAAAAAAAAAGAAAATGGCCCTTATAGATATTAATTATCAAGTCTTAACAACTTCCATGCTCCATCTGCCAGCATATTTTAATCCCATGTCAGCATATTTCTCACTTAACTTGCTTACAGGCTCTCGACCCCTAATTCAACAAATGCAAATTCATTTTCATTTCTTATTATATATAATACAATTCATTAAGAAGATGAATATGCTGACCCCTCCCCTTTAAAGAATAATCAGTGCACTTTAAAGCTATTATAAATTATTTTTAAGTAACTTTTATTTTTTTAATAGGTCATACCATTGCTGCTGTCGGTAGTCAAAAATTTGGCCATGGCCTTTTAAAGAGAGTATGTCAGCATTCCTATTGTAGTTTGATTGCCTTGATGTAGTTCTGAGGGGAGAGGGCCCCTGAGTTTTTGAAGCAGTGACCCGTGCTAAGCTTTATTTTATTTTCTTCTGCCCTTCCTGTAGATATGTGTCCTAAAAATGTTAGCTATTATGGGAATCGAGCAGCCACTTTGATGATGCTCGGAAAGTTCCGGGAAGCTCTTGGAGATGCACAACAGTCAGTGAGGTTGGATGACAGTTTCGTCCGGGTACGTAATGCGACCATCTGGGGAGGACCGGTTGCTGCAGTTGCTTTCCTTTAGCCCAGGGCTTCTCAGTCTTGACACTAGACATTTGGGACCAGATAATTCTTTGTTGTGGAGGGCTGTCTTGTTCATTGTATGATGTTTAGCAGCATCTCTTTAACCACTAGGTATAAGTAGCACCCCTACCTCCCCGGCTGTGACAACCACACATGTCTCCAACATTGCTAACCGTCCCATGGAGGGCGGAATCTCCCCTGGGTGAGAACCACTGCTCTGGCTGCTTTCATCCCATGTTGGGTTTTGTGTGGGTGTTTGTTCCTGCTGTTGATTGCTCTCTGCTTGGCCAATCATGCTCCTTTTCTTCGCTCTTTGCATTTCTTCTAGGGACATCTACGAGAGGGAAAATGCCACCTATCTCTAGGGAATGCCATGGCAGCATGTCGTAGTTTCCAGAGAGCCCTAGAACTGGATCACAAAAATGCTCAGGCACAACAGGAGGTATGGTTCTGATCTTGTCCATATGGAAAGAGACACTGTGGTATAGTGACCTGAAAGTCAGAACTGAGAGCTACCAAAAAAAAATAAAAAGAACCGAGAGCTAGTCTCACTTCTGCCATCACCACATCTGGGTAACTGTAGGCAAGTCTCATAGTCTGTCCGAGCCTCAGTTTCTTATATGTAGACAGAGTTTTGAATATGATTTATAGTTTTAGAAATCTGTGAAATGGAGGGTTTCTGAGATGGCTGAGGAGCCGGCAGATGCTGCAAGGAACTAATTTGAGTGAGGTTAAAGAATTTGAGTAAATTCAAGTCCTGATTAAATCAGTAGCAGCTAAAATGTGTTTTAGTTCCATCTCCATTTATACCCAGTTTACTCCTGGATGTGTTTTAGTGAGAATCTGGAAGCTTCTGCTCAACCTCTGATGATGCTGTGCCTTTAATTTATGTCTATCAAGGCACGACTCTGGTGTTCCTGACTTGAAGTTCAAACTGAGGTTGCAGGTAGGGCTTTAGCCTGCCTTTTAGGAGTCTTGGCTGCATCTTCACCAACTTGATTTGTGAGAAGTCTGTGGTTCTGATTTTCTTGAACTCATAATTCATCAAAGCCTTGATTTTTGTGGTTGTTGAATCTACAACTTCATTAAAACTTTCCCTATCTGATTTTCTGGCGTAGTTCAAGAATGCTAATGCAGTCATAGAATATGAGAAAATAGCAGAAACGGATTTTGAGAAGCGGGATTTTCGGAAGGTAAAGTACAACTATGGGGAAATCTCATCTACCCTTTATCACAAGGCCACGCGCGTGCACGTGTAATATGATACAGAAGGGGTGTGTGTATGTGTGTGTGTAGTATGGTACAGAAGATCCAGAATAATAAATTACCACTTCAGTTTGACTTTGCCTTTTTCTTTTCTTTCTTTTTTTTTTCTAAGACTATTTTTTTTAAGAACAGGTTCACAGCAAAATTGAGAGGAAGGTACAGAGAGTTCTCATATTCCCCTGCCCCCACACATGCATAGCCTCCCCCATTATCGGCATTCCCCACCAGAGGCACATTTTTTTTTTTCAGATTTTATTTATTTATTTGAGAGAGAGAGCATGAGCAGGAGGAAAGGGCAGAGGGAGAGGGAGAAGCAGACCTCTGAGCAGGGAGCCCGATGCGGAATTTGAACCCAGGACCCTGGGATCATGACCTGAGCTGAAGGCAGATGCTTAACTGACTGAGCCACCCGGGCATCCCCAGAGGCACATACGTTACAGTCACTTTTTTAAAAAAATTTTATTTTATTATGTTAATTACTATACTTTATATCATTAGTTTTTGACAGTCATGTTTTTGACAGTTATGAATAGAGCTGCTATAAACATCTGTGTGCAGGTGTTTGTGTGGACATAAGTTTTCACCTCTTTTGGGTAAATACCAAGAAGTGCAGTTCCTGGATTGTGTGGTAATAGTATGTTAAGTTTTGCAAGAAACTACCAAAATGGCCATACCATTTTTGCATTCCCACCAGCAATGAATGAGAGTTCCTGTTACTCCACATCATCACCAGCATCTAAAAAATTTTTTTGCCAAGGTATTTACTTTCTTAATTCTATTTGGCTTTATGATAAAAAGCAATGTGAGTTTACTTGAATTTGTTCCTGCTTTTGATACAAGATAGTATCCTACAAGTGTGCTGGCTAATAGAGGGAATACTAGTTGGAATTAAATATTAGGTTTGGATATTGGTTTAATTTGAATAATGAAAGCTAGCTTTGACCCTGCTTTATGTGAACTAGATGCAGGTCTAAATAAAAAATAGAGGCTCCTTTTAGATTTTTGGCCAGTGTACGTAACCTGTCATCACTACAGTTTTGATGTTAGGCCTTGCTGTGAAAGCACACTACTCTCCTTGATGGAGCTGTGTGATAGTCCATGAAAATGCACCAGAGGGATTGACCTATCTGAAAACATGAGAAAGGTGTAAAAGTTCTAGATACCTTTCTAGATTTTGTTTGTAGTGGTTATGTCTCATCTGTATAATTCCTAATTCCCTGCTTTAGATGATATTTGGAAGTAGCTTTCATTAGAGTTTCAAAAGGGAGGTGATTAGCCTCCTAAAAAGGTAAAAACCACGGATTAGGGTCAATTTTCAGGATCACTTAAAAGAGGTTTGTATCATCCAAGGAATAGAGTTGTTACTTCATATGTGGGAATTTGCTCAGTGCTTTCTATAGAATGTACTCAGTAAACGTTTGATAAAAGGGTACAACTAAGAATTATTCTTAATTATTCTTAAGTCACAAACTGTGCAGGTCTTTTATTTGGTAATAAATATTTCTGATTAGCTTATGCAGAGTCCCAGCATTAACTTATTAGCATCCCTCTTTTGTCTATTGGTTTTAATAACCATAGTGTCTTTGTACTGTGATTCATAAGTTTTTTTGGTATGTGTGTGTGTGTGTGTTTTCCTTCTGTCATGTTTTCTGAGGTTTACATAGGCAAAAGCTTTGTCTCAAAAGGCAATCTTTTGAGTTTCTTTTCTCTCTTGCCCACTCTGGAGCCAGAATCCCCAGTTTGTGACAGAATCCTCTGTTTGTGACATCCCAGCCCCCCCCACTGTAGCTCATGGTGATGTCACAAATGAAGAATTATGATCCTGGCAGGGGAAACAGATGAACTTGGAAGAAACAAAGATCTTCTTTGCCTGCAGCTGTCCCTAGTCATGGGGAGTGGGGGGTGGGAAGTGAAGCACTAAGCCTTTAGCTGACACGCCACTGACCCGATGAGCAGAACCATCTCCATACAGAACGTTGCGAAGGCAACAGGGTGTGGCTGCTTACATCTGACTGCTTCCCCCCCGCCATTCTCTTTCTATTTAAGGGGGAAAAATTAGCACCATGACTCTATCTTACATGATACCTGAACTTTCATAGAATCCTTAGAACTTCTAGGATAGTAACCTGTGCCCTGAAAGAGAGTCCTCCCCACCACTGCTCTGTGAACACTGCAGTCTTCCAGTGGAGCAGCTCTTGGTGTTGCCCTACTTCTGCATATTTTCAAATTTAAATTTTTAAATAGGTGCTATTCATTGTTCAAAAGTTAGAAGTATTGGTTGGTGGGGGGGGAAGCTAAAAATATAAACAGATACTCAGTGATAGGTATTCCCCCAAACTTCTGTCTACCTAGTTCTCACCCCCTGAAGTAATCTCTAGTCTTGTTTCTTCTGTTGCCTTCCAGTCTGGTTGTATGTATATAAGCAAGTAGAAATATAGAGTCCTGATTTTCTTTTTTTTTTTACATGAAAGGTCGTATGCTTTTCACTATTCTGTGCCTTGCTTTTTTTCACTTAGTGGACCTTGGAAGTCTTTCTGTACTAATACATGGAAAGTTGCTTCATTCTGTTTTAGAGCCACACGGTATTCCATTACATGAATGTCCAACCAGTTGCCTTTTGCTGGAATTTGACCTATTATTGCTTTTGAGTTTTCAGACTTCATTTCTTCCTGATCCCCATGGCCAGATTCTTAGACCGAATGGGTGTCTCTTAATTCCACATTGCTCCTTTGGGTCATTTATCCTTGACAAGGATATGATTCAGCAAGGATCTCCCAGGAATAGCAGCTAAACCAAAAATGAAGGCTCAGAGAACAAACTTCTGAAAAGAGAAAATAGGAATATATGGAGAGGCTTTATCAAACTGAAAGACAGTCTCAGCGTGTGTGTGTGTGTGAGAGAGAGAGAGAGAGAGAGAGAGAAACTTGCCTTTTGGTTTATGTATTAACATGTTAAGTATAGTAATTTGATATAGTCTATTTAGGACCATTTAAACCAACCATTTTAATGATACATTGCTACTAAAATAGAAGCGGAGGGGCGCCTGGTTGGCTCAGTCAGGCAGCCAACACTTGATTTCGGCTCAGGTCATGATCTCAGGGTCCTGGGATTGAGCCCAGTGTCGGGCTCCATGCTCAGCGGGGAGTCTGTTTGAGGATTCTTTCTGCCTCTGTTCCTCTCCCTGCTCACACTCCCCAAAATAAATAAATAAATAAATCTTTTAAAAAATAAATAAAAATAAAATAGGAGTGGAAGGGTGGCCACTAGGGTACTTAGTGAGATGTGAGGCTCATGGCACAGGAAGGAGGGAACTGTAAGCAATTTTAATGATATAGGGAGCGACGATTCTGTGTCAGGTTATTTTCGGTATCCTTGTCTTACGTAATAGGCTAAGCATGGTGAGTTATACAGAGTAGCAAATAATTGTATTTCTACAGTAGAAGGATGTGAATTTTGATCACAGTCACTGTGAAGGCAGCTTAGCATGGTGATTAAAGTAACAGGCTCTGGAGTTGTAGTGTCTGAGACTGAATCCCATTTCTGTCACGTACTAGCTTTGGTGACCTTGAACACATTCCTTAATCTCTGTGCTTTAGTTTAGCTTCTCATTAATAAAATAAGGTACTTCATAAAATTATTTTATAAAATTATGAGCATTAAATGGGTCAGTATATAAAGTACTTAAATGTTTGCTGTTGTCATGTCATCATCATCTGGATCAATTGCTCTCCTTGTTTCAGTGGTTTAATCAAATGAATCAGGTATGTTCCTAAGCTCTGATATTACTTTCCTTTTAATCTGTTGCTTGTGGCCAGACATTTATAAATGAAGATATATCTAGAGTCCAGAATGAAGAGCCTTATTTGCTTTCTTCTCCCCATAGGTGGTTTTCTGCATGGACCGTGCCCTAGAATTTGCCCCTGCCTGCCATCGCTTCAAAATCCTCAAAGCTGAATGTTTAGCAATGCTAGGTCGTTACCCGGAAGCACAGTCTGTGGCCAGGTATGAAGTCAGGCCATTTCTGCATTGAAATGTCCCACCACTGGACAGGTGCCGCCTGGCAGCTGTCTATAGCAGGCGCTACCATATGTCCTGTAGGTAGACCAGGTAGAGCTGATCAGACCTTCCTGGGACTTAAAGCCACAATTAGACCGGATTTGAAAACCTACCAGATATATAGAAGTATGGTAGGTACTTCAGCTGTATGTCGAAGAACAGATGTGTGAGGTGGTTTTTTTGTTTTTGTTCTTTTGTTTTTTATTTTACTGTCATTTTCTTCCTACACCACAGGTTTGTGAGCCCTGTAAAGGGCCAGGTAGTAAATATTTTAGGCTTTGTAGGTCATAGAATCTCTGTCGTAATTATTCACTTCTGGCAGAAGCAGCCATCGATAATAGATAAGTGGATGATGTGGCTAGATTTCAGTACAATTTATATAAACAGTGACAGGCAGGATTTGGCCCTGTGGGCTGTAGTTTGCCAATCTCTGTTCAAATAAAGACTGAGACACATGAAGTGTATTAAAGGTAAATACAGGTGGTTTATTTGGGGAAGGTATGGGAAGAGCTCATTGGGATCTATCTACCTTTGGATACTTTCTATACTAGACACACGGTCAAGAGAAAAACTGGCGATAGTAATCACAAATGATAGTAATGGTGGGGAGATCCAAACCACGGCTGAATGTGCCCCTTTCCGGCTATTGCAGTGACATTTTACGAATGGATTCTACCAATGCGGATGCTCTGTATGTACGAGGTCTTTGCCTTTATTATGAAGATTGTATTGAGAAGGCGGTTCAGTTTTTTGTACAGGCTCTCAGGATGGCTCCTGACCATGAGAAGGCCTGCATTGCTTGCAGAGTAAGTTCTAGGCCCCAGATCTGAGTAGGAACAAAAGCTACCTTTTTGAGCCTTTAAGAGAGTCAAGAGTGGAAGGTTCAAGGTTCACATGAAATGTGATAGCTCCTTTTCCCACCTTGCCAGGATGCTTGGGCCTTTCATTAGAAATTATTTCAGAAGTACTTTTATTTGTCTGAAGGTAAATATGATCATACAGGGTCAGATCCTTCTAATACCTAAGTGTTGTTTTCTTTTTTTCTTCCCTCAGTGAAGAAAAAATAGTAATGCTTAACCTAGGGAGTGGAGGTAAACCCTGGGTAAACAAGTCTCATTGGTATTCTGTTGTAAATCTGGGTTCCCCTGTCCACTCTGTAGGAAGCATCAGTGAGCAACAAATAGCCCAGGTGGCGGGGGCAGGGCAGAGGGTGGGTGGTGGTGGTCAGGGTCAGTGTGATGCTAAATACCTGGGATCTGAGAAATTGAAAATAGACTTGGGCCTCTCTCTACAGTGGTCTGAGGTTTCCTGGATGTTAACTGACCTCCCCTTCCTTTTTCCTGTAGAATGCCAAAGCACTGAAAGCAAAGAAAGAAGATGGGAATAAAGCATTTAAAGAAGGAAATTACAAGCTAGCCTATGAACTGTACACAGAAGCCCTGGGGATAGATCCTAACAATATAAAAACAAATGCTAAACTCTTCTGTAATCGGGGCACGGTTAATTCCAAGGTAAGCACTCGGTCTGGGTCTTGGGGCCTGTGGAGATATGTTTAAGGGACATCAAAGAGGTCTTGGGGATTCTGCCTAATGAGGGCAGGCCAGATGAAAGGAGAAAAGGTGATTTTGGTGGAAGGCTCAGCTTGTTAGGAACTTCCTTCTGAGAGGCAGGCTTTTACCTTTTCTGTGGAATTGAAGGGCACTTGAGGGACAGTTTGGAAGGCTGTTCCTACCTGTTCTTCCTCACGTTCCCTTTCCTCCACTTAAAGGATACCTAGAGGCTCTGGGATAATTTTTTAAGCAAATATTATTGCTGCTTTTGGCCTAAGCAAGTGATTCTTTCTTTCTTAGGAGTGATTTGGAGGAAATTAGAGTATGAGGCAGGCCTAGTTTTTTTGTCCAGCATAAGTGATGGTCACCGCGCTTGGCTGGAAATGGCCTGCGGGCCCACTGTAGTCCTGCGTGTACCGTAAGAAACAGCAGCAGAGTCCTTGCTCTTACAGTGTTCCAGTGATCAGAAATCAGAGCAGTTCTTAACCCTCTCATTGGCCTTTGGGAGAATGGAGGGCAGGAACCACCCTTCCTATTCCCATATCCTGTTTGGGCACTACCCCAGGAACAGCAGAGGTGGTTTATCCCTGCACGTAAGTGTGCCTGGCTTCCATCCCGTAGAAGAGAAACCAGTTTCAAATCTGGTGTCCTTAGCTCTCTGAGACACTGGCTTTCTCAGTGACCGAGAGTGAGTATGACAGTTCAGGGGGCCAGCATGACTGATCCTCTTAGAATTTTGAAGCCATGCTCACAGCCTCTGGGTTCCCTCGGTCTGCAGAGATGTGAAGTATGACTGCTCTCTCTCTCCTGAAGCTTAGGAAACTAGATGATGCAATAGAAGACTGCACGAGTGCAGTGAAGCTCGATGCCACTTATATAAAAGCCTACTTGAGAAGAGCTCAGTGGTGAGTGCCTCCGGCGGGCGAGGGGAAGCGAGGGTTGCTGCTGGCCTGCCAGGGGAATTGCATTGTGGATGCTGACGCAGACCCAGGGATGTTGTGAGGTCATTTGGTCCTTCCCCCTGCCTCTAGGTGGGATTGTTCCAGCCCTAGACTATCTTTATAGACCTCCAGCGGAGGAGATTGCACAAGCTCCCTCAGTCTCCCATGCCTGTGTCTTACGCCCCTCACGGTCAGTAAGTTTCCTCTGATGCCTGACCCAAATTGCTTTTGTTAAAGTTTAAATCCATTTCCTTTGGAGATTGTATTTTGTGTTGTACACTTTCGCTCTAACTTGGCACAGTGCTTGGCACACAGTAGGTGCTCACTCAATAAATGTTTTGTGGAATGAATGTATGGTGCTTGGAAGAGGAAGAAATAAAGTATCTCTTGGAGACAGTTGAGTCCTGTTTGTTCTGGGTTAGGGAAGACATTCTCGGTTGGGAGGGATTTAATCTGGCTCAGCCTCCCAGCAGTATAAGGAAGCCCCTTTTGAAATACTCCATGGGACTCTGTGATTTATGAGCCAGGAGATGCCTACCTAGATCTAGTGCCCAGACTTGCCGTCAGAGTCCAGGCACTCCCCGGCTTGCTTGTCCTTGCAGACTCTGTGCTGCAGACAGCAACCGCAGCAAGGGCTAAGAGAGACTCCCACGAATCCATCTCTTCGTATTTCAGATTGTTTCCCTGACAGAAAAACACATCCTACCTTTAAAGTTCCAAAGGAAGACCTGTTTGTTGTGTACTAATCCTCTAACACTCATGCCATTTCTTGTCACGAAATGTCGGACCCAGAGGACTGGTGATGTTACTGATGTCTGAGGAGCCCGTCATTCTTTAAGCTCCTCAGTCTCATCAGTGGTGCGGGGCGTGGCCTGCCTCCCGTTTAGCTTTCCCCAAATTATCCGCATTTTTTAAAAATAGGAAAATTGCTACTGTGTGTTTTTTTTTAAGTGGATTTCTAAGTGGATGAGTAAATCTGTCAAACAGAAACATCCACAGAATTGTATTATAGACTCTGTGAGACCAGCTGTCAGTCATCTCTTGTTTGCAAACCACTGGCAAACATGGAAGCTTTGGAAGACAACACATATCCTCTGACCCAGCTAATGACTCATTTTAACAGATAAAAAATGCTATATGCAAGTTTACTGTGGTGTTATCTGTAATAGCCAGCAAAGAGAATCCCCTAAGTGTCTAGTGGGGCCGAGGTGGCTAGGTACATGACATGTCAACTCAGTGGACACTCTGCAGTGTTTGAACAGGAATGGGGAGAGAAGAGAAAATTCTTGGCTTGTTAGGGAGATAATTAAATCTTTATTAAGTGTTCAATAAGGAAAAATCAAATGGCTTTAATCAGACAACTCCTTATCTTTGTGGTAGAAACAGAACTGTCCTCTGAGTAGCTCTGCCTTTGAGATCCCACCACAGGGGACAGCATGCACTTTTGGGTACAGTTGGCCAAAATTTGGCCAATGATCCCCTCAGGTAGCCAGGATTGACATGAAGTAGTGGAGATTAGTTCAGGCCAAAGCCTAATGAGGGGCTTTGCTGCCCCAATCGACCTCAACCTACCCTTGAAGTTGGGGAGACGGCCAGATCTTTGCTACAGCTCCTGTCATGGGCTGGAGTTTCCCATTTTCCCTGAGGCTCTACTACTCTACTTTTTCTTCAACTTTAAAAAAAATACCTTCTTAATAGATAGTTGGCGTACAGTGTTATATTGTTTCAGGTGTACAACACAGAAAAAAATTTAAATGTGAAGATATCCCTGAATTTTAAAAACACGTTAAGTAAAAATGCAAATCACTATAATAAGTTTGTTTAATACGTTCCAAAAGGGCATGGAAAGTTCATTAAGGTTGCTTATCTGTCCCATCATTCTGCACCTGGGCTGTCCCCTTATTATTATTCTTCATCCTGTAAATGGGTTCTCTGAGCTCCTGGTAGCATTTGTGCCCTGTGTGTGCAGGGTACTGGCTTTTCTCACCATTTTTTTATTAAAGTTGTAAATTAAGATGTTGCTGGAAAATCAAAGATGCTTCAGAAGTTGGGCTTCCGTCTTGCCAGCCACATCAGTAGCTGTGGCCTCTCGGCCCGGCGGAGCTCTGATGTTTGCAGAGACGGGTTGGTGTGGGGGCAGGGTAGTAAATTTGGTCTCTGTTGTGCAGTGGCTGGCTGTGGTGCACCCCGCTGAGGCGGTCTGTCTCTGGAGCTTCTACCACAGTCCGTTTACGTGGTAGGCCATCTTGGCGCCAGTGATCTTATCAGGACATGGAAATTACCACTTTGCTTCTGTGGAAGAGAAGGTCTTAAAAGGTCCGGCACTCAGCCTGGCAAGCTTGTTTCTCCCCATCTGGGCCAGCCCCCCGCCCTTTTCTCCTGCATTACTGAAACAGAAGCAAGTCTGTGTTTAGAGTCTCCTTTTCTCTCGCTTACCTACATCTCTCAGATTGATTAGTCTTACTGGAAGCATTTGCCAGCAGCCACCACCTTGAACTTGATCCTTCTAGTGGCTCACTAATCCCACTTCTACTCTGGATTGGAGCTGGCCCTGCATGTTTATGGCACTACAGGTTTCCAAGCTTTTCCATATCCATGGCTCTCACTTGATAATTTTTCTTTTGCATTTCAATCCCAAGTAAGCGTTCAAGTAGGTGCGCTCACATTGCCTTTCCTAAGGCAATCCAGATGCCTCTCGGGGGCTCTGTGACGTCAGAAGGAACCTTCTCCTGTTGGTTGCTTTCTGCTCAGAGCAGAGTCTCACTTTGCTGGTTGGGTGCAAGTGGCATGAGATCGCTCTCTTTTTACTTGAGGAACTGGTAGTTTTAATTCTTCACGGCTAGCTTAAGGACTCCTGTTTCATGAAGCATTTCGACCAAAAGTGTGTGTCTCTTGCTTGAGCTGTGCCTCTTCTGCAGTAGTGATACCGAAGGCCATTTCTATTTACGTTGTTGTACCACCCTGTATTTCCTTCTCAGTTACATGGACACAGAACAGTATGAAGAAGCAGTGCGGGACTATGAAAAAGTATATCAGACGGAGAAAACAAAAGGTAAAGGGGTCTGAGAACATGTTTCTCAGGGAACTGTGAGGTCTTTCTCTTAGGCCCTTAAAACTGGACATGGGATTGTTTGATTCAGGGATCAGGGATATACCTGGAGCCTATTTGCCAGCCAGGAAGAAGTGAACAGAGATGCCAAGTGCAGGATAAGGCACTTCTTTTCTGCCCCTAAATCCTCTCTGTCACTTTCACTTCCTTTTCTGTATAATTAGGCTGATGTGAGGAACCAAAGTATGAGTAGATTTTTTTTTAAATCTTCAGAAGAAAACACCATAGGGTGCCTGGGTGGCTCAGTTGGTTAAGCGACTGCCTTCAGCTCAGGTCATGATCCTGGAGTCCCGGGATCGAGTCCCGCATCGGGCTCCCTGCTCAGCAGGGAGTCTGCTTCTCCCTCTGACCCTCCCCCCTCTCATGTGCTCTCTCTCTCATTCTCTCTCTCTCAAATAAATAAATAAAATCTTAAAAAAAAAGAAGAAGAAGAAGAAAACACCATAAACGCGCCTGGTATGGTTAACAAGGCTTCTGACTGTAAGGCATCTATCTGGGTTAGGACCTGGTAAAGGAAACCAGAGTCAGATTTGTCCATTGACTTTAGCTGTCTCCTTCTAGAACACAAACAGCTCCTAAAAAATGCACAGCTGGAACTGAAGAAGAGTAAGAGGAAAGATTACTACAAAATTCTGGGAGTGGATAAGAATGCCTCTGAGGACGAGATCAAGAAAGCTTACCGGAAACGGGCCTTGATGCATCATCCAGGTAGAGTGGGTACGGGGAGGGGACTTGGGAAGAATGAACCAGGCCGGCCCTGCCAAACTGGGCCAGAATGAAAGTTTCTGGCTCTTTAGCTGGGAATGAGCTGTTGCTAAGTTCCCTACCCTCCAAACTTTGGAAGTACCAGATTCTAAAATCAGACATAAGGTGGTCTCTGTCTTAAACTTTGTTTTCTTGTGATTGAGTTTTTCCCATACTTCTCCCTTCAGATCGGCACAGTGGTGCCAGTGCCGAAGTTCAGAAGGAGGAAGAGAAAAAGTTCAAGGAAGTTGGAGAAGCTTTTACCATCCTCTCTGATCCCAAGAAAAAGACTCGCTACGACAGCGGACAGGACCTGGATGAGGAGGGCATGAATATGGGTGGTGAGTTGGTTGGGGCAGCTTGGGATGAACCTGACAGCTGTGGATTGTTAGAATTTTTCTGAAGACACTCCAAAGGGGAGTCTGCGTAACAGCCAGTGAGGCATAGTGATGTGTAAGGCCCACCCTGGATAAATACCTGTAATGTGTGAGGCACTGTGATGGGCACTGGAAATAACAGGTAAATCAAACAGGTTCCCTGAGCTCCGAGAACCCAGTCTTGGGCTTTGCAAACTGACCCACAGGCCACATCTGACCCCTGACCCTTGGATGTGGAGTCCCAACAAGGACAGTCAGGGTCACAGGTGCTCAGGATGCAGAGTGGGTACTTAGATGGTGAGCAATAGCAAGGGAAGGCTTGGAAATGCAGAAATAATACCTTCGGGGAGCTGCGAGGGGCTGAGTGGGGGAGGATAGAGGGTGCTCGAGGCAGGGGAGGGTGAGACATGAAGCCCCAAAGTAGCTGGATCCCCCCTCAGAAGGCCTTGGCAGCCGGAGTAGGGAATACGGGCTTTTTCCTATTGGCTGGAAGTTTTCTCCGCCTGCAGAGTGTATGCTGACTGATATTTACATGTGTCACCCATTCCCCGCAGGCTTCACAAAGTTCAGTTTCCCCGAAAGACTTAAAGCGTAGCTGTCAGTGTCGCTGCTCGCCATGAGCTCGGTTGGAGATGAGAAA
Organism: Neomonachus schauinslandi; assembly: GCF_002201575.2. NCBI lineage: Eukaryota > Metazoa > Chordata > Mammalia > Carnivora > Phocidae > Neomonachus > Neomonachus schauinslandi. Next base: position 40,005,228 of record NC_058417.1, on the reverse strand, counting down.
GGCCAGGAACTCTGCACACTTCTCAGACCATTGTCTCTAATACCAGCCCTCTCTCCTCCATTAAGAAAATCTTGGAATTTAAAATAGGATTGATGATGTTACCTAGATAATCCTTATCTCTGGTTCGGGGTTTGTGTGTGTGTGTGTGCGCACGCTTTAAAAACTTAAGTTTACTAATAGTAAACGTTGCTCTGCCCAGCTGTTGGGAGGAGCAACGAGCAGTCAAAAGCTACTGGAGGGTTCTAAGTAGGGGAGCTCCCAACCAGAGTTGAGCTCCAGAAGTATATGTGCGATGGCAGTGAGGACGTGGTTTGGTGCAGTGAAGGGGGCGGTGAGAGATGGGGGAAGGCATGATGGGTAAGAAAGGATCAGAGGGCACGGTGGGAGATGTAGCAGGAGGTGGTTGCTGATGTGTTGGAAGAAGGGAAGGACGAAGCTGAGTGGCTTTGGATGGTTGACTCGGAGCCAGTCACTAAACTAGGGGACCCAAGATGAGCAGGTACACAGGCAAGGAAGAATTTGCTTTTGGACACAATGTGCCTGTTGGATCAGCTGGCGGAGACAAATCCTCTGTGGAGCTTAGCAAGTCAGGTGGGCATCGGGGCAGCAGACCTGTGGTCTGATGATAAGGCCGCAGCACTGGAGTCAGGCAGAAGCTGGATTGTTCGGTTCTGCTGCCATCACTTGATCTTGAGCAGGTTACTTGAGCTCCCTACTTAGGTGTTGTTGAGTATAAATTGGGGGCGATGTAAGGTGTGCAGAGTACCCAGCACAATGATTGGCACCTAGTAGGTGCTTAATAAACCATGACTCCCCCCCCCCCCCCCCCCCCTACCGTCCAGACAAAGCACGGAATCAAATGAATACAGTAAACCTTAGATCTTATTCCTAGATTTAGTGTTGCTAGCGTTGTAGTGCTAGATTTTCGTCCTCTCAGTAGCAGCCCCAGCATTACAGGGAGACGGCGTGGGCGAGTCTTGTAAGTGCAAGTGGCCTCCCAGTTGTTGAGAAGAAGGTCCGGCAAAGTGGGCTGAGGCAGAGACAGCTTTTCTTCGGGCCTGGCTGGGAAGGAGGAGCGTGTCCTACGAGTGGGATGAGCAGTGATTGGCATGGGGAGTCAGTGAGGTTTTGGGAAGGCGGTAAGGGATGCGGCTGGGAAAGCTTTGGGGACCCGTTCTCAGCGTTGTCGTAAGTCCCTCTTCAGACATGTCTGACTTTTTCCACTTTTTGTGCCTGTCTTGTTTCTTGTTCTGCTGCACAGATTTTGACGCAAACAATATCTTCAAGGCATTCTTTGGCGGTCCTGGGGGCTTCAGCTTTGAAGGTGAGTAAGCCTCCTGCTCTCGGGAGTTCCCAGATTATAGGCTCATAACGCGACTCCCCACTTAGGTAGCTCTTTGTCACAGGGGCCCAGGAGTGGAGGTGGCAGAAGGCCCGGCTAGCAGGATACAGATCCACTCAGGTGCTGCAGGGAGGCTTCTGGGCGCACCATGCCTTGGGACCGTTAGTCCACACCTCTGCAGGGCCGGGGAGGTGTCTCTAAGCTGTCTCATGCTGGGGCTTCTCCACAAGAGTGAGGCCAAGAAGCTACACACACAGCTGTTCACATGCTCCCGAGGCCCCAGGGCCTAGGCTGTTGATGCTCTGGGCGGTTTTTCTGTTTGAGTTTGAAGCAGCCCTTGAAGACTTTCCCGTGATCGGCAGAGTGATCTTCCCACCGAGAGCCAACTAACAAGCCCTTCTTTTGCCTTACAGCATCTGGTCCAGGGAATTTCTTTTTTCAATTTGGCTAATGAAAGGAAACCATCCAGAACCCAGAAAGTGCAGACTTGCTCAGTGTAACCTTGAACGTGGGCACAGTTCACCTCCTCCCTTCATCTCGTCTCCCCATCCTTAGAGCAGTTTCGTTTTCTTAGTTGGATACCCTGTGTCTGTGTGAGTGGGGGGAAAGGAAAGGGAGCCAGCACCGGAGACTGCGGGGAGGGGAGGGAGGCGGGGGGTGGACAGGGAGGCAGCTTGTGAATTTTTGTTTTACTGTTTAACTTTATTAAAAAAGAAAAAAAATTAAGAGAATAAAATGTTTTGACCCTTTCTGGCACTTTGCTCTGGCAGCTGCTTTGTGTCACTCCAGAGTTGGTAGGCCAGAGCGGAGTCCCCAGCATGGAGCTGGTACGGACGTGGATTGTAGGCCGAGCACCTGCCCATAAGGGGTGTGGGCACCCAGGGCCTGATGGCAGGGGGATGCTGTCCACCTCTCCCAAACCTGTTCAGCCTGTGAGTGCTGGGGAGGCCTGAGTATGCTGTTGGGCCCCGCCTGATGTCAGTCACATGTGATTTGATGGTAAGGACCACAACTCACTAGAAGCTCATGTGGAGTGTGGCTGGGTGCTAAGTCTGAGGCTGGGCTGACTCAGAGGAGGTTTACACAGGCCCTCACAGTCCTGCGGCCACTGCAGGCTAAGGGACAGGAGGACAGGGACAAAATCCTGCCTCCTTGACCCCCAGACCCTTTCCAAGTGGGACACGTAGCTCCTGGGCCCCAGGGTCCAGTCACAGACCGTAAGCTCACATGGCTGGAAACAGCATTCTTAGTAAATACCGCTCGACTTCTCCGTGGCTGTCCCGTGTGTGGGAGACAAGCTGGGGGAGGAAGTGGTGGCCAGTGTCCTGCTGTTCAAGTCAAGCATAGTGTTCATGGCAGGTAATCTTTTTAGGAGTTCCAGGCAGAGGGATTTGAGACTTGGACGCTTAGATTTTTGGCGCTTTGGTAGTAGAGCTGGCTGAGAAAGGACCATGGCCCAAATAGGTAACTTACTGCTTCTCCTCCTTCTGAGCCCAGGCCCCTTTCTTTCCAGGTTTCCCCTGCTGGCGCCAAGGCCATGGCGCTAGTATGACTGAGTTAGGCCTGAGAAGCTCCCCCGCGGGCCTGTACAGAACTCCCGAATGTCAGGTGTTCCCTTGTGTTTGCAACACCATGACCTGAGGGTGGCCTTCCCTAGAGAGCTGGCGGAAACCCAGACCAGGAACCGCTGGTCTGGCTGAGCAGTCCCTCTGATTGCCTGGGGCTGGCACACCTGGGGGCCTGTTGCTGCAGTTAATGGGGGAGGACAGGCTCTGCGCCACGTCCCTCAGACCCAGCCACCCCCCCCACCCACTTTCTGTGTGCGTCTAAGATCAGCCGCTCTCCTTTCTGCCGCCTCATGAAAGCCAACACTGTTCAGCTGCCCGACCTCACCACAGCTGTGCCCAGCCAGCGGAGGGGAGACAGGACCGATGGCCCCAAGCTGTGGGACAAAGCCAGTCCTGATAACACTAGCCCTGGCCCCAGGGAAGACTGCGCTGGGCACAGAAGGGTGAGAGAGACTGTACACGGCCAGGATTAACACGGTTTATTTCACGGTCAGTCTTACAAGTCACTGAGGTCGGGCAAAGCCAGGATAGTAACTTAAATCTCCAGCACTTTCATCCAGTGACAACCCGATTAGCGAGGCCCTGTTACTGAGCAGGGGGGCAGCGGAGGGCACCCCAGGAACCACAGCACACGTACCAATGTTAAAAACCCCTTCTCAGAGGCACCAGCTGGGGCTTGGCCCTGACCAGCCAGGGGTCCGCTCCGTTGGCCCTTGGTTCCCACCGACTGACCCCCTGGAGGGGAGGCATCAAGGAGACAAGCTGGACTGGGCAGATGGCACTTGCTCTGGCTTCAGTCTCCTCATCCCCGCAGCAGAGCCACACCACCGGAAAGGTTGGCCAGCCCACCCCATTCCTGGGGCGAGACCTGCAGCCAGCTGGGAGGTGGCTGTCCAATGTTCCCTAGTCACAGTGTAAAGGAGGAGGGGACAGGCACTTAGGGCCAAAGGTAGGACTTAAAGCCCCTTTTGTACCCTGGTAAAAAGCCCCAGCCTACGTCATGGGGCTGCAATGATTAAGACTCGGGGTCAAAGCCCAGGGATTCCCCCACCCTCTCAAATCCATGGCTAGTTTCCTGTAGCTGCCGTAACCACCCTGTGGGGACATGCAGCTCTGGGGCGTCTCCCCCGCTGGCCGGCTCGGGGCAGGGGACCCGGGACAGGCGGCAGGGTTTGGGGTTGCGGCTGCGGCTTTGCTCTGGGTTCCTGAACGGCGCTCCCCACACCCCGTCTTGTGGTGAAAGCTTGAGTGTTAGAGGGGACAAGGGAGGGCAGGAAAAGTTACTTTACAAGGTTTTAAAAAGTTACAGAAAGGTTAACTCTGAGTAAAAAAAAAAAAAATCTTAAAACAAAGATCAGGCAGAAGGCATGCTTTCCTCTGCCCCCCCTTTCCCTTCCTAGGAGCGGGGGGGGGCTGACAGTGGCAAGAACGCTCAAATGATGGTGCAGGACTGCAAGGCGCCCCCCTTGCGGCTGCCGTGTGTGGGCACAGGTTTGCCCTTCCCGTAGTATCCCGTGAAGATGGCCCTGACCTCCAGCTTCTTGGCCAGGCTCAGCAGCCAACGCCCATTACCCAAGGAGTAGAGTTTGCCCCGGTTGAGCTCACCCACCTCCTCGCCTCGGCTGCCCCCCTTCTCCTGCCGCACAATCTCCAGGAGGTCAATGCCCGTCTGCACGGGCTCCACATCACCTGCGCAGCCAAGGGTGATGTGAGCCCGGCTCCCCCGGGGCAGGCTGTCAGAGGGGGACAGCTTGTCCACGTCATTTGGCCACAACGGCAGCTCCTGCTCGCTCAGCTCCACCCGGGCTCCCGTAGTCTTGGGCGTCACGAAGAGGGCGGTGACGGTCAGCGTGAAGGCCTTGCAGTAAGACTTCTTCACGACCTGTGGGGACAGAACGACAGCGCTAAGCCGGACGTGGTGGCCCCCAGAGCAGACTGTTGACCAAGGATGGGCCTAGCAGAGGTGAGCAGCACTGGGCAGAACCCTCGGGTAAAAGGCGCACGTGGCCCTTGTCTCATGGGAGGACATCTTCCCACGGACGCGGGCGAGGCTGACGTGAGACGCTGGAGGTGCCGGAGGTGCCAGAGGGCACAGGCAGTGCCGAAGGCCAGACTTGCCCGACTCAGAGCCTGGTGCCCCACCTCCCAGCGGCCCTGGAACCTCGCTGCGTTGGCTCATTCACCTGTTCTACGGGGACGATGCTGGAACCTACCTCAGCGTCCGGATTAAACGAGAGTCTGGGTGAAGATTCTAGAACAGTGACAGGCACGTGACAAGTGCTATTGTCACTGCTACTCAGCTCATCCGGGTAAAAGCCACCTGAGTGCCCCAGGCAGTGTCCCAGAGGTCAGAAATAAATGCCTCGGATCAAAATCCACCTCATACGCCTTGGTTTACATCTGCTTCTAGCTGACTCTCCGACCACCTCTCCCAACTGACCATAAAGTGTCTCTTATCTGTGCTCACAGTCCCTCGTGCCTGGTGCCTCACCGCTTAATAAACACGGCCGAGCGCACGAATGGCTGAGCCGGTCCGGACGTTACCCACGCAGCCACGCAGCCCTGCTAGGTGCCGCGGTACGACCGCAAGCCCAACGGAAGACTGCAAGCGGGGGGACCAACGAACAATCAGGAAAACGGCTGCTGCGTTAACAGGGGCGGACAAGTGGGGGAACGGGTCGGGGGTGGAGGAAGGCCTCGCCCAGAAGGCCACCAGGGGCCGGGCCACGTGCCTGTGGCTTAAGGACCGCGCATCGGAGGCTGCGGGCCGAAGAGCGGCTGAGTGGGAGGAGGGAAAGGTGTGGCACCCGAAGCCAAGAGCCCCACTACCCCTCAATGCGCCCTCCTCCAGGGCAAGGCCAGGCCTGGGGACCGGGACCTCTGAGCACCAGGCTCGCTGGGGCTGGGGCCACCTAACCTTGGGAACTCCAGACAGGCTCAGAGGCCAGCGCGGGAGCCTGCTGCCGGCCCTCAGTCTGCAGCAGGAAAAGGCATTGGCGGCCAGGCCTTGGGGGCGAGCGCGCAGGCTGGTGGCAGTGCTGGGGGCAGGCGGGTAGACAGGGCAGCTGGCCTCTGTGTGACTGAGCCTGGGGAGGGGGCGAGCTGGAGCAGGGGATGCCATTTTTCCTGAGAGGCTGTCTGGCTTCTGGTCCCCGCCTTGAGCCGGTCCCCATTTCCAGAAGACCCTGCCCTCTCCCCACCTCAGCCGGGCATCCCCGGGGAGCACTCACATCCTGCTGGGCATACTCGTCTGCCCCTGCAGCCTTCCCGTAGTCACAGAACTTGGTTGTGCAGTGCAGGACACCTGGGGGTCTCTTCCCGAAGTAGGTGACCAGTTCGATCTTCTCCCTGGGCTCATCCCCAGAGACAACTGCAGGGAGAGAGAGAAGGGGGTCAGGACAGGAGAGCAGGGGCTATCCTAATACCCATCACCAAGACCGTGGAGGCTCGGAGGGAAAAAAAAATGACGTCAAGTGTAAGTTCTTCGGCAATCCACCATAATCCACTCCTTCCTTAGTTGGTCAAACCAACAGCCACGTCAAAGCTACAAAAAGGTGTCTAAATTCCCTGGTTTCACGTTATGTAGATTTTTACATCCCTCTTCAGATTTGGAAAGTGACACACTCGTAACCCAGGGATAGGCAGCATAGGCCAAGGGACTCTCGGCCTTATCAGCTACACATCTGGAGGGAAGCAAGTCATGAGAAATGGGGTAGAAAGGCAAAAGAACGTTGGAACTGTTGTATGATGGAAGGAGTCAGAGCTTAAGTCCTTTGGCCTGGGGCACGATTGACCCTTTTCTGTCAATCAAGTACCATTAGGGTAACCATACACCCATTTTCCCAGGACCACCTGGGGAACTCTTAGCCGAGCCCCCTTTCACTTGGGCCTACCCAGACCAGAAGTTACCTGGTCACTATAACATGGACCGTGCAGGCCTGTTTGGATGAGAGCCTATAAAGGGCCTAGAGTAGGAAGGGTCTTGGGATATAATGAGATATTATATGGTGAGACCTGGGGTATCTGTGATTTCAATTTCCAGACTCCAAGCCTTAGGGCTCATTTCAGAGTCACTAGATCTGTTGTATTTACTCCCAGAGTTGAGTCCCTGCGAGGATATCCCTCACCCTCCACAGGGGAGGGACAGTTGTGCTCTGAGAACAGGCGCTTGTGTCCTAGGCAGGAAAGGGCGGCAGTTTTTAGTGGTAAAGGCAGCTTCAAGAGGCAGAGCAGCTCTAACCAGGGGCCCTGCCTGTAGGGTGCTTTTCTGCCAAGCAATTCCAGGTGCAGGGCTCACACCCGGACAACATCACTGCGGGCGTCACGGTTCCCTGGTTTCCCAGCGTTCCAGCTTTAGGAGCCAAGAAGAGACCTCTGAGCACATACCCAGGCACAGATTTTGCCCCCGAAACAACACAGAAATATGGGTGGGGATATTTCAAGGAGGAAAATAATCTAAAATTTGGGGACACCAGAAATGGGTTAAAGGGACAGATTAGTGGGTGACATATCCCTAAGAGGCCACTGCAGGAAAATGAAGGCCTCCCTTATCCCAAACCTACCCTTCCCCAGAGCAAACAGCCCTTCCCAGGAGAGGTCCCACCCAACATGGGGAGGCCCCTGCTAGAGCTGACAGAGTCCAGGGCTCTCACCATGGCTCTGGGCAAATCCCACAGCCCTCCTGGGCGTTTTCCCCTCCGCAAAATGAGGGGTCTGGACTAGGTGTGTGGCCGTTCTCTGGAGCTGCGGGAGGCCACAGGAGGTGCACTGGGCAGCCCGAGACCTGGCACCATACCCAGTCAAGTCACAATAGTCTTAGTTGTCATTTTTTTGCAGCTTAGGATTCCGTGGAATATTTTTTTTAGATTATTTTATTATTTATATATTTAGAGAGGGAGGGGGGACGGGCAGAGAGGGAGAGGAAGGAGAGGAGAGAAAGAATCTTAAGCAGGCTCCAACGCGGGGCTCGATCTCATGACCCTGAGATCATGACCTGAGCCAAAATCAAGAGTCAGTCGCTTAACTGAGCCACCCAGGCGCCCCTTCCTTTTTTAGTGATCTCTCCACCCAACATGGGGCTGGGATTCATGACCCCGAGATCAAGAGTCGCAGGCTCTACCCACTGAGCCAGCCGGGCGCCCCTCCATGGAATATTCTACTTCAGAAAGATGGCTCTGCAGCTGAACACAAGGTAGAAACATCGAATCAGGTTCTCCCTCTCGGGTGGTAGGAAATGTGGACATGCTTCCCGTGGTGCGGGGAATTTGTCCCTCCCCCCATCCAAAGACAGGGCCAGTGGTCTCCATCCAGGGGGGCAGGGAGGAGGGGGCGCCGTGAGAGGAGAGGGGTCCCTGGGAAGCAGCTCTCTCCCCGTCCCCCTGCGCCTCCGCCTCCACCCCTGCGGCCTCACTCGGCCCTGTGCTGGGAGGGCAGCGGCGGTCCCGGGCGCTCAGCACCGCGAGCCCAGCGAGGGAGGCTTGGGAAGGCCGCTACCTGCCCGCATCCCGGCCCCCGCCCGCCACCTACAGTGTCGCAGCTCCTTCTTGAAGGCCTTGTGGTTGCTCAGCTCCTCCAGGAAGGCCTGGCCGGCTTTGCGGAGGCTCTCGGAACTCTTCTTGGTCAGGAACCAGCCGAAGTAGAGCGGCAGGAAGTCCTTCTCCAGCGCCGGCTTCAGCTTCTTGAGCTCGTCGGCCGACAGCTGCCACTGGTTCTTCTCCTTGAGCTGGGCGCAGTCCAGCCGCCACGCCGTCTTGGGCTCCACCAGCACCACCTGGTACTGGTACTGGTCGGCCAATTCAAAGAGCTGCTCCAGCCGCTCCCGCTCGTGGTTGGTGTCATCCAGCACCAGGACGCGCACGTCCCGGCGGCAGTAGGCGGCCAGGTCCTCGTCCAGCCGCTTGTACTCCTCAGAGAAGTCTCCTCGGCCCCCGGGGGTAATCTTGTAGGTGTCGGCGGACACCATCTTGGTGCCGTCCCGGTACCTGTCCACGATGACCCGCGCCAGGGTGGACTTGCCGCTCCCGGGCAGGCCGCGCAGGATGAAGAGGGTCTTGCACTCCTGCAGCGTGGCCACCGTCTCCTCATCCTGCAGGAAAGGAAACTGCAGCTCAGGCTTGTCCTTGGCCCCTGAGGAGGACATTTTGCGGAAGAAGATCTTGGGCAGGAACGTGTGGCTCTTTCGGGAGAAGCTTCTGTTCTGTGTGTGAGGAGGGCAAGAGCAGATGTCAGCCGGCTCGCTCGAGGCCACCCCACCGGCCTCGCCCCCTTGACTCTGGCCTCGTTCTCCTCGGGCCTCCCAGCCCTGAGTTATAAGCGCCCCCCCGTGCGGTGGGCACCTTCCCAAGCCCAGGACTGGACCTTCTCCTCCTCCGGCCCGGGGCGCCGCCAGCGGGTGGTGGTGGAGGAGAGACGGGAGAGCTCGTCTGAGGTTCCCAAGCCCCTAATTCCCGCTGGTCAGAGCTGAGGCTTCAAGGATCCCCCACTGCTGCCGCCCCTCAGCGGGGAAGCTGCTGGAAGCGCAGGCCCGTGCCTCTGCAGCGGACCCTGACGTTATATTCCCGGCACCTACTAAGGATGCCCTCTTTGGAGGTGGGGCTGCTCTGTCTGGGCGAAGGCACAGCTGCCCGGGCTCCGGGTGCGCAGAGGAGGCTGGGGGTGGAGAAGGGTTACCCGAAGACTGCCTCCCCTGCCCCCACAAGGGCGGCAACAGATAATACTCTCTTGTCTGGGATGGGGGGGGGACAATGGTCCCACAGAAGGGCTGGTGGGAGGCAGGGCAGGAGAGCGCCGGACAAAGGGCCTCATTCACCACGCCTGCCGCCGCCTCCCCTGCCCCTCGGCCCCCCACAAAGGCGTGGTCTTTGTGCCTGCCCCAGGACTGGGCGACCCAGGGCACCTGCGTCCGGGGTCCAGCTCTGAGCCCCACTTTGCTGCGTGTCAGCAGCACCTCTCTGAGCCACTTGCTTTCCCGCCTGCTAAAAGCCACAAGTGACACCACCTGTTGCGGTGAGCGGTCTCCTCTAACGCGGCTGCACCTCCCGGCGGCAGCCCGAGCGCGGCGCGGGCACCGGCTTTTCTCAGAGAAGGCCCTCGGGCGGGGAGCAGGCGACAATGCCCGCCCCGCACTAGCCCCGGGCCACACTCGGTGGCACGAGCTCCCGCGGCGCCCGACCCCGCGCTCCTCCAGCGGCCGTGCCCGCTCCCCAACTCGGCCCGGGGCTCCCCTTCCTCAGGCTGCACCCCGCGGCCCAGCAAGCCAGAGCTCAACTCCGGAACCTCGGGTCCTCATTTGCATGCCACTTCCTCCCGAAAATCCCCCCGAACTCCCGTTTTCCGTCAGGGTGCTTCCCCGGCGCGCCCCCGCCCCTCCCGCCTGTCCGCGCCCGCTCACCATGATGAGGGGGGGCGCCGCCGCGGCCGCCTCGGCAGGCACTAGCTCTCCGGGGCCGCCCGCCTGCGCGGAGGGACACGGAGCTCAGCGGTGGCCAGACCGCGCGCCAGGCCGCCTTACATAGCCCGGGGGCGGGGCGGGGCCTCTCCGCGCAGGCGCGGCGAATCGAAACCCGAAACTGATCCGGCGCGGAGAGGAAGTGGTCGCGCGTCCCGCCCCGGCCGGCCGCGGCGCACGTGTGCCCTGGAGCGGTCCCGAGGAACTCTAGACAGAGGGAGGCAGTCACCTTTCCCCGGCCCCGCGCCGGGGTTGGGATGAGGCCAGGGAGGCAGGGTCATGCAAATGCAAGGTCAGATCCGGTCTTTATTTAAAATTGTGATATTGTATTCCTCGTGGGGGTTTTGCGGTGTGTGTGTGTTTTACAACATTACATTAACATACTATATGTTGCTTAGTGAGTTTCGTGGCGCCCCGTGAAATATTGCATCTGAAATGCCTCACTCGCCTCACAGTAGTCGGGGTCTGGTCCTAGCTGGCCTAACTTCAGCCCTAACCTTTCCAAGGACTGTAGAGATGGAACCAGGATGGCAATAGCCAGGAGACAAATGAATAATGTAGTGAAATCCTAGCTCATCCTCTGAGGCAGCTGTTCAGCTGCCACCTCCTCTGTGAAGCCACCTAAAGCTCGGTCGGATTTTGGAGAGCTTCCCGTGTACCAAGTGCTGTGCTGAGCACTCACAGAAGCCTGACGCCAACCCCGGAGTTAGATACCCGTTCTACGGAGGAGGAAACCAGCTCACGGATTTACTTGACTGTACCTCCTGGAGGTGGCGCAGGTGGAGTCCATCCGCCCCTCCTGGGGACGGCTCCCTGTTCTCGGGCAGGAACTCTCTTTCTCTGGGCTCCTCGAGCACAGTGCCCCTGTCAATGCCAGCGTTCACTTCATCGTGCCTGCCAGTCCTCAGCGTGACCCATCATCACTTCTCCCATCAAGCCTCGCACAGTGCCCTGCCCATAGCAGGCACTCCGTAAGATGAACCCACGGCCAGTGGCTGCCCAGACGTACCTCTACTCCCAGGCCTTTCCTTTTCTTCCCCTTTAAGCTAGCCTGGTCCCTTGGAGCTCACCTGTTTCTTCACCATCCTGAAATGCTTTCTGCTTAGCACCCCTATCATTTCTTCCATGAGGTCCCTGGACAGGCCCAGGGGAGAGGAGCACATTTCCCACCTTGATCACACTTTGGATCAGGCCTTGCTTGGAGTCTGTGTTTGTCACCTGGCCAGGGTAAGGTCAGCGTTCTGCTTGGAGAGTGGTACCCCGAGTCGGGTCCTCATTCTCTAAGGCTCTTGTGGGTGAGCAGGGAGGCAAAATGACAGACTCGGGATTTGTAAGAGTGAAAGGTATCTATTGAAAGGAAAACAGTAACAGAAAGAGGCAGAGGCGACCTGTGGAGGAGCCCAGTCCACGTGTTCTCCTATGAAAGAAAAATCTCAGCCTGAAATTTCAAGTCCAGTTGAATAAGATCCCCGAGGCCCCTGGTCCTGATGCCTGCTGCTTCATTCATCTTCTTTTTCACCTTATTCCACGTTTTCACCATTTTCTGCCTTTGTCACTTCTGCTGTTTCTCCCAGTTCTGTTTTCCCTATTTCTTCTGACTCTCTTCTGTTGTCTTCTGAAACTTGACTCTCCAGTCCTTCCGATTCCCTTCTGCTTAATTCTGCTGAGGGTTTCTGGTCCAGCTCTGAAGGCCTCCTGTAAATTTCTCTTGATTCCATTCTGCCCACTTCTAACGGTTTCCCGTCCTCCTCTCCTTCGCTTTCTGTGCCCAGGTCTCTGGACACTCTCTTGGCAACATCTCCTGAGTCTTGCCCTGTGGCTCCCAGCCCTGTTCTGAAGGAGCTGGCTTCCCCTACTTCTCTCTGCCTGTTTTCTTCTTGTCCACTCGCTGCGACCCTCAGAGTTTCCTGAGACAACTCATCTTCTGTCTCTTTCTCACTGTCAGCTGGCTCTCGCTCCCAGTGTTTCATCACCTTCTCGGGCTCGTCTCTCCCTCTTCTCGTGCTTTCCTTCTTCCCTGCCGCTGCTGCTCTCAAGGTTTCCAATTCAGCGGGCTCTTCTGAAAAACAAGAGAAAGGAGGGAAGAAAAGTAAAAGTTTGTCCATCTCTGGGCCTGGGGGCACCTCAGCCCCTGGGGGCCTGTGCTTCTGAGAGACAACGGGTCACTGTTTCCTGAGCACCAGCCCTGTTCCAGGCATCCGGCAGGCTGCAGAGGTGATGTCACGCGGTTGTCATAGAATTCATGGCATAGTGTCAGTGATTGGAGTTCGTCGTCAAAGGACCTGAGACTGATGACGGAGAAATCACAGCCAGTGGTCGCGCTGCCAGTAAATAAATGGCAGGGCCAGAATTTGAACCCAGGACGGTCTGCTCTCAGAGCACACTCTCTTTCCCTACGAGAAATAACACAGGTGCTGGGAAACGACAGGGGTTCTTTTCTCCAGCATCCTCATTCTGCATTATTCTTTGTCCCTGGGAAGCACATTCATCATTTACTGGGAGTTTCCCTATCAAAATATGAGCAGACTGTTAGCAGGAAGTTCAGCTGGGGAGCTATTTTTATGATCAAAAGGACGCTTGCTCCATGTTTTTATGAGCTACAGAGAAAAGTCACAGTGCCCTCCTGAGTCTCCCCCATACTCTCTTCCTGGAAGCCCCTGGTCTCTAAGATACCGCCAGGCCCGAGGTTCCTAGCAGGGAAGAGGCCGCCGCGTGGCCGTGAAGACCTGGGCAATGCTGCCGCCTGCCGGTCCGGGGGCGAAGTGCCCGGCAGCTGCCGTGGGCCGCAGGGCCGCCCGGGCACGTAGCCTGCCAAGGGGATGGGAGGCCGCTAGGAGCTTCTCTTGCCCCGGTGGCTCCCGAGAGCAGCTCTAAGGGCCTGTGGGAGCAGAGGCAGATGCCCTCCCTGAGGAGACCCAGCCACCACATGGCAGGCGCTGCATAATAAAGGGCTGTCATCTGGCTGCTGGGGCACCCAGAAACCTCACACCCGATCTCCCCCTGTGCCTGGGTGCCCGGAGGGGTCACCGCCGCGCTGCCGGGGTGATAGACCACAGCGGGGCGGGCAGAAGCTGAGTAGAACTGTCATCCTGTGGCACCCCTCCACCCCCCGCGCCCGTGTCTTCGCTCCTGCTGCTTCCCGCACACGCGCAGGAGCCCCTCTGCTGACAGCTCAAATCTCCTGGCTTTGCCCCTGGGCTGTGGGCTCTTCTGGGGCAGGGGCCGAACCTCTGTCTCTCCCAAATCCCACACTTTCCCAGCGCATGACGAGTGCTTAACTAATACCTGGAGATGGAGAAATACAGGAGTGGGCTCTCAGGGCAGTGGGCACGGGCTGGACCTCCTTCTCCTGCCCCAGGGAACCCAACCCCGGGACTGGAAGAGCTGTTGGAGAGTGCAGACGGGGACCCTGGCGCTACCTCCTGGCACTCACCTCTCTCTCTCTTTTCTCTCAGCGTCTCCCTGTAGTCTGTTTTCTTCAGCTCTTCGATGATACCCTTGTTGGCATCATCCAAGGCCTGTGGGTGGAGAGGAGCTGGTGACCTCTCTTAGCCCCTGTTGGCACCCACACCTTCCCTTTCATCACCCGAGCCCCAACTCCAGAAGGCAGGACTCTGCACCAGCCTTGCCGCCCTCCATTTTCCCTGGGCTTCTGCACAGACTCCTGCCCGGGGTTAATTTAGACTTACGGACCCGGAATTAGCCACACTAAGTGGGAGGAGATACATGACTGCAGGTAACTCGGACTTCAGCTCCCTTGGGCTTCGGTATGTATTTCAGAGTTGTCTCTTGTCTGCTCATTTTGACCTCTTTACCAGAAGCTTCTTTTGGCTCCAGCCAATATAGAGACAGTGAAGCCCCTAAGCACTCAGCAAGGCAGCAAGCCGTGGAGGGGATTTGGAAGCACACTGCCGGGTGGGACTGGGGCGCTGGCCTGTCTTGAGAGGGGCTCCCGGGGTGTCTACAGGTTCCCTGGCGGCCTGGGGTTCAGCCTGTGCGTATGTAGTTCCAGGCAGAGCTGCAGTAAGCACTCAGGAACCATCCACAGAGAGCAAGGGGCCTGGATGTGCTTATGGAGTGTTGATCTTCCTGCCCGGAGCTGCCGGTCCAGGAGGGTGAGGTGGCGGGGACCTGGTCTCACGAGGGGTCACCAAGGCCGTGGGGCCTTCTCTCTTTGCCTCTCATTTTCAAAACCCTGCCCAGGCTTCAAGGCGACCCCAGACCCCCCTTGATGGGAAAACCCAGCCCTGTCTCATCCAGTGGGGCGCTCTCACCCTGGGTCCCCTCATCCCTGTCGCCCTGGTCAGGAACAAGGGGTTTTTGTTTTAACCTTCCCGCTGACAGCAAGCTTCCTACGGGCCAGGACCACAGCTGTCCCCTTTGGACTGGGCAGCTCAGAGTCAGCCCGTGGCCAGCAACTATTTACTGGGTTGAACTGTGGAGCTGTCCCTCTCCGGCTGCAGAGCGACCCTGCAGAAGGGCATTAAGGGCGAGAGACGGTGCGTGCCGAGTGGAAGGGCAGCAACAGGGCTTCAGGGAAGGAACACTCTTCCTCTGGAGGGCAAGGTGCACGTTTGGGGAGCTAACCCCTCTACAGAGGAAGAAGACAGCAGTATGGCAGGCCTAAGCCACCCTGGGACGGGTGACGGGAGAGCACAGACTACCAATGGTGGAATCTCTCGGGGGCGACTTCCCCACCATGACAGGAAAGGGGTGGCCTCACCAGGGTCCTCACAAACCATGAGCTCACACCCTAAAAATCCGAGTAGATCAGGTCGCTCCGCTGCTATTCCCAGCCCTTCAAGTCCCAGCTGGTCCACCGACTGTCTGGGGTCCTTTGGCCCTACTCCTTCTGCCATTGTGAGCCAGCCCTCGCATCCAGGCCCAGGGGCTCTTTTCTGCCTCCCACAGACCCCTCAGTGCCCACGGCCTCCAGTTCCTTCAGTGCTCTTGCCCCTTCTCAGCCTGGCCGAACCCTTCTGTGGTCCTTCGAAGCCCCCAGCAGGAGGCCCACCTCCAACCAGAGCATCCTTGGCTGCCACTTCCCAGGGTCCCTGCTCCCTTTCCCAAGTACCTGCTGAACCTTCAGTCTGGTCCCCGAGGCCATGCCCCTCGTGGTGCCCCCTCATTATTATGTCTGGCTTCTCTTAACCACAGGGGCCAGCTCCCCAAGGACAAGGGCCCTGCTTAATTCATGCCAGTAGATGCTTACTGGGGTCCTTACTGGGGTAGGAAGCTCTGGAATTTCAACGTGGGGCAGCCTGGGGGGGGGGAGTGGGAGGTGGGGAGGCCAGGGGACTCCTGCAAACTGCCTGGGCATCTTTGAGGTCAGGGCACCGACCCTACTGAGGGGGGACATCTGCCTGGAGCGGCTCCGGGGGCGGTGGCAAGTCTGAAGCACCTGCAGGCCTCCTCTGGCTTCGCCTCTGGTCTCTGCCTCCTGACCCTTATGGTCTACGCCTGCACTATCCAACAGAAATTTCTGCCACCATGACAATCCTCTCGATCTTACATTCTCTGGAACCCACAAGCCACATGCGGCTATTGAGCACTTGAAATGTGGCTGTGTGACTGAGAAACTGAATTTTAAATTTGATTTATTTTTTTTAAAAGATTTTATTTATTTATTTGAGAGAGAGAGAGAATGAGAGACAGAGAGCATGAGAGGGAGGAGGGTCAGAGGGAGAAGCAGACTCCCCGCCGAGCAGGGAGCCCGATGCGGGACTCGATCCTGGGACTCCGGGATCATGACCTGAGCCGAAGGCAGTGGCTTAACCATCTGAGCCACCCAGGCGCCCCAAATTTGATTTACTTTTAATTCATTTGAGTCTAACTGGCGGCATGTGGCGGGCTGCCTGGCTGAGCAGTGTGGCGCCTCCCTAGGCGTGTGAGTGAGGCAGTCACACCGTATTTCTTGTTGTCTCCTGGAGGAGGCAGCATTTTCCAAAAGGCAAGCCCTAAAATCAGTCGAAGTTTCAACCAGCATTAAACAAAAGAAAAGGAAATGGAAACTTTAGCAAAAGGAAAAAGGAGAATATAATAGGAAATAGCATACATACTAAAGGTAAATATGCTTTGTTAAACTTTCGTTCCTATTGTTTATTTCAAATAAAAATAGGTATATTGGATTGCTGTATAAACTGAGAGCATCAGCGAGCGTTTGAAAGCCACGACCCCACCTAGAATGCGGCCTGCATTTGGTGGGTAATAAATCCCCGGGCTCTGGCTGGCTGAGAGGTTGAGGACCCACCCACGCCCTCCCCGCAGCCAGGGCCCAGGGGGTGGGCAGCTCACGCTGATGATGGCCTGCTGCGCCTCGTTGTTGTGGACCAGCTTCGCTCTCTCTAGGGCCTTCTCAAAGTTGCTCACGGCCGACTCAAAGTCTCTCAGCTTGACTGGAGAGCAGAAAGGGGGCATAGCACAGGTAGATCGTGACACTGCGTGTTGGACAATGTGGCTGGCTGCCTGGCCCCTCCCAGGGTCAGTTAGAAGCCCCAGGCCTCAGGCAGCGTCACTGAGCTGCCCATCACCACGCTTTCCATTGCATTCCTGGGCCAGCTCACCACTAAGGACCAGCACCTAGGAACCTGAGTCTTGGATAGCAGGCCATTCAGAGAGGTCAGAGAGGAAAGAAGGGTCTGGGGTAGGGCCTGTGCACACATCCTGTGTCTCCAGGGCAGGGGGACAATTCCATCTTGCCCCAACGTACGATTGTTCCAGAAGTGGAAATCCATATATATATATATGGATTTATATATATATAAATATATATATATATATATATATTTAAGTAGGCTCCACATGTGTGGAGCCCAGTATCAGGGCTTCAACTCACAACCCTGAGCTCAAGCCTGAGCTAAGAAAAAGAGTCAGATTCTTAACCGACTGAGCCACCCAGGCGCCCCTGGAAACCCATATTTTTTTTTTAAAGATTTTATTTATTTATAGAGAGAGGGAACAGAAGCAGGGGGAGTGGGAGAGGGAGAAGCAGGCTTCCCACGGAGCAGGGAGCCCGACGCGGGGCTCGACCCCAGGACCCTGGGATCATGACCTGAGCCGAAGGCAGACGCTTAACAACTGAGCCACCCAGGCGCCCCTGGAAACCCATATTTTAAAATTGTTCATTCAAATTGCCCTAACATGTTGTGAAGACCAACAGAGATATCAAAGGGTTGGCTGTGACTCATGGGCCAGCAGCTGGAGTCCAGCCCCCACATGGGAACAGTCTGAACCCCAAGAGGAAGCGGCTGCTGTCTGAGCTCACTTACCCAGCTGGTTAGTGCTGCACCTGGGATCTCACTGTTGCCTGACTGACTGACCGCCCAAGGTTTCTGAGCCAGGAGGACCCAGAGCCCAAGCTCTGCCTGCGAGGCTGTGCGGCCTCTAAAACCCAGTGGCTCCAGGCGGCTGCGTTTGATTTTTCCATCCCAGAGTGGGGAAACTGAGAGCAGCCATGACTGGCTGGCTCTCCAGGGGCCCTCGGGGCCAAGTAAGTCCTCAAGAGTTGACTGAGGAGGGGCGCCTGGGTGGTGCAGTCGGTTAAGCGTCTGACTCTTGGTTTCAGCTCAGCTCCTGACCTCAGGGGCGTGACATCGAGCCCTGTGTCTGGCTCCGCACTCAGCATGGAATCTGCTAAGTTTCTCCCCGCCCCCTCTATAATAAATAAATAAATGTCTCTCTTTTTTAAAGATTGATTGATTGATTGATTTTATAGCGAATGCGCGCGCACAGCAGGAAGGGGCAGAGGCAGAGGGAGAGAGAAACTTTAGCAGATTTCATGCTGAGTGCAGAGCTGGACATGGGGCTCTGCCTCACGCCCCTGAGATCAGGACCTGAGCTGAAACCAAGAGTCGGACGCTTAACTGACTGCACCACCCAGGCGCCCCAATAAATAAATCTTTAAAAAAAAAAAAGGAGTAGACTGAGGACACTGACCCTTGAGGATTACATCGCATTTTCCCTTCAGCTTATACTATGCCCTCCTGAGAACAGGAAAGAGTTCTAGGAAAAGCTCCAGTACTCATGCCTTCCCCCAGTTTAAAGCTTCCAGTAGTTGTCTCTACCTGTGCTTTTAAGGAAGAATCTCTGATTTGTAATGAGGCCATAAGGCCCTGCGGATCTGACCTCTCATCACCCTCCCCCATCCAGACCTCCTGGGCCCCCAGGGGTCCAGCTGACACTGGTCTCCCTCAGCTTCTTAAATCCGCTAAACTCCTCCCCACCTTCTACATGCTGTTCCTTTGGCTGGAAAGTCCTGTCCTCAGCTTTTAGAATAGTTGGTGCCCTCTCATCCTTAAGGTTTCTGCTTCAAAGTGACTTCCTCAGACATGAAGGCAGGACATGGTTATCAATGGTTATCCCTGCTGTATACCCCGCTTGGTGCCTCGAAGGTGCCAAGAAAATATTTGTGTTAAGAATAATGAATGATGATGCCCTTGGGGCACCTGGGTGGCTCAGTCCGTTGAGCGTCTGCCTTCAGCTCAGGTCATGATCCCAGAGCCCTGGGATTGAGTCCCATGTCGGGCTCCCTGCTCCAGTGGAGAGCCTGCTTCTCCCTCTCCCTCTGCTACTCTCCCTGCTTGTACTCTCTCTCTCTCTGTGTCAAATAAATAAATAAAATATTTTAAAAAAATGATGATGCCCTTGACCACAGCCCCTGCCACATCACCTCCCTCACTGGGGGTCCACTGCACCCCCAGGGGGCAGGGGACAAGGCTTAGTCCCAGCCTCATTGCTTACTAACCTGTGACCTCCAGCCATTTCCTTTCTAACTTTGTATTATGAAATATTTCAAATATATACAAATGTAGATGGAGTACAGTGAGCCCCTATGACTCATCACCCAGCTTCAACAATTATCAAAATACCACCAACCCTGTTTCATCTATTCTTGCTCACCCATGCCCCTTGCTGGGTTATTTTTTACAATTTTATTGAGGCATAATTTAGATATTATAAAATGCACCATTTGTGGGTATACAGTTCAATGACTTTCAGTAACTTTATGGAATTGTACAATGATCTCGACAGTGCAGTTTTAGAACATCTCCATCAAGCACCTGGGTGGCTCAATTGGTTAAGCATCTGCCTCCGCTCAGGTCATCATCCCAGGCTCCTGAGATTGAACCCCACATTGGACTCCCTGCTCTGCAGGGAGCCTGCTTCTCCCTCACCCACTCTCCCCGCTTATGCTCTCTCTCTGTCAAATAAATAAATAAAATCTTAAAAAAAAAAAAAAAAGAACATCTCCATCACTCTGAAAACGTCTCTCGTGGGACCTGGGGCAGTCAGCTGAACCATGCAGTGCCTCAGTTTCCCCATCTGTGAAAGGAGGACAATGCCTTCGTTATTGGCTCACATGGTGATTAAGTGCAAGAATGCACACTCAAAGGGTACCAAGGCCAGAGGAATTGGCGCTGTTTTGATGATGACACGATGCTGGGCTGATCTGCAGCTGAGCTCCTCAGTGGGAGCTTCGGGGGTGCCCCACGCTCTCACTGAGCTTAGCTTAAAGAAGGCACTTACCACACGCTGGTCAAAAGGGAGGGCTTTGTCCTCCACTCTCAGAGTCCACATTCATCTGGCCAGGGACACACTGGGATGCCAAAGGTCCCCAGCCCTGGCCTGGCAGCTCGGGTGGTCTTCCCTCCATGCCCATACCTTGTGCCTGAGCCACCAGAACGCTGGCATTCAGCTGCCACTCGATGTCCCCTTCTTCCTCAGCACACTGCTGGGACTTCTCACCGTAATGCTGGGCCTGCCAGGCCTGGTCCAGCTCCAAGTAGCAGCGGCCGATCTCGTGGAACAACCAGGTCTTCTCCAGCGTGGTTTTTGCCAGAGGGATCTTCTCCTCCCACCTGGGAATGTGAAGAACCAGGGTCAGTTCTTTCCACTCAAACCCTATACTCAGCCATAGGAGGCTGAGCAGAACTCGTTCTCCAACTACCAGTTCTGTCGGACTCAGGGGTGTAACCAGTAAGCATGAAGATATTTTATTTTTTAATTTTTTTATTTTTTAAAGATTTTTTATTTTATTTTATTTTATTGAGAGAGAGAGAGAGAGCATGAGAGAGAGGAGGGTCAGAGAGAGAAGCAGACTCCCCGCTGAGCAGGGAGCCCGATGCGGGACTCGATCCCGGGACTCCAGGATCATGACCTGAGCCGAAGGCAGTCGCTTAACCAACTGAGCCACCCAGGCGCCCCAGCATGAAGATATTTTAAAACGGTCAAAGCTATTTTGGTACATTTAGAGATAGAACTGATACAATTGAAAATCATGTTTGTAAACTTGCATTTCAAATAACATAAAAATAACATTGAAGAGTATCATTAAGTATATAGAAGACAAAATCCACACAGAAAAGATTAGAATAATAAAAAAAATGAGATATCAATAAAGGAAGATTAGGATTAGACCTAGTCATCATCTTCGGGAGGAAAGACAATTTTCCTGCTACTCTTCTGCATTTCCCAAATTAATATTTTAACAATAAGCACAAATTTACTACAAAACATTCTTTTTTAAAGATTTTTTTTTTATTTATTTGAGAGAGAGAGAGAGAGAAAGCATGAGCACAGGGACGGGCAGAGGGAGAAGCAGACTCCCCACTGAGTAGGGAACCCGATGGGAGGCTTGATCCCAGAACGCTGGGACCATGACCTGAGCCACCCAGGCGCCCCTACAAAACGTTTTCTTATAAAAAGATACAAACAGGTGGGCGAACTCTCAAACTCATATGTCTTTTGGCACATAGACACCAGGGGTCATTCCGGAAACCAAGAGATGTGGAGCAGAAGGGTCCCGGCAGATGAGTCTAATTGGATCCAGACTCCTGGGATGGAGTCCTGTGTTGTTGGGCTCCCTGCTCAGCGGGGAGCCTGCTTCCCCCTCTCCCTCCACTCCTCCCTCCGCTTGTGCTCAAGCTCCTCTCTCTCAAATAAATAAATAAAATCTTAAAACAAAACAACAACAACAAAAAAAACCCAGGTTCCTGGGCTCCAACCCAGACCTATAGAATCAGAATTTCAGGGCAGAGACCCCAGCAATTCACGTACCTGTGCTCCAGGAGATTCCTGTCACTGGGAACTTGTGAGCAGATGCTGATTCTAGTCAATCAACTTAACGGATGAGCCTCAGAGTTGACAAAGTGGCTAGCCCATGGTCACTTGGCAGAGCCAGGAGCCAAACTCAGGTTTTCTGATGCCTCTTTGCCTGTCATCCGGGCCCCAGGCTGGGAGTCCGGTGTGAGGGTGGGAAGTCCTGGCCCTAGGGTGGGGAAGGGGCAGTCTGGGGTTACTCACGTGTCAATGGCTTGCTGGAATTTCCCAACTCTGGCAAAAACCCTGCCAATGTTGTCAAGGGCTCTTGACTTAGCATCAGGAAGGTCACTGTGGGGAAGAAGCAGGATTTGTTGTTCACTAGAAATTGGCCATCCTAGGGGCACCTGGGTGGCTCAGTTGGTTAAGCGTGCAAGTCTTGATCTCAGCTCAGGTCTTTTTGTGTTGTTGTTTTTTTAAAGATTTATTTATTGGGGTGCCTGGGTGGCTCAGTTGGTTAAGCAGAAGCCTGACCTTCTGCTCAGGTCATGATCCCAGGTTCCTAGGATCAAGCCCCGCATCGAGCTTCCTGCTCAGTGGGGAGTCTGCTTCTCCCTCTCCCTCTGCCCCTCCCTGCGCCCCTGCTTGTGCTCTCTCTTTCTCTCTCAAATAAATACATTTTTTAAAAAAGATTTATTTATTTACTTGGGGCGGGGAGGGACAGAGGCAGAGAACCTTTCAAGCAGACTCCCCGCTGAGTGAGGAGCCAGACACGGGGCTCAATCCCATAACACATGAGATCATGACCTGAGCCAAAACCAAGAGTCAGATGCTTAACCAACTGAGCCACCCAGGTGTCCCTCAGCTCAGGTCTTGATCTCAGGGTCATGAGTTCAAACCCCATGTTGGGCTCCATGTCAGGTGTGGAGCCTACTTAAAAAAAAAAAGAAAGAGAGAAAGGAAGAAAGGAAAAGAAATTGGCCATTCTCAGCACTGTGGTAATTGAAGAGAAGCAGACAGAGGCCCATTGTCAGGCCAGGAACACAGCATCAAGGCTCAGGGACTGGGCGTCCAGTCCGGTTGGAGGGATGATGCCCAGGAGGCATGGCTGTGGTACGTAGGTCCTCTCATGCCCTGTGGCATGAATGAACGCCATGGGAACCTTTCCAGAGAGCAATCACTCAAGAGTTTACACACATGTCCCTTTGATGCAACAATTCCCCTTCTAGGAATTTATCTGGAGAAGATAATGTGACACGAATAATAATCATTAGAAACAACCTACACTGGGGCCCCGGCACTGACAATTTTTGTGTATAAAAAAAGTCCCTGACACATGAAGTTAAAAAGTCAGATTCCAGGAGTGTATACTATGACTGTTGCCCCGTTTGTGCTAAAAATAAATATGCAGCCCCGAGGCACGATGCTGTGTTCCTGGCCTGACAATGGAGGAAGGGGCCACACAGGAGGCACGCAGTGCACCGAGTACAAGTCTAGAAGGTGGAAAAGGCTGGAAACAGATTCTCCCCGGAGCCTGTGGAGGGAAGACGGCCTTGCCAACACCTTGGTTCTGGCCCAGTGAGAATGCCTTCAGATGTCTAACCTTCAGAACTACAAAAGAATGAATGTGGGGCCTCTGGGTGGCGCAGGCAGTTAAGCGTCTGACTCTGTTTCGGCTCAGGTCATGATCTCAGGGTTGTGAGTCTGAGCCCCGCATCAAGCTCCGCGCTCAGTGCGGAGTCTGCCTGGGATTCTCTGTCTCTCTCTCTGCCCTTCTCCCTCTTCCTACCCCCTCTTGCTCGCTCTCTCTCTCTCAAATGAATAAATAAACTCTTTTTATAAAAATGAACTTGTTTTGTTTTAACTCACCAAAAAAGAAGTGAAGGAATAAAAAGGGGGCATTTCTTTATAGAATTTATTTTCAAGCAATCTCTACCCCCAATGTGGGGCTCGAACTCACAACCCTAAGATCAAGAGTTGTGTGCTCCACTGAGCCAGGCAGGCACCCCCCCAAAATGGGCACTTTTAAAAGTAGAGAGGATGTAGGTCTAGCTATTAACAATGATTATCCAAGGGAAACAAGAGCATGAGGGAAACTACCCATTTATCCATATTGTTTAAATTGTTTACAGTATTTCTGTAACAACAGAAAAGAGATTAAGGGATTTTCTTTTTTTTCTTTTAAAGATTTTATTTATTTATTTGAGAGAGAGAGAGAGGAGAGAGCATGAGCAGGGGGGTGGCAGAGGGAGAGGGAGAAGCAGACTCCCTGCTAAGCAGGGAGCCCGATGCGGGGCTCGATCCCAGGACCCTGAGATCATGACCTGAGCCGAAGGCAGCCGCTTAACGACTGAGCCACCCACGCGCCCATGAGATTAAGATATTTTCATAAAGAAAACGACAATTTGCTCACTTATGTCGGTCCTTTACCATTACCACCACATGAACACTGATCTGTTAAAAAATTCTTCCCCAAAAAAGAAGAAAACCGTCCCCCAATGCTCCACCCCGCCCCCAGCATCTCCTCCCACTCTCTCCCTCCTCCTCATCCCTCAAGACCCTGCCATCCAGAGGGCTACTATGTCCCATGAAACTTTGCTCCTTGGACTCATTCTCCCCCCACCGTGGCCGAACCTGCCTTTCAAACATGCACATCTCATCAAGCCAGCCCTCTTCCCACAGAAACACGCACGCAAATGTTGCTGTGCTTGATGGTAAAAGGGCAACAGCCTGAGTGTCCCACAGGGATGTAGCTAAAGAAATTACTATGCACGCTGAAATTCTTTTTCTCTGGAGCCATTTAAAGAGTGAGACCCTTTCAAGAGATATGCTTCTTAAAAATCATAAAAGTAAATTGCTTTTAAGAATCCTAGGTATGGGGGCGCCTGGGTGGCTCAGTTGGTTAAGTGACTGCCTTCAGCTCAGGTCATGATCCTGGAGTCCCGGGATCGGGTCCCGCATCGGGCTCCCTGCTCGGCAGGGAGTCTGCTTCTCCCTCTGACCCTCGTCCCTCTCATGCTCTCTGTCTCTCATTCTCTCTGTCTCAAATAAATAAATAAATAAAAATCTTTAAAAAAAAAAGAATCCTAGGTATGGGGCGCCTGGGTGGCTCAGTTGGTTAAGCGACTGCCTTCGGCTCAGGTCATGATCCTGGAGTCCCTGGATCGAGTCCCGCATCGGGCTCCCTCCTCGGCGGGGAGTCTGCTTCTCCCTCTCCCACTCCCCGTTTGTGTTCCCTCTCTCGCTGTGTCTTTCTCTGTCAAATAAATAAATAAAATCTTTAAAAAAAAAAAATCCTAGGTATGAATGGAATATTATGCAGCCATCAAAAGGAATGAGATCTTGCCATTTGCAATGACGTGGATGGAACTGGAGGGTATTATGCTGAGCGAAATAAGTCAAACAGAGAAAGATATGTATCATATGACCTCACTGATATGAGGAATTCTTAATCTCAGGAAACAAACTGAGGGTTGCTGGAGTGGGGGGTGGGGTGGGAGGGATGGGGTGACTGGGTGATACACACTGGGGAGGGTATGTGCTCTGGTAAGCGCTGTGAATTGTGCAAGACTGTTGAATCTCAGATCTGTACCTATGAAACAAATAATGCAATATATGTTAAGAAAAAAAAGAAGAAGAAGATAGCAGGAGGGAAAGAATGAAGGGGGGGAAATCGGAGGGGTAGACGAACCATGAGAGACGATGGACTCTGAAAAACAAACTGAGGGTTCTAGAGGGGAGGGGGGTGGGAGGATGGGTTAGCCTGGTGATGGGTATTGAGGAGGGCACGTTCTGCATGGAGCACTGGGTGTTATGCACAAACAATGAATCATGGAACACTACATCTAAAACTAATGATGTAATGTATGGGGATTAACATAACAATAAAAATTAAAAAAAAAAGAATCCTAGGTATGTGCATATGTATATAAATATGTAGATAAATACATTGAAAAGGGGCCAGAAGGACACATGTCAACATGGCCCCAGGTAAATGAGCGGAGTATGGTGCTGGGAGGTGGGGGTAGGGAGAGACTTCCAAGTTCTGCTCTCAGTGTCCCAGAGTTCCAGACCAAGTACAACACTAACACTAGTACTTGTGTAAAACCAGACTCCTCCTCTGTCCTCAGTCCTCCCCAGCATGGGACCCAGACTGCCACTCCCCACAGGTCTTGCCGCTTGCCCTGCATCTCCCATCCCTGCCACTTCTCTCTGCCTAGGCTGCCCTTCTCCCTCCCCCTCGTCCACTTGGCTGACCTGTCGTTTCTGAAACCCCCTCAGCTCCCAGCAGTGCTCCCCCCTGCCTCTCTCCTTGGACCAACGGCCATACTGTGCACCCACTGTTCTGACAGCATGTCTGATGGACCCCCCTTCTAGAGCGGACGCTCTGTTATAGTGTGATGAATGAATGGATAAGTTGTAGTATGTTAATTTATTCATAATACTATGTAATAAGAAGTAACAATAGCAATGAGAAAGCATGCAATCAAATCATCTAGCGTATCTGGAGGAAAAAATGAGGGCAGGGGCCACTGGAGATGCTGCTGAGACAAACTGGGGTTTGATCTGTGCCTTGAGGGCTAGCAGGCTTTGGAGGTGGGAGGCTGATGGGGGGCATGGCTGATTAGGATGAGGGAGTACCTGAACAAACAAGACCTGAGGCCCGTTTGTGGGTGGTAAAAAGGGACTAACATTCTCTAAGGAACACCTCTGTTTATTTAGCCACTTGGCATGCATTTATCATATGCCCACTACGCGGAAGGTGCTGGGAAGAGAAAGTGATATAAGATAGTCCCTTCCAAAATCCAAAGTCTAACAGGGGAGCCAGGATCCACATAGAGTGTAGAGAGGGAGCACCAAGGGGGCGGGGATTTCTAAATCACCCGGGGGACACTTGGAACTTTCCTGAAGGGAGACATATTTACAATTGTGAAGGACGGGAAGGGGGGAGTTGATGAAGAAAGAGAAGGGAGTCCTGTTTAGGGGCTGCAGGAGCAGAGCCACAAGGTGTTGGCGGGGGCACAGGATGCCCAACGGCCTGGACAGAATTGGGTCCACTGGGGCCAGGAGAAGTCAGGTCAGGAAGGGCAGCCCGAGCTGAACAGAACTGGGAGCTGGAACTTTATCCCATTCCTACCACTGGACTTTTCTGCACAGGAGGGCCAGCTGGGTGGCAGGAAACCCAGGTAGGAGGAATTAGGCAGAAGTGAGAAGGGTCTGGACTGAGCTGTGGGAGGGAAACAGAAAAGCACCATGGAGACAGGAAGGAGGAGGCCCAGACAACATGTAGGCTGGCTGGGCGTGAGCAGGGAGGGAGGGGTCTGGGAAGCTGCCCAGGCTCCTTCTTGGGGACTGAGTGGCCAGCAGTAGTGCCATCCTCACAGATAGGGAACCCTGGAGCAAGAGGTTTGGGAGGAAGATAAGGGATTCCACTTAGGACATGTTAAATTTGGGGTTCCTGTGAGACATCCAAATGGAAATGCCTTGGAATCAGTTGGATATGCAGGCCTGGGGCTCATGAGGGAGGTCTGCTGAGAAGTTAAGATTATAAGTGAGTCTTTAGGGCACGGGAGATGGTTGGATCCATGGTACTGTGCATACGTATCTTATTTAATCCTCATAATCTCTATGAATCAGTATTAATATACCTTCATTAGAGATGAGCAAACTGAGAAGACAAGCAACTTAATAAAATCCACACAGCTTCTGAGTATCAAAGCCAGGAATCAAAGTCAGCTTTGTCTCCAAAGCTGTTGCTTGTTTTCTAGTTCCAGAATGGCCAATACGAGATACTTCTGCTCAGCATGGCAAATGCCAGTGAGAAATGAACTGGGAATGAATAGCACATGGGGCTCAGGTGAGTGAGGAGAGGGCAGGAGCAGGGCGGTGGGGTGGGGGTTAAGAAACACGGTTTGAGGGCGCCTGGGTGGCTCAGTCTGTTAAGTGTCTGACTCTTGATTTCAGCTTAGGTCATGATCTTGGGGTTGTGAGACTGAGCCCCACATCAGGCTCTGCACTCAGTGTGGAGTCTGCTTGAGATTCTTTCCTCCTCCCTTTCCTTTCCCTTCTCCTCCCCCAAACTCATGCTTTCTCTCTCTCTCTTAAATAAATAAAATCTTATTTTTTAAAAGATCATTTATTTTTTTATTTGAGAGAGAGAGACAGCAAAAGAGGTAATGCAAGCAGGGGGAGGGTCAGAGGGAGAAGCAGGCTTCCCGCTGAGCAGGGAGCCCGATGCGGGGCTCGATCCCAGGACCCTGGGATCATGACCTGAGCCGAAGGCAGACACTTAATGACTGAGCCACTCAGGCATCCCATAAAAAAAAAAAAATCTTAAAAAAGAAAAAGAAATACAGTTTGACCCAAATGGAGGAGTGACATGGGAGGGCTGTGTGGAAGCGCGTTCAGAGGAGGCCTTGAAGGTGAAGGTGCCAGGTGAAGGCATGTGATTTTAACCTGCAGGCAACAAGGGGCCAAGGCCTGTGTGTCAGCCAGGGAAGAGCTGCTGGATAAAACGCAGGTCTCAGGAGGTGGTGCATGGGAACAGCTGGAGGCAGGGAGAGCCAAGACCTGACCTGTGAGTGGAAATAGGATGATGGGAGGTAAGGAGAGGTTCAGATTGTGGGGCAAGTGGAAAGTGAGCAGGAGAAAGTTGTGGAGGACTCCAAAGGTTAGAAGCAGGAGGCCCAGAAAGTGATGGTACCTTTTAGAGGGGCCCTCGAGTCTGGGGAAGAGCGGATAGTCGGTATTCGTATTATTATGGATAACCCGGCACTGTCCTGAGATCTTTGCCTGGATTTCGGCCTGTCCTCTCCCTTCTGCCCTCTCAGGAAGGGGCTACTGTTATGCACACCGGACGGAAGAGACCTGGCTGGGAGACGTGAAGTGCCTTGCCCAAAGTCCAGCAGCTGCGGGGTACAATTCCGAAGGCCAGATCAGTCCAACTCCAGAGCCCATCTTCTCGGTCAGCAGCATAGTATCTGAGGCCGGGCTTGATCTGACCACTGCCATTTGGTCTGGCTTCCCCTTGGCCACTCTTCCCCTGGCAATACTCTGTGCTCTCTGGCTTTGAGCTTCCTCCTGCCTGCTTAAGGGCTCTCCCACAGACTGTGTTCCCCAATGCCCAATGAAATCCTCCTGGAGTATACTTCTCATAGCACTGTGTCCTGTACATGTCCTTCGTGACACTTCCCACAATTACCATTCTTAGCTATGTCACTTTTTGTTTTACATCCGCAGGGAGAGGACCCTTGTATTTGCTCCCCGAGGCTAGCAGCCGCTGGTGGGTCTGGGGTTGACCTCTGCTTGTTGAGATGATTTAAGTATAGACCTATCCCCTCAGAATCCAACGTCTGGGAGCTTTTTGGCGTTTTGGGCCACTGCCTTCCTCTTTGGGGCAAAAAAGCTGACAGTCTAGGTCTGCCTCTTAGCGTTGGTCCTGGGAGCTCACCCACCAGCAGCCCCGGAAAAAGGCTGGTGTGCAGCCCCCACCCCGCTCATCCGTAGGCCCACGGGCCCCAGCCGCTCAGCCTTCCCTGGGCACTCACTATTCCTTGGCGATCTCCAGGTCCTTTCTGTGGCTCTGCAGGGCTGCGACCATCTGCCCCAGCTCAATCTGGGCATTCCCTATGCAGCTGTACAAGTTTCCAACCAGCTCGTCCTTGTTGGGCACCTCCTCTTTGTTCCATTCCAGCACTTTCTTCAGCACTTTCTCAGCTTTCTGAAGGCTGCCATCAGCACTGCCACTGCTCAGCACTAGGAAGGGAAACAGGGGACAGGGAGGTGGGAGCAGTCTCCTCAGGCTGATGGGAGAACCCGCCTCCCCCCAGATACGATCCACAGGCCCGAAACCTCGGGCCCCTCTGGTGCTCTCCCACCACCTGGCCAAGGCCTCGCCCTTCCGAGAACACCACTCACACATGTCGATGTCCTCGAGGCTCTTGAGGATGTAATGGGCTGTCTGTGAGGGACGGCGCTTGCGGTCCCGTAGCCATTTCTCTTGCATCAGCTTCCGGTCCCGCTCCCTGGCATAGATGGGCTTCTGCTGCCTCCAGAAGTTACTGCGGGTGTCCAGGTAGTTGATGCCTGTCATGATGAGGTCCTCCACGGTCAGGCCATGCTTAATGGTGCCTTTGATCAGGTCTGGGAAGAATGGTGTGAGGAGAAACCGTCTAGAACCGGCATCTAAGGGAGCCACCTCCTGTTGGCTGGGGATTCCTGCTGTGGGGTCCCCTGTGGGGAGCTCTGCTTTGAGCTGGGAAAAGCAAGAGCACATAGGTAGCAGGGTGGCTTTATGTGGACCCAGGTGAGGCCAGAGCCCCTCTTTCAGGTGCTGCCATGGTGTAGAAGTTCATGCACAGGCCTTTTATGGCAAGGATACAAGGAACTAGCCGAGGGGGCCACTGGCAGATAGCTGCCTGAAAGGACCGCAACCCTCGGGCCCCCTGATTTCAGGTTGTGTCCGCTGAGAAGACTGAGTATGAATGCACAGCCTGGCCCCGGTTGCCAGTGCTAAGGGATTCCCCAGGTGCCAAGTGGGCCAGGGCCAGCAGGGAGCTGGAAGAGTGTGCCCAAGCTCTGCCCGCCTGCCTGACCACAGGTTAGAGCTGGTAGCAAAACTGCAAGGCCTTGTGGGGTAATTTTCAGGCCACCCCTTCCTCCACAGAAGCTCCTCTGGAGGAAAGTGTTCAGGCCCCAGACAGAGAAGTGCCAGCAGGGAAGATGCTCCTGAGACACAGACCTGCAGGGAGTCCTGCAGATAACCTCAGGAAGACAGTTCTGGAGAAAAGGCATTTGATTCAAGGATGAATCCTGCTTAGGCTTATCAGCTAATGGCAATACTCCCACCCTCCCATTTCATTTCAAGGCTCTGCCCTACTTCTTGCCACTGCCAGCACAGTATAGTAGGTAGAGAGTTAGATTGGAGGTTAGTAGGCCGGCCTCTGGGGTCGACTTCACCACGAACTTGCTTGTCATCTTGGACAAGTTGCTCCCCATTCAAAGTCTCTCTTTCCTTATCCATAAAAGGAGGGATTAGACCAGATGAGATTTCAGAACATTCTAGTACTAGTATCATAGGATTCCCCTTCTAGCATGTCCCAGCTGGATTCCTTTGCCCTTTCTACAAATTGAAGGCTCAGGGGATGCCCCTCCAGGGACCTAGGTGATAAAGGAACCCCAATCTCTAGGGTTCCCTCCCAGGGGTACCATAGTGCTAAGGGCACTGGTTCTGAAATTGGACATCCTAGATTCAAACCCAAGAGCCATGTCACTGTTTACTCATGTGTAACCTTTGGTGAGTTACTTAATCTTTCTGCACTTGAGTTTTCTCATCTGTAAATGAGAATACTAGGAAATCCTGTCCATAGGCTAATGTTACATGACAGGCTCTGTCTCCAGCTCATGTATTAAGCACCTGTCCCAGATTTCCTTTGCCCCAAGTTCCCTGTTGCAAACAAAGTATCTGAAACCTTCATCCAATAGGAGCTTCTCCAGATACTCCTTATCCACGTAGAGCTCGCCCAGGAGCTGGCGGACAATCTTCTCACTCTTGAGTGAGCCCTTCCGCTTGGACTCCCTCTTGGGGTGATGTAAGAGTTGTCTCACAGGATGAGGCTTCTGCTGGGCTTTCATACTCTGGGAAGATGGAGCAATACCCAATAGAGCTTCAACAAGGAGCACAGAGTACCCAGACATGGTCCCAGAGTCTGTGATCCCAGACATCTCCTCCAAGACCTTTCTGTGGGTCTAGAACCATGGAGTGTCTCTGGTCTGGGAACAGCTAGATTCCCAAGACCCCTCTGGAGCTGGGGCAGAATCCCATGGCTGCCCATGATGGGCAGGAGCTGACTGTCCCCAGGTTAGAGGGCCACCGAGACCTCAGGCACATGTGGGCACTTCCTTGGGAGGGATGTGATATCAGAACCAAGGCCCTTACCTCAGCTTGCTTGCTTAAGAAGGAGAGGTCCCCTTTGTTCTCTAGCTTAATTGAAGAAGGACCTGCAAGGAAAGAGCCTGGGGCTCAGGTGTGCCAGGCCCTCAAGCATGACCTATCACATATTTTTATGTAGAAATCTCTGCCTTTGGCAGAGGGTGATAGAGGTTGTGGCAAAGCTGTCTCTGAGCCAGTCCAGTAGGTTGATGGTACAGGATATTTGGAATAACACTCTCCTATAGGTAGGCAGCCCCTGATATCCCAAGGCCATGGCAGCCAGATTTCCAAAGGCAGTCCCTGAGCACTAGGAGAGCTCTCCATCACTCTGCCACCCACAGTGGCAAACTCTTGCTCTCCTCCCTTATCCGCCTGCCACTAAGCCAATGGGTAAAGCCAGTCCTTGGTGCATTCACAGTAAGAGAGGAAGCCAGGAACTAGGGAAGGCTAGGCTCAGGACCTCATTCTATCCTATGAAACCAGGCCAAAGACAGGCCTAATGTGAATAGCTTTTGCATCTGGCTTAGAGGAGAACCAGAAGTTGCAGAGCTGAGCACAGTGGATCAGGGGCTGGTCCTCTGGGTAGACAGATTAGTTCCTAATCTTCAACAAAATCAGCAGCAACCAAATCCAAGCATGAGACTCCCTGCAGGCCTGGTGTAGCTGCTCACTCATTGCACCTCCAAGCCCAAAGATTCCAAGAGCCTCCCAGGATAAGGGCATAGGTCCGATGGTCACTCACTTCCCACTGAGTTGTTGATGGCTTCCTGAGCTTTCTGAATTCCAACTTTGAATTCTCGGTCAGGCCGCAGCTTGTAGCCTCGATGAAAGAACACCAGGGCAAACTCAAAGTCTCCCATGGTGTACAGGGTCTCAGCCTTTTGTAAAATCCCCTGAAATGAGAGGAAGTCAAATTGAGGTGGCAGACAAGGCCTTACAGGACTTAGGTGTGGTGGAGCAGAGGGTCCTGGGTTGAGGATCAAGGTTGGGATACAGGGGCAGGTAGCTAGGTAAGTGACCTAGGGAGAGAAAAAGGCATCAAACCCTAGGCAGTCTGGCTGGTTCTTCAGCTTCTTCTCATCAGAGGCTGCGACAGGCAATGGCAGTGGTGAAAGCCAGATTGAGTCACCTTGCAGAAAGTCAGGTCACTCTGGAGTGAAGCCTCAGCATCCTTCAGGGACTTCTCCAGCTCTCCCATCTTCAGGAAGCACTTGGATCGGGCAACCAGGCAGTTCTTATCTCCATTCTGAAGGTGAAGAGCCTAAGAAAGGAACCACCCAGGTTGACAGGCACCAGGCAGCACAACGTAGAAGCCTGACCAGAAAGAGCATCCCAAACCATCCTGCCAGCATTTCAAGGGGACTCCTCAGGCCAGCAAACAGGTCTCTGGATCTTTTCAAACCAAAAGCAGCACAACATCGATCTTTGCTCAGTCCACTAATAGGCTGCACGTAGCTCATCTCGAACGAGGTCAAATCACTAGCTATTGTGAAAGCCATTGGTGGAAATGTGTGAATATACCACTCTGTGGATATAATATACTGAATTTCCCCCAAATGTCTGGGATTCCTCCAGTCTTCTCAGGCAATAGAAGCTTAAGATTTTTAGTGCATACCAAATTCAACCACAAACCTCAAATGGCTGTATAACAAACACTCAAAATACATTTCAGAGGCTAAGCATTCTGAAGGCTAATGAAACAGGTTTTAGGACATCTGCAACTTGAGTCATCCATTCCCCTAGCTCTCTCTTTTTACATAGCTTACTGAGAACAAATGAACAAATCACTATTTCAGGAGATCATGATGAAAATGCTAGCAAAACTGAAACTGTGATTTGGGCAATAGAGTGGGAATGGAACATTTCTCCTGCTCCCTGTGTCCTCCCTTCTGTTTGAAATCATCATTGGAGGGGCACCGGGGTGGCTCAGTCAGTTGGGCATCTGCCCCTTGATTTCAGCTCAGGTTATGATCTCGGGGTTGAGAGATGAAGCCCCAGGTAGAGCTCTGCGCTTAGCGGGAGTCTGCTTCCCTCCTTCTGCTTCTCCCTCTCCCTCTGCCCCTCTCCCACCCACATGCACGTGTGCACTCTCTCTCTCTCCCTCAAAATAAGTAAATAAATAACTCTTTAAAATAGGAAAAGAGGGGCACCTGGGTGGCTCAGTCGTTAAGTGTCTGCCTTCGGCTGAGGTCATGATTCCAGGGTCCTGGGATCGAGCCCCTCATCGGGCTCCCTGCTCAGAGGACAGCCTGCTTCTCCCTCTCCCACTCCCCCTGCTTGTGTTCCCTCTCTCACTGTCTCTCTCTGTGTGTCCGATAAATAAAAAAATCTTAAAAAAAAAAAAAAGAAGTGGG
This sequence comes from Neomonachus schauinslandi, assembly GCF_002201575.2. Classification (NCBI taxonomy): domain Eukaryota; kingdom Metazoa; phylum Chordata; class Mammalia; order Carnivora; family Phocidae; genus Neomonachus; species Neomonachus schauinslandi. The sequence continues at coordinate 39,971,549 of NC_058417.1, read as the reverse complement.
CTATACGTTGTAAAAGAAATTGTTGTAAGAACATCTAACAGCTGGGGGCACCTGGGTTGGTGTAGTTGGTTGAGCGACTGACCCTTGATTTCAGCTCAGATCGTGATCTCAGGGTCTTGAGATGGAGCCCCAAGTGGGGCTCCACACTCAGGGTGGAATCTGCTTGGGACTGTCTCTCCCTCTGCCCCTCCTCCACCCCCAGCCCCTGTGTGCACCCTCTCTCTCTCTCTTTCTCTAAAATAAATAAATAAATAAATCTTTTTAAAAAAAGAACCTCTACTAGCTTACTTGTGAGGGAGTATGTATGGTGGTTAGCACCTCAGCACTGGAATCTGAGCGCCTGGGTTTGAAAACCTTCTCTTGCCAGTTCAGTGATCTCCGCCATGTACTCAACTTCTATATCAGTTTCCTCATCTATAAAATGGAGTAATAACAGAACCTCCCTCACAGGGCTGTACTGCACTTAGCAGCAGTGTGCCTAATATCCTAAAACAGCACCCAATCCCCATAGGGTGGGGTTGAGCAATTGGTACTAAGATTATATATAATAATGTTATTTACTGGCCATCTTCTGTGAGCAACTGTGCTCGAGATTTCACCACTTGTGCATGCAGCCTCCAAGCCCATTTCCCAGCCAATGACGGGAAATTAAGGCTGCTCTGCGGGAAGAGGCCAATCACACGACATTTCAGTAAAAAAAGGAGAAGTCACTGTTAATGTAGAGAACGGTTACTAATAGGCAGAAGGCAAGTGGGAAATGGTAGAAAATGGCGAGGCAGTGACAGAAGTTGACAGTAGTGCGTCAATCAGGAACAAATGAATAATAGAAACAAAAGGGTCCTCCAGGCACCACGGGGACCTCAGTGTTATCAGCAATCAGAAGTGGTGATGGGTGACTGGTAGGTTCAGAGCCCAACTCACGTTGCTGAAGCTATGGGCGGCTTTAGAGAACTCTCCGCACAGATACAGCCGCTCGCCCTCCGCCATGTAAGAGGGAAAGGTGCTTCGCAAGCTCTCAGCTTCTGGGTCCGACATGGTAGCCGGATTCGGTGACGCTGAAGCAGAAAAAGGGAGGAAAAGAAGTGGGAGAACCTCGGTCTGGCTTGTGGAAGCCCCGTCTCTTAGCAACCGGGAAGCGTAGAGTTGCTTCCGGCCCCTCCCCTCGCTCCCTCGCAGCGGGAGGCCGCGGTACATCCGCCGCAAGCGTGCGCATGCGCCGGCCCAGCGGCGCGTGGCCGAGGGCGTGATCGGCGCGTGGCCGGTGCCTTCCGAGAAGCTGCGCTGGGCCGTGTTGTGCTGTTGCGCACTCCGTCGGTTGTCTCCCGAGAGCCGTGCCCCGTGTCCAGAATTTACAGCCAGTAACGTTGGAAGAGGATTGGGGGCAGAATTCCCAATAGGGATAAGGCATACGTGGCAAGGATATGTGCACCGTGTATCGCCACATTCAGGACTTGAGGATTTGCAAGGGATTTCGTGGAAGACAACGTTGGGTTCGACCTTAATTTAACACATTTATTGAGCACCTGCTTGTGGTAGGCTCTGATCGAGGCCTCTCCTGACGGCTTTCCCCATTCCCTCACTCTCTCTGCTAAAAAGGTAGACTAGATTCTGCTAGGTTCCAGCGAACACCCTGCCTTTGCGACATTACTTTTAAAACGTCAACTTCCAACGCTAGTGACATCGTGACCTCCATTAAGGCAGGGACCCTGTCGTAACCTTGTTTCCAGAATGCAACTGTCTGGCACATAGTAGGAGCTAAATAAATCATTGTTAAAGTTTAAATAGTTAAAAGATGGCCCTAACGACACAGATGTACACACCAATGAGTACATGTAAAGCTGGAGAAATCTGAATAGGATCAGCGGATCGTACCAGCGTCTATTTTCTGTTGTGTTATTGTACTCAAGTTTTTCAAGATGTTACCATTGGGGGAAACTGGGTAAAGGGTACATGGGATCTTTTTATTATTTCTTACAACTGACTATGAATCTACAATTATCTCAAAATAAAAGTCTAATTAAGAAAAGAATGACTTTAATGCCAAGATAAAAAAATAAGGTTCCTTGCTTGGAAGAGTTTGGTCTAGTCAGGGAGTGAGATGCATAAATGATAATGACTTCCCAAAGCGATGTTGAGATATTCGAAGTTCTGTGTGCCTGTGAAGGAGGTGAGGATAGATGAGTGAAAAATTCAGTCAGGGCCTGGGCTGGATTAGAGACAGCTTCACAAAAGGGGTCACATTTGAGCGGAGGGTGAGTAGGAATGGTGCCCAAGAGACCTAAGTAGGGAAGGAGGTAAGCAAAGGCCAGAGGTGTGTAAGTTCACAAAGTGTGTAAGGAGCAGCAACCTCATGTGCTGGCTTCCATAACTTATATGTTATTAATATGGGCACATAGGTGAGTTGAACACATTGCTGAAGTGACCAGCAGTTAATTGGAAAATCCTCCTGCAAAGAGGAAATCTATAGGTTTAATTCAATTCCAATCAAAATCCCAGCAGAATTTTTTTTGATAATTGACAAGCTGATTCTAAGATCTATGTGGAAATGCAAAGTACCTAGAAGAGCCAAAACAATTTTGAAGAAGAAATACAAAAGAGAAGTTATGCTGTGCTGTCAAGACTTTTTTTTTTTTTTTTAATTTATTTGCGAGAGAGAGAATGAGAGACAGAGAGCATGAGAGGGAGGAGGGTCAGAGGGAGAAGCAGACTCCCCGCTGAGCAGGGAGACCGATATGGAACTCGATCCCGGGACTCCAGGATCATGACCTGAGCCGAAGGCAGTCGCTTAACCAACTGAGCCACCCAGGCGCCCCTGTCAAGACTTATTTTAAAGCTATAGTAATGGTATTAGCATAAAGATCGATATGCAGATCAATGCAACAGAATAGAGAGTTCATAAATAGATCCACACATGTATGATCAATTAATGTTCAACGAAGTTGCCAAAGAAATTTGGTGCAGAAAAGATAATCTTTTCAACAAATGGTACTGGAACAATTGGATAGCCATATGCCAAAATAAAACAGAAAAAAACCTTACCTCACACTATATACAAAAATTAACTCAATAGATTTAAATGTAAAACGTCAAAATTAGAAAATTAGGGAAAAAATAGTTGAAAATAACAAGGTACAAAAAGCATGAAAAAGAAAAAATAAATTTGACATCAAGATTAAAAGGTTCTGGGGGCACCTGGGTGGCTCAGTCAGTTAAGTGTCTGACTTCTGCCTGGGTCATCATCCCAGGGTCCTGGGATCCAGCCCGGCATCAGGCTCCCTGCTTGGCAGGAAGCCTGCTTCTCCCTCTCCCTCTGCCTCTCCCCACCCCCATGTTCTCTCTCTCTCTCTCTCTCTCTCTCTCAAATAAATTAAAAAAAAAATAATACTTGTTTAAAAAAATTTAAAAATTAAAAAAATAAAATTGTAGAAAATACATACTTAATCTATGGTGCCCCAAAGCAAAACAGTGCCTCCTAGGAATATGGAAGTAGGGCAGGGAGGGATAGAATACAAAGAAGTACAAGAGGATTTTAGGGGTCAGGGGTGAAGGATATATGCATTATCTTGATCGTGGTAATGTTTTCACCATGTATACCTGTGTTAAAACTCATCAAATTGTACAACAATTAAGTATCAGTAAAGCTGTTTAAAAAAAAAAAGCACAGTTAAGGGGCACCTGCGTAGCTCAGTAGGTTAAACGTCCGACTTGATTTCAGCTCAGGTCGAGATCTCCGGGTCGTGAGATCAAGCCCTCTGCCTCTCCACCTGCTTGTGTTTTCTCGTGCTCTCTCTCTCAAAACTAAATAAATAAAATCTTTATTTAAAAAAGCACAGTTTGGGGTGCCTGGGTGGCTCAGTTGGTTAAGCATCTGCCTTCAGCTTGGGTCATGATCCCAGGATCCTGGGATCCAGCCCCATGTCAGGCTCCCTGCTCAGCGGGGAGTCTGCTTCTCCCTCCCCTCTGCTGTTCCCCCTGCTTGTGCTCTCCTGTCATATAAATAAATAAATAGGCACAGTTAAATAGCAATAATATTGTGTGCTTTTTGACAGATTACAAAGCACTTTGTGATCTTGATAGCATCCTAATGATGGATGGAGCCAAGCACTATTTGCCTGGTTTCATAGATGAAACAATGAGGCTGAGAGAAGTGACAGGGCTTGCCTGAAGCCACATCACCGGGAAATAGGTGGGCCGGTCTGGGGCCCATGCCTAGGTTGAATCGATTAGGGTAAAAAGCACTGGAATTTGTTCCCAACCTGTCCCAGCCACTTACTAGCTGAGATCTTTATGTTACCTCTTTCTATCTCCTTTTTTTCTTTATATTTCCTTCTATTGTGAAATATAGGTGCAAAACCATATATGAAATATACATATACAGTTTATTAAATAATTACACAATGAACACCCATGCAATCATCTCACAGGTAAGTCAAAAAACATTGCCAACTGGGTGCTCCCTGTGAGACTCCTCCCAGTCACAGTCTCATCCCTCCGCTACCCCCCTCCCCACGTAACCACCACCTTCCTGGTTACTGTCCTGGTCTGAACCCTCATTGGCTCCCTCCAGGATTACTGTAATATCCTTCTAATTCTCTTTGATCTACCCTTGCCTCCTTCCTTATCAGCACAGCAGTTAGAACATTCCTTTTAAGGGGCACCTGCCTGGCTCAGTGGGTAGAGTATGTGACTCTTAATCTCGGGGTCATGAGTCTAAGCTCCATGTTGGGTGTAGAGCTTACTTAAAAAAAAAAAGGTGTCAAAAAAATGAAGTTGCCCTATTAAAAAAAAAAGAAAATTCCTTTTAAAATACAAGTCAGATCCTGTCATTTTGTGTTCAAAACCCTACTGTGGTCCCCCATTTCATGCAGAATAAAAGCTACTCTCCCCATCACTCCCTGTACTCTGGCCTCCTGGCCTCTTAACTGTTCCTTGAACAGGAAAATAGCAGATATGCTCCTCGTAAGGCCTTTACTCTGGGTGTTCTCTCAGCCTCAAATGGCCTGGAATTGATCTGGAATACTCCCTCCTCGCTAGTTAACTGACCCTCTCCCCTCCTTCCTGTATTTGTTCAGATTTCTCCTCCGCAATGAGGCTTCCCCCAACCACCCTATTTAAACGGCAGCCTCTTTGCCCTTGTTTACTGCTGTTGCCCCTGATAAAATGTGAGGTAGGCAAGGCTGAGCATCTTTGCTTGTTTCATTCACTGTTGCTCCAGTGCCTAGAATAGTACCTGGTACATTGCAGGTGTTCGGTAAGTATGGATTGAATGAAAGAACTAGAGTCCAGTTTTTTTGTGATAATCATTTCCTTGCTTTTCTTGGTAGTTTTTCCACCTATATATCCATTCTAAATAATAGAACTTAGATTTGTTTGTTTTAACTCTATGTAAATTGAATCATACCATATATGTACTTTTCATGGTCCATTTTCTTTTGCTCAACATTATGTTTTTGAGATTCATTCATGTTGTTGCGTGTGACTGCAATTCATTCATTCTCCCCTGCTGTCAAGTTTTTCCTTGTGTGAATGATATCACCACCCATCCAACCATTCAACCTTTAAAGGAAGTCTGGGCTCTGTCCAATTTTTGGACAATCTCACATGCATCTCCGGGCACGTATGTATGAGATTCTCCTGGGTATATCTAGGAGTGGGGCTGCATGGTCTTCGTGTATGTCTTCAGTTTTATGAGATAATGTTAGATGGTTTTCAAAGTGACACATCCATCTGCCCTCCTGCATCTGCCCATCTGTAGTCTGGTCACCCCTTTGGGCCTCTGTGTCCCCTGTATTTCCTTCATAAAATAAGAGGATTGGACTAAGGGATTTCTGAGGTCCCTTTTGAGTCTGATGTTCTGTGATTCTGTGATCAAGGAGGCCTAAATAAGCAGCACCACATCCTTGAGGTAGCACCTAAGTTCTCAGGGAGAGAGGCAAGTGCAACCCGTCCATGGGAGGAGGCCTTCAAGCCCCCTCGGGTGAGGCACAGTCCTAAACTCTAGACTGGTGTCAAGGTAGAGACTCTGGCCCTCTGGCAATTCTCATTTGTATACCACGACTTCTTCTTCTGCCTGCCCTTGCGAGAATTTCGAAACACAGAACATGGCAAAGGAGAGACAAGAGGCATAAATAATGAATTCGTTCAGAGATGAAGTTAACCATGTCAAGTCAAAGTCAAGGGAAAGTGATGTGTGTGTGTGAGAGGAGCTGTGCAGGCTCTGTCTTAGGACAGGAAATGGCGTACTGTCTTCCTAGGGGAAGGCATCCTGAAAGCAGAAAAGAGGAGAGAATTTCCCAGGAACACACCTGGTAAGGATGAGGTAGTGGCAATTTTTAAGACAGGGTGAGGGCAGAGCTGGGGACAGACTCTGGGAAGAGGCCAGACAGGAGCTGCTTGGTCTGGCTGGAGAATGTTTCCTGCACCCAGAAGCTGGCTCTGGTCACACCTCCCTGGGGAGCTTCCCCAGGACACCGCGGGCTATTGGCCCTTGGCTCCAGTTGGAGACTGGAGACTGGGCAAAAAGTGAAAGTTGCAAGGGTGAGAACCTCCCCGGTTCTTCACAGGGCAGGTCAGGAGGGGCCTCTGGTGTAAGCCCCCTGTCTCTGGTTGTTGCCAGGAGACCGGGGGGTTTAGAACTACATACTCAGGTAGACCCTTGTCCTGTCTGCATCTCCGCCTTCCTCTTCCATCCTTCCATAATTTCTTTCCTTCATTCACATGTTCGTTCATTCCAGCATGCCTAACATGTACCTAGTCCCATCCTAGGCACTGGGGATGTCAAAAGGAACAAGGCACAGTCCTGGGTCTTGAGAAGCTTCCAGCCAAGTGGGGGAGACTCACTGGATATGATTTTCTTTCCCTCCCCCTCACCTACTAGGTGGTAGTGGATAGGGCAGCAGAGGGTCAGTTGCTCATCTGCAAAACGATTGGCTCAAGAGGTTGCCATGAGGAGTCTGAATTAGCACCCTTACCTTTCACATAGTAGGTGTTCAATGAATATTAACTAAAGTGGATTAAAATCTAGGAGGGAGTCACTGAGTAGGCTAATGCTACTGTGGTAGAATGCCTGTAGCCTGGGCACAGAGATAGTGCCTATATCCTCCTGTATCCGGTCACATGGATTTGTCTTCCAGCCCAATCTAGAAGAGGAGGGAGGTGATTCAAATGGCAAACACAAAGTAGTTTAGAGCTTTTAAGTCAGAAAGGTAAGAAAATGGGGCCCAGATTAATCATTTCAGAGCAGAAGAGCTTCTGTGGGAGCATAGTAATGAAAGAGTTTTTCCTGGCAGGATTGAGAGCTGTGGGGAAAGACCTAGGATGGAACCACACAGAGAACTGAAAAATCCCAGTGTTTGGCTGGCTCTTGGACTCTGTGGCCAGCACCTCTCCTCCCTCACTCTCTGGACAGCTCCTTTCTTGTCGCCCCCACCCAGGACTAGTCACATTTGGGCCCGGCAACAGCTATATAGGGGGACTCAATCTCTCAGCAAATATTTATTGTTTACTATGTACCAGGCCTTATTCAAAGTGCTGAAGGCACAGCAGTGAAGAAAACAAAGAGCCTCATCTTCATGTACATATGCACGTATAGCTGACTGATAAATTGTTAGAACTGGAATTGCTGGGGCAAAAGCATGTGCATTGAAAATTTTTACTGATATTGCCAAATTGATGAACATTTTGTTACAGTTTATGTTCTAACTGGATGAGGCTTTCTGGATGAGTGTATCTTTCCAACCAGAGGGATAATTGCTATACAAGTGATTCCTCCTGACTACAATCTTCTGCTAGCTTCTGAACATCTGGAGTTGCTGTCTCCCCAAGGCCAGAAAGGGAGTACTTTTTTTTTTTTTTTGAGTACCTCTTCATAGGAGAGGTTTTCTTTATCTACTGAGAGATGACCCTTTGAGATTTGTGCTTTTGGGGGAGATTCTTGATAGGGTTGGAGCTCAATCCATATAGGAGTAGAAGACTCTCAAGGACCAACAGCAGAGAGGAGGTGAAGAGTTGTTCTTTCAAAAGGATGATTGGGAGGAAAGGGACCAGAAAGTGACATCATCAGGGATCATTTTGTTCAGGCATGGGCAGCAAGTTTAGCTGACCCACTCCTGATTACAACTGGATTGGGGGAAGGAGGGCTTCCTGAAGTTTTTGTCCAAAAGAATGTCGCAACATTGTTGCAGTGTCTCGCGCTTGGCAGGGGCACAGTCATGGTGATTCTCTGCATACTGGGCTGACCCTTTCACCTGATCTGGTCAGTGCTCCATTGGTTCTCCTTCCTGGAGCTAGGTAGCTGTTAGCATCAAAGAGCTGCTCAGGAGACTGACAGGACTGAGGTGAAAACTCCAGAATGTCGCAGCAGTAAATGTATGTCTTGGTTTCCAGGATTGCCTGATTTCAAATATTCTGCCCCACTGGTTCACGGGCACCTGTCAGACCGGATGTTCCAGTTTTTGGTTTGGAAATAGCCTGTCTCACAGGTAGTTGAGAAAGGGAAGGCAACAGTTCATTCATTCCAGTGGGGAAGCTTGGGATGGGGAGGGGGGGCGGTAAGGGGAAGCAGGAGACCTGCAGAGATGGCCCCGGCCCTGTGCTAGAATCTCCCGTTGAATTCTCAGCTCCGCCAGGTGAGGTGAGTGGGACGCAAATTGGTGTGACCGGCACCCACCTAGCCCCACCCACTCACTCCATTCCCGCCCTATCCCACCTTGGGAGGTCTGATTTGATTTCTCAATCTTGCCCTACCGGCTCAATGGAGAGGGCCCACGTGCAGATGCAAAAGCAGTCGGCCACCGTTACGTGAAAAGCCGTTCCAAGCAACTGGGTTCAGTGTGGCCGATTTTAGGTAGCTGGGATACGGACGTTATTTTCTCCCAAGGGGAGAGAAGACGGAGACTCCAGGTCCCCAAAACCGTGCTACAGCCTGTTCCGCCAGCCCCACCCGGCCAATGCCAACTTCCGAGCGGTCGTCGGCCCAGCCCCTATGTGATCAGGCTACGGCTGCCCGCCCCGTACGTTCTCCTCCCAGCGTAGCCCCGCCCATCTCCCCACACCGAGGCCCCGCCCCCGAACCCGCCCGAGGCCTGCGGGTTCTGGAGAGGCGGTGCCTGCCAGCCATCTGGACGGACGCTCCAGGTGGACTACAAGTCCCAGCAGCCCTTGAGTCCCGCCCCCTGGGGAGCTATACCGGGCAGCGAATTGGGAAAGCCCTGGCGCTCAGGCTAGGAAACGCGTGTGACCAATCGCGGGGCCGCTCGCGCCGTGTGCCGATGGGGGCGGTGAGAAGCCCGCAGGGTCCAGGACAAAAGCCGGATTCCGGGCGGCTGCTTGAGGCTGGAGCGCTCCGGACTTTGGGTGGTGAGGCGGGGCCTGCGGAGGGAGCGCTGCGCACGGACTTTCGCAGAGAGGTCAGTAGCGGGCCTCTGTTTTCGCGGGAGGGGCACTACCTGCCCCAGGAGCTTCCTGCCTCCCTCCCCCAACCCGGAACCGCCTTCCCCGACGCCTGCTTGGTGCCCACGTGCCCTCCCTGCACCTGCTTAGAAGTTTTGGGGGTCTTCGCCTTAGGTTAGCCTTCGCTCGGAACCCGGCCGGTGGCCGCGTGTCGACCACCCCACCCCCACTCTCCCGCATTCCAGTTTTTGGGAGTTTGCATGGGGTGTGCCATCGTCCTGGCTTCTTTTCCCTTCGCAAAACTGCATTTGTACCATCCAAGCGCCCCTCACCCCGACCGGGGCCAGTCCTCGAACCTCTTCGGGCTTTAGCGGGCTCCCTCTTGTCCCCATCCGGGTCTCCCCACCGGATGCGGGGGACGGGAAGTAGGAAGAGTGGTGGCCACTTGCCCCACTCCTACCCGGGCTCAGGCCCTTCCTCTATTTTTTGTGGCGAGTCGACTGAGTCCTGCGCCGAGAAAGTGGAGGGAGCGAGGGGGGCGCGCAGCCTTGGTGGGCCACGCGGGGCTGGGCTACTCCATGGTGCCCGAGGCCTGGCCTCGGCGCGAGGACCTGCTTGTGGGGCAGCGGCGCAGGAAGGACCCTCCTCACTCTGGAGGTGCCGTCGGGCCCAGCGTCTAAGCGACAGATGGCCGGGTGTCAGTCTCCCCACCTCTGGCGCTGACGCGGAGCCTGGCCAAGGCTGGATCCTGAAGGAGCCGGAGGATGCTGCCGCCGCCCTCCTGTAGGGCCTGGCAGAGAGCCAGACCCAGCGCCGGCTGCCCTCCAACCTTGGCAGATACTGTGCAATACCGAGGACTTCTGCCATTGGGGCGGGGGGAGTCCCCTGGGGTCTGCCTGGCAAGAGGATTTGGGAGGGCGGGGAGGAGCAGTGCATGGCACAGTTTGGCCAGCCAGCCCACTCCTTCCAGCCTTTAACTTTGCTCTTTCAGCCAGTGCAGGTCCTTGGAGATCCGAAATATTGGGTGAGGAAGAGCTGGTAGACCCCAGCTGCCCAGGGCGGGTAATTTTCATCTCTGAGAGAACTTCAACAGCTTGGGCCAGAGTGACAGGAAGAGCCCTTGGACATGGGGCAGCTGGTGCCTCCACCCCCATTCTGACACTATGCTTGCTGCAGTAGGGGACCCACACAGAATTCTGCTTCTCCCCTTTACTCTGGGAATTGCTTGTCCTCTCAAAAACAAAAACCACACCAGTCTTATGGAAACTAACCTAAAAATGGGTGCTCTTTGTCTTTCTCAGAGAGAGACTCTAAGAAGCATCCCTAGTGGTTCCTCTGCACTGGCTGCGTCCCAGGGGTACATTTCTGGGGAACAGGCTCCTTCATTCAGCCTTGCTGTGGATGAACTCAATCCTGGGTCACTTACCTGTCTGCAGAAAAGACCCCATTCAGTTCATAAAGTCCTTCCTTTGGGGAGATAGAGTGAGAGAGAGAGAGAGAGTGTGTGGTCTAGTTCCTTGGCATGATTACCCCCAAATGATTTATACTTTTACTTGTTATTAGGTGACAGCTCCTGGGGCCCCAAAGCAGACCCCTGGGATCTTAGCTCTGTCCTAAAACCACCTATCATCAGTTCAACAGCACATTCAGTTCCTGGGGAGGCAGCCAAAGACTTCGGTGGGGTGGATCCCCAAACCCAGATTGGTATATACTTTTTTTTTTTGACACTTTAGGTCTTAGTGTCACTAGAGTGGGTGGTCTGTGGTCATAATCATAAGCACCTTGAAATGATATGCACAGTCAGGTAGGGGCACATTTTTCTGGGCTTCAGGTGCTCAGGAGTCTGAGACCTCAAATAGGTTAAGAGCTGCTGCCTTAGACTTCTGTGACCCCTCTGAATGATTACATTTTCAAGTTTTCTCCACTCCGGCTACTCCCTGAATTTGTGAGCCTTATGCTGCATTGGTGAATATGCGGAGGCCAGATTCTTTCCCCACTGTTATTCTATCATATAAATCCTGTCTTGGCCTTGAAAGGGCCTGCCCCATCTAAGCCAAAGTGCTCTGGTGGCATATCTGTTGTTTTGGTAAGCTGGCAAATCTGTTCTATCCTGTATCATCCCCATGTTGTATCTCCCCGCCCCTCCCCCCAGAAATGAGCTCTTGCATTTGAGATTTAATCTGGGGCTCAAGAAAGTTATGATTTTTCAGCACAGAACATCCCTTTTCTCAGCCTTATCCTTTGTCTGCTTTGGGAGGTGCCGGGTCTGGGGGGTCATTGCTCTGGTAGTGTCTATCGGACTGCTGTCTGCTGGGGAGGCTTAGCTGAGGGGCTCCTTCCTCCTGGAGTTTGTGATTCCAGGTGCTTGATGTGTCTGAACTGCTGAGGGTGGTCAGCAGCTGCTGCCTCCTTACCCTGCTCGATCTACCCTGGGTTGCACTCTGTTTGGGAGGGGGGTGGGGGCTGGTGTACCCATCTGATTTCAGGACCAGTTTTTCTGGTCTGAAGTCAAGAAGGTTGGGAAATGGAGCTGGAGTGGGTGGGGGGTGGAGGACTGTGGGACACTGGGGCTGGTTGAGGCATCGCCTTCAGAAACTCATGTTGAGTTGGAGCCGGAAGTCATCCCAGGGAAGGCCAGAAGAGGGAACATTTCTTTTGAGCCCCTTCCCAGCTACCCCACTTTGGGCCAGACACCAGACTGAAAGCACCCATTGTGCTGAGCTGGAGACTAGCTGGGAGGCTGAGGGGGCCAGCCAAGCCAGGGTTAGAACCTGAAGCCCCGGCCTGGCCAGTTGGGAGAGAGGTGGAGTGTGGAGGTGGAGGTGGAACTTTGGCCTTCCTCGAGCTGGGGATGGAGACCAACCTTCCTGGGTGTATAACCGAGCCAAGCCTCTAACTCTGCCCTCCTTTATTTGAATTTGACTTTTCTTCCCCAGCAAATGCAGCAACTTCAGTTCTGGATCTTTGTGGGAGAGATTGGAGTGACTTTTCCTGATCTAGCCAAACTCTTAGCATGAACGACGGTTTCCTTTCCCTCCCCTTGCCCCTGTTCCTCTCCCCAACTTGCTCCTCTCACTGCCCATGAAAGAATGGGTGTGGCAGGGCATAGCAGTTGGGGGGAGAGGGAGATAAAGAAATTGTCATCACAGACCCTTCTGTGAGGTGAAGGGGGACACGGCCTGGTCCTTGGAGAAAAACTCTCAGGCTGAGGGTGTGGGGTTTTCTGTGGACCAGGAATAAAGGATTTGGGTTCAAGTCCTGGGTCCCCTGCTTATTAGTTTGACTTTTGGGGCAAGTTACCTTAATTTCTCTGAGCTTTTATTCCTCATCTAAGAAATAGATGTATTTCAGTGTACCTCACAGGGTTCATAGAAGATGAGCATCTCCATACATGTGACAGAGGATGACTTTTGTCCCCTCTCCCAGCTCTGGCTCAGTTAGAAGTGACCAGTACAGGGCGGTCCCCAGAGACACCTCAGTTTTGCTCTAAATTAGCGGCTGGGTGACTCAGTGGGGTGGATGGGATGCACTGGAGGTTACCGTTCTCCTGCCCTGTGTCTGCTCTGAACTCAGGGGTGGGAGTCTAGTGTCCTGGGAGAAATGAACTCTGAGATGATGCTTCCTCTTGGCTCCTCAGGGACGTGATCCTGCCTGAGGAAGTAACTCACCCGCCTGGTCCTCAGCCTGGTGGTGAGAGTCTAAGTGTGTGAAGTGGGTGAGTCTGGGTGTGGGGGAGACAAAACCTGTAGGGGGAGTAAAGGTAGCCTTGCACAATTCTGACTGGGTGCCCCATAGGTCACAGAACCAAAGGGTGTGTTTCAGTGTCTGTGTGGGACCTCGGGTGGGACCAGTGCTCGGGTTTGGGTCACACCACTGGTATTTCTGTCTCCCCATCCAGCTGGCTTTTGCTCCAAGACAAATATGAGCTGGTTTGCTGAGAAGAAGTAGGGACAGGGTTGAGGCCAAGAGTCCCGGGGAAAATGCCACCTTTCTTTTTTTCCACCATCTTCTCTCTCCCATCATTTCCTGATCCTTGAGCTCTCCCTTCCATCCCTCCTGCTGGGCCAGTCCTCTTTCCCTCTCTTGAGGAGCACTGAGATCTGGTTTTATTGTCTGGGGGCAGCTGGACATGGGTCTCTTTCCCCTGCCCCTTCCCACCAGCTCCTGTTCCCCCAACAGGTAGAGCAGGTCCCTCTGCAGCCATGTCGGCCAAGGCAATTTCGGAGCAGACAGGCAAAGAACTCCTCTACAAGTACATCTGTACCACCTCGGCCATCCAGAACAGGTTCAAGTATGCTCGGGTCACCCCTGACACAGACTGGGCCCGCCTGCTGCAGGACCACCCTTGGCTGCTCAGCCAGGTGAGCCCGCCCTCCCCGGGCCCTGCTTCCAGGCCCAGGGTCAGAGGAGAAAGGATTGGTTTGGTGGAGACGTCACAACGGGTCACGTAATGGCAGACTGCCCATATCCCTGGGCAGCATGCAGCGGGCTGAGCGGGGTTTCATGTTCTGCTGTGGGCCCCACATGTCGAGGTGCCCTGGCAGGGGACAGCACATGGGCTTGGAACTAGACAAACTAGAGTCCAGATCGAAGCTCTCTGTTGATTAACCATGTGGCCTGGACCTAAACCTCGAGGTTTAGGTTTAGTTAAAGGTTAACTAAGGTTTAACTCTTTAACTTAAAGGTTAAACTCTTAACCTTTCTTGAGTTGTCAGGTTCCGCATCTGTCAGATGGGCAGAACGCTCACCTTGCAAGCTCTAAGGATTAGCAGTAATGTCTGGAAAGCATTTAGTGTGCCACCTGGCACCGAGCAGGCACCTGGTCGATGCTCAGTAAAAGTAGGTGTGTGCCCCAATCCCCCAGGTGGAGCATAGCAGGATTGTGTCAGGTCCTCAAGGAAGAGTGCCGTGGACTTTGTGCAGAGTGGCCGATAGCCTTGGGCAGCTAGCCTGGAGTCGAGGCTCCTCTGTCCGGTTCCCTGCAGGGCCCCTGTTGGGAAGGGCAGGCTGCCCAGGCAGGGCCTGGAGAGCAGGACCAGGACCCATGGCGGCTTCCGGGGGTGCATGTTACCTCCCCCTGCCTCAGGGGGTGGTGCCTTTCCTGATGGGCAGTGTGAACAGTGCCTCGGGGCTGCTTGCTGGGCTTACAGGCAGGATCAAGCACCAAGATGGGACTGACCAGATCTCTAAGGTCCTTTGTCACCCCAGGGCTCTGTCTCTCTGCTCCTCGTTTTGGAACACAGGTGCTGGTCCATATTCTGAGGAGTTCATGGTTCAGTGAAGCTAAGATAGCACATAGGGAGGGTAGGGAATCATTCATTCAGCGGGTATTTGGCGAGCACCTACTCTGTGCCAGGCCCCATCCTGGGCACAGATGGCTCTGGATTCCTGGTTGTCAAAAGAAAGGTGTAAACTGGGATAGGTGAGGAGAGCTTCCAGGAGTTGACCCTGAAGAATGGCTGGGTGGATTGGAAGCCATGCAGGCTGTCCTGTGCTTTGGGTTCCAGAACTATATATAGCCTTTGACTCTCTTCTTTCTTTCCTTGTTCTAAGTACAAACCCCTCTTGTTCCAGAGCTTGGTGGTCAAGCCAGACCAGCTGATCAAACGGCGTGGAAAGCTAGGCCTCGTGGGAGTCAACCTCACTCTGGAAGGTGTTAAGTCCTGGCTGAAACCACGGCTGGGACAGGAGGCCACCGTGAGTATACAGGGACAGGTTGGGGTGGAGGCGCTGTGGTAATGGAAGCAGATGCGGTCAGCTCCAGATCAGCGACCCTGTGGGTCACCCCGCACCCAGACACACTGCAGCCTGGGGAAGGCGAGGGTCTTGCAGAGCTGACTTGAGTAACAGGGCCAGGCCTGGTGCTCATTCCCAGCTCTGCCATCAGGGAATGGCAAGATGGGCTGCAGAACTCACCCCCGTGCAGTTCATGGCCAGGTGGAAATGGCCTGTTTCTTAAAGGCAAACATGGAGATGGGTCTCTGTGGCCCGTTCAGGGAATTCCGTTCTTTTCAGTTTCCAGCTTGTGACGTGTATGTCTAAGAGGGTGGGTAAGACGAAGTTCAAGAAAGAAGACACAGACTCGTTTAGGCAGAGACATTATTGGGCCAAGAGCCTTGGATGAGACTGTTAATACTGAAGAGTAAATTAGGTTCTTGGCTTCTCCCAGCTTTGTAATTAATGTCAGCTCTGGAGATGAGAGCTAAAGTGAGATATGGTTTGGGAAGGCTAGGAGAGGCCCAGAGATAAGATTGCAGTTCTCCTTCTCGGTCCTAGAAGGGGCTGGGGAACAGGAGAGGGGGAGGGGGCTGAGGTGTCCCTGAAGCCCCTGAGACCGGGGAGGTGTGCTGTCCCGTCTTGGGGGACTATGACCAGGGGTGAGCTGTTCTCTTCCTTGGCAGTCCCGGAAGTAGGATGCGGATGGTGATGGAGCCGTCTGCCTCTTCTACTGGGCTTTCTCAAATCAGCTCTTAGTGGTAATTCCCCAGTTTCTGGCTCTTGGAGTAAAGAGGGCTTCTAAAAGTCGCACGTGGACCTGGGGGCGGAGGGATCTTGACTGGCCTTTGTGCTTGCAGGCCTTTGGGGAGAGGACAGCAGGGTTGGGGGCTGAATGGTACGCCCAGGGAGGTCCTCATGCGCCCTTCTCCTCGGCTAGCTATTGGGAGGGAGGCGTCAGCCCCAGCAGGAGCGGCTCATTACCTCTGATGGATCACTGTCTGGTCCCTGACTCAGCAGTGACGCATGCAGGCAGGCGGGGGCTTCGGGACACTGGGATGAGGGCTGTCTCGCCTCAGCGGCCACCAGGAACACACTCAAACTGATTAGCTCTGCAGGCCTGTTGTCCTCAGCCAGGAAAGTGTGCGTGAAGTTTTCCCCGTCAGGCTCTCACTCCCTCCCCCGCCGTGCCATCCCTGCTAATTTTCTGGGCCTGGACTTCCGTCCTTGGGCTGGGTCTCTCTGCTTGAGCTCTGGGATGGAGAGCCTTGATTTGTGTGGGCTCTGTAATTTGTGCAACTGATGGCAGGATGGAGAGGACTCCTGATGCCTGTGCTTTGGGGGCCGGGGCAGCGCTGTCAGTCCAGCTCGTTTGTCACCCTCCAGAGGAGGCAGAACAAGAACGTGTGAGGTCAGTACACTTCCAAGTGCGGCCAGCACGAGGGCAGTGAACGGAAGAGGGGAATCTCATGGATACTTCTTTAGCTTAGGGGTCTGTGACCACATTGCCCTGGTTTCTGGAAAATCCCTGTCAGATGTTGTGGCAGTAGTACGTGGGCCCCACCTCCGATGGGATGGCCAGTGGAGGGAGCAGAGGGCAATCCTCCTGCTCTGGGGAACAAGGCATGCTGTCCATCTAAACTTTAGCTTCCTTGATCCCCATAGGTGGGCAAGGCCAGAGGCTTCCTCAAGAACTTTCTGATCGAACCCTTCGTCCCCCACAGTCAGGTATGTGTGAGGTGGCTCCAGGCTGGGTCTTCTCCTTCCCTTTGTGTTTGTCGACCCTAAAATGCTAAAGGAAGAAAGCAAGCTGCTGGAGAAAAGTCAAAGGGACCAGAGTCTCTGAAGCTGCACCGAGGGTCTGAGGGGTGCCATGGAGCAGGGAGTCCAGAGATGGAGCAGGGAGGAATCGGGGCTGGTAACAGAGGGGACTTTCTCAGTGCTGGGATGAGAAAGACTTGAAGGCAGGCACCCTCCCCCAGGTCAGGTCACCGTGGCTGAGGCTGGACTGTCCGCTAGCTAGGCAGTGGTCTCTTCTCTCCTCTTGTCCCCGAGGGGAAGATGGTGGACAGGTCTCCCCGAGTGAGTGTTCTCTACTAGGGTTTTAGAAATGAGACCACAGGGGCTGGGTTCGCCAGTTCAGTGCCCCTCAGCCACGTGGTCCTGTCTTCCCCTTCAAGGCGGAGGAGTTCTACATCTGCATCTATGCTACCCGAGAGGGGGACTATGTCCTGTTCCACCATGAAGGTGGGGTGGATGTGGGTGACGTGGACGCCAAAGCCCAGAAACTGCTCGTTGGCGTGGACAAGAAACTGAATCCTGAGGACATCAAGAAACACCTGTTGGTCCATGCTCCTGGAGATAAGAAAGAGTTGAGTGAGAGGGAGGGCCAGCAGGTGGCAGCAGGGAAATGGGGAAGGCTGACAGCTCTGGGCACAGAGCAGGGAAAGCAAGGCCGTTTTCCCTGTGTGGACATCCACCCTGCCCCGCCCCAGCATCTGGGTGGGAGGGTAGGCACAGTCCTTCCCTGTCCCTAGGAGGGGCGCTGGGGGTGGACAGGAGGCTGACTCAGACTGAAATATGCCGTCTGCGTCCCTCACCTCGTTGCCCCTGTCTGTCTGGCATCACTGTCTCCAGCTTCGTGCCTGACAGCTCCTTTCCGCCTCAGTGGCTGGAGTGATGTCCAGGGAGCACGGTTCACAGAGGAAAGCGAGGGGTTGGCGGGGCGAATGTTGGGAAGTGGAGCTGTCCGCGGCAGTGAGAGATTGCTGTGGGGAGGGAGTGTTTGGGGGCTGCTGCTGGGCCCGCTCCCTGGCTCCCTGAGGATTGACCATCCCTCTCTCCCTCTCCCTCTAGGATTCTGGCCAGTTTTATCTCCGGCCTCTTCAATTTCTATGAGGATCTGTACTTCACCTACCTCGAGATCAACCCCCTTGGTAACTGGCTGGGGTGGGGGTGGGGGCCCTGGGCAAGGTGCAGCTATAACAGGGTCCCCATGCCTGTGGTAACCCTGGCCTTGACCTTCGGAACACCAGACCCCGCACTCATAGAGGGCAGTCTGGACAGGTGTATGGTTGCAGAGGAATGTCTGGGCTCATGGAATGCAGTCTGCTGTTTCTGAGCTCTCAGAAGACAATGATTATTCCTCTTTTAAACCAACTCCAGCTTTCTTTGGTTTTAATTTGTTCTGTGATGGGGAAGTCCTGATTTTGACCTGAGTCTCTGTTTAGTGGCTGTTCCTGCCAGTGGGTTAAGCTGTGCTACCAGGGTCCGGGCTGCCTCTGCACTGATCTGACTACTCAGGCCCTTCTTTCCTCTCTGTGCCCTTGGAGCACCCCCCACCCAGGAGTTGGTCAGTCATTGACCCCCAAGGCTGGGAAGATGTTGGTCCAAGCCTCTCAGGCTGTGAGGGAGGAGGGTGGTAGGAGCTGGCTCTAGCCAGGGCTGCTCAGGGCAAAGTCCGATTCCAGGTTCCAGCTGGGGATGCAGCCCCTCTAATGAACCAGATGGCTCTGTGCTAACTTAATTAGCTAAATGACCCTGGGGTAAAGGGAAGATGAATGTCCAGTTAGTTGGCAGTAAATGAGTCCTGGCTGGGGGTGCAGTGCATCCCAAGGCTTCTCACTCCCCTAGACACTTAAGGCTTCCCTTAGCTGACCTCAGGAAACCCACCTGGACACACCTGGGGGGGTCTTCTGACAGCAGTCAGTATCTTAATGCTTTTTGTTTTAAGGGCAAGACTGTGGAAGGGGTGAATGGTTAGATTGATGGCATGGAATGTAGCATTTAAAAAAAAGTTTAGGGGCGCCTGGGTGGCTCAGTCGTTAAGTGTCTGCCTTCGGCTCAGGTCATGATCCCAGGGTCCTGGGATCGAGCCCCATATTGGGCTCCCTGCTCCATGGGAAGCCTGCTTCTCTTTCTCCTGCTCCCCCTGCTTGTGTTCCCTCTCTCACTGTCTCTCTTTCTCTGTCAAAAATAAAATCTTAAAAAAGATTTAAAAAAGTTTAAAAATTGCCATGGTGAGATCATCCAGTAGCGGCGGCCAGCGAGGAGGCAAGGGCATGGTGGCGTGATGCCATGCCTTTCTTTGATGTGCAGAAAAGGCTGGGCCTTAACTTAGATCATTGGATGACAATCCAAAGTGCTGAGCAGCCTCACAAGATTCCAGGTCGATGCCATGCTTTTTGAAAAAGAATGGATAGAATGTGCGCCTGGAATCGGTGGTACGCGTTGCAGAGAAAGCGTGCAAGATAGAATTTGATGATTTCGTAGAACGTCTGAGTGACGTCAGGAGGCAGTGGGGTAAACTAATAAAGGAAGGGAAGTACGCACCTCCACCTCACCACTTGGGCAAGGAGGATCCTAGGCCCTGAGCAGAGCTGCTGCTGATGGCTGGAGGCTGATTTTCATGTTCTCTCTTCTCCACTGGAAAGTTCAGTTACTGAAAACCTCTTTGTGAAAGTGTCTAAAAATAAAGGATTGCTCTATCCTGTTTAAAAAAAAAAAATTACCACGGCACAGGGGCACCTGGGTGGCTCAGTTGGTTAAGTGTCCGATTCCTGATTTCTGCTCAGGTCATGATCTCATAGGTCATGGGATGGGGGGCTCTGCACTCAGCAGGGAGTCTCCTTCTTTCCTTCTCCCTCTCCTTCTGCTCCTCCCCCAACTTGCCTGCGACCCCGCCAATAAATAAATAAGTATTTTTGAAAAGTTGTCGTGGTAACTAAAACAGACTTTCCTGTCACATTACCTATAGGTCAGAGGTTGGGGGCAGTCTTAAATAATTTATTTTTCTTTTAATGGGGTAAAAGCTGTGTGGAAGGGCCATCTGGTTTTTTTGTGGAGAGTCTGGGTGGGACCCCAGGGTGGGTGGTTGGTGTGTGGGGAAGCCTGTGGAGGAGTTTGGAGGTCGGCGGTCGCCTCTGCCTGGGGCCCGCATCTGATTGCCTCTGCTTTTCTCGCAGTTGTGACCAAAGATGGCGTCTATGTCCTTGACTTGGCGGCCAAGATAGATGCCACAGCCGACTACATCTGCAAAGTGAAGTGGGGTGATACAGAGTTCCCTCCTCCCTTCGGGCGTGAGGCTTACCCAGAGGTATGGCTGCTCTGGGGAGGAAATGGCGGGTGAGGGGACCTGGGAGAGGGTGACTGATATCAGAGGAGTATCGCCTCCCTCCCCCCCCGCCCCCCCTCCGCCCCACCATGGGCTGTATATTTGGCAGGAAAGGAAGGTTGAGAACCATTTAATTTTCTTAAAACCCCAAAGGAGGTGGGGGTGGGAGTCAGCCAAGCCTCTGAATCCCGGCCAGAAATCCTTTCAGACTTCTCTCTCAATCAACCTCCTTGGGCTCTTAACTTGATTTGTTGATAATTCCGAGTGGCTCTTGCTAATCGTGCCAGAGGAAGGTAGTTCTCTTGGCCACTTGCTGAGAATTTTAATAGCTCTTTCCCACCCCATCCTCTTGCGAGGTCCTCACAGCAGGATCAGGCCTGTGAGTCATAACCCAGGCCAGGGGAAGAGGCTGGGCTGGGAGAAGGGATGGGGTCTGCAGGTGGAGAGGCTTGTTACGAGCCAGGCAGGCAGACGTTGGGAGTCGGGGGCTGTGGCAGTAGCAGGGTGACCTAGTGAGGCTTAGGACTTGGGTAGAGGGCCAGGACTTGAGGTCGGAGACAAAGGAGTAGGGAAGTTTGTCCCCAGGCAGTGACTTCGGCCGGGGGTGGTTTTGGTACTTGAGGATGTCATCATGTTTTGTCCCAGGCACGTAGGGCTCTGCCCAACTCCTCTCCCTGACCCTATTAAGGCTTGAGGACCTCTTCATGTATCTCCAGGGAAAGGAGCAGGGTCCTGGGAGCTGGGACCCAGTGAAGGGGGTACCTCCAGGACCCACCTGTTGCTCTCTGGTCCCTAGGAAGCTTACATTGCAGACCTGGATGCCAAAAGTGGGGCGAGCCTGAAGCTGACCTTGCTGAACCCCAAGGGGAGGATCTGGACCATGGTGGCTGGAGGTGGTGCCTCGGTCGTGTACAGGTGACGGAGGGGCTGCTGACGGGAGGGCAACCAGGTCTGCCTGGAGCCCACGCGTGCGTGATCTGGATCAAATTGCTTCACCTCGGAGTGGGGATGAGGATCTTCATTTCCTCCCCTTGGTGCAGAGCAGAGACTCTGGTGAACGCCTGTCCTCTACACTGTTTTCTGCAACTTTCTTGTTTACTTCCAAATGAGGTTGCTTTTATTAGTTTTAATCTTTATAGTTAATGTTACATGCTTCATGCAGAGGTACAGTAAATACAGAGAAGAACCTAAAAGTAAACATTGCCTGGCTGTTTCCCCACCCCTCCTTCCCTCCTTCCAGCTGTTTTAATGCCTGTGTAAGTCTTCATACCTCCACATTTCATAGGAATGTTGAGCCCATATTCTATACCCTTTGCGATAATTGGTGGTTTTTCTCTTAAAGCATGGTAGGCATCTGCTCATTTCCAGGCAGTGATCTGCCGCGTTCCCTTCTGTGCCTGGCTCGGCCCTCCTCTGGCTGCAACCGTTTCACTTCTCTGTTGGGCAGCCTGGCAGGGAATCCTAGAATGCGTGGTTTTTCTTTGTGTGTGGAAGTGCCCCTTGTTCCCTTTACTTACCAGTGTCAACCCAGAGCCCCACGATGGCCTGGGGCTAGCAGAGCTCACTGCCAGGGAGAGCCTGATGCAGTGCACTTAACCTTCTGGTGTGACTTTTGTGGACCCTGGAGGGTCTGAGGCCCAAGGGGTCGGTGCCGTAGGCTGACCACAGGGCTCTGGGGCATCTGCGTGTCCTCCTCGGCACCAAGCTGCCACCCTCTGCCGCTCGAGTCAAAGCCAGCATTGACTTCTCTGTCTCCCTGGCAGTGATACCATCTGTGACCTAGGGGGTGTCAACGAGCTGGCAAACTACGGGGAATATTCGGGCGCCCCCAGTGAGCAGCAGACCTATGACTACGCCAAGACGATCCTCTCCCTCATGACCCGGGAGAAGCACCCAGATGGTGAGACACACATGCTCCTTCCCCAGGACGGCCCCTTGTGCTGCAGTGGGAACAGCTTTGGGCGAGGAGGCACTGAGGTGGTGGTCCTGGTGCTTGGCAGCCTGGGGTTAGTCATTCAGCTTCTGGACTTCTGTTTCTCCAAGTATACAGTGGGCAGTGTGGCTGTCGGATGGGGGAGCTCCAGGGAGGCAAGGAAGTGATGTGTACCTAGAGCCCTATGAGCAGGTGCGGGGGAGGAGGCAGCAGCATGCTCTTACTGACTGCTGTAAGCTCAGATCTTAGTGGCCCACTTTTTTTTTAGTTTGTCTTTTTTAGTGGCCCACTTCTACATTTCCTAATCTGGGCTGTGGGATTCCCGGCTTCCCTTTACCACCTGTCCAGTGTTTGTGGATTACGCATAGCAGGTCACCTTCCCTTAAGCCAGAAGAGATTCCCACCGGGGGTATCCGGAAACTAACCTGGGTTTCTGAGTGCCAACCAGGAACGATATAGAGGTTCGGTGAGTTTGGATTAACCACTGACTTGAGGGCACAGGTGATGGAAAGCTGAGTCGGTTAAGACTGAATGGATGTCAGGGGAGGCCAGCCTGCTGCCCACCCCAGCCACCCTCTGCACTGATACTTCCTAATGCTTGGGAGAACTCCCTCAGTTAGATTTCTGGTAAGATGTTCAAGTCTCCCTTTCTAATAACCCTTCTACTCCAAACACAGGCAAGATCCTCATCATTGGAGGCAGCATCGCAAACTTCACCAACGTGGCTGCCACGTTCAAGGTAATCAGCCACAGGGGACCGTGCAGTTTCTGGGGAATGTGGGTTTGGGGGAAGCCAGGAAGGGAGGTTTCCGTAAGCAGGGTTTGAGGCAGAAGCAATTTCCCATGACTTACCCAGGTCAGTAGGGGCTCTTGTCCCAGGGTCCCTTGTTGGGGATGCAGAAGACACTGGAATAGATGTGGGTCTTTTCCAAAAGGTCAGAATGAGGAAAATGGTCCAGTGATCTGGGGCTGTTGTTCATCCAGCCAGGGCCTGTCAGCCTGGGTCCCTGTGCACAGGTCAGGGGCGTCAGGGCACACAATTCAGAGTGTGACTGCTGGTCAGGAAGGACGACAGCACTAACATGGATTGAGAGTCGTCCCCTTCTCAGCAACCACCTCAGGAGGCCATGTCTTGTTCCGTACTATCCGATGCTCAGTGAGGCTCCTCAGAAGAATGTGTCCCACCTGGTAGTTGCGTTTAAGTTTTGAGAATAATGAATAAATAAATGCCAGTCTTTTTTTTTTTTTTAATTTTTTTTTTAAGATTTTATTTATTTGAGAGAGAGAGAATGAGAGACAGAGAGCATGAGAGAAAGGAGGGTCAGAGGGAGAAGCAGACTCCTTGCTGAGCAGGGAGCCCGATGTGGGACTCGATCCCGGGACTCCAGGATCATGACCTGAGCCGAAGGCAGTCGCTTAACCAACTGAGCCACCCAGGCGCCCCAATAAATGCCAGTCTTGCAAGTGACCTCTGAAAAAGTGGGGGACCAGGCCTTGTCAGTCATGCCTAAAACAGGGTCTCCTTAATTGGCCCTGATTCAACAAATGGACCTGAAGCAGGTGAATCTTGACGGCTTTGTGCTCACTTCTGAGCAACCCTGTAGTAAGCCGCAGAGTTGGTAGGCTGCTCAGGTCTGGAGCAGGACCTGGGTGTAGAGCTTCAGGTGGAATGCCTTGGGTGACAGACATCACACTCTGGACTCCATAAACTAGCCTCCTGTCTGGAGAGACAGAACTCGTACGCACCTGTACCTTCTTCCAAATTGTTTCCAGAGTTGATACTCATTGCAAGGGCTGATCCCCAAAATTGCTGGAAGAGGTTTTAGTAGGACTTGGATGTTTAAGTGGATCATGTCCTGATAGCTCTGAGAACTCTTGCATTGGACCCTGGCCTCGATTTCCCCCCAGACTGCAATAGGAGGTAACAAGGATGACGGGAGCCAGGATCCCGTGCATTGAGGGGTGTGACTCCCAGGCTCCTCAGCAGCAGCACGAGTGCCCATCAGTCCTAGGCCTTTCCGTTGCTTGTGGGTAGTCTTGTCCACACGTGTGAAATTCTTGACTGCTGGGCCCGCCATGCTTCTTCATGAGAAGTAGCCCTCCTTACCTACACCGTGGTATGTTTATCATGATTATAAATAATAATTGACTTAGGACTGCCTGTTTTTTAGTTACATGTCTGTCGGCCCTTCATGCTTTCAGGGCATCGTGAGAGCAATTCGAGATTACCAGGGCCCCCTGAAGGAGCATGAGGTCACCATCTTTGTCCGAAGAGGTGGCCCCAACTATCAGGAGGGCTTGCGAGTGATGGGAGAAGTCGGTAAGATTGGCGGGGGGGACCTTTTCTCTGCCTCCTTGGGCTTCCTGGAAGCGGGTCGGTCCTCAGACACTTGCTCACGCACCCCACTTCCTGGATATGCAGCTTGCTTCAGCTTCCAGTGTCTGTGCTCCTATGATGCGGAGCCCCCGACCTAAACTTCAGAATGGTTCATAAAGCATTGCCATTCAGCTGTTTGTTTAACAGATATTTGTGGAACACCTGCCCTGTGCCAGGCTCCGGGCAGAGCACGGGGGTTACAGCCGTACACGTGACAGACAGCAAGCCCTTGTGCTGCTGAGAACATTGACTGTCATGTCAGGTGGCACGAGGTGCCGCGAAAACAAACAAAGCTGAAGAAAGGGATAGCATATGTGGGAGGGGACAGGCCTGGCTTTGATAGGGTGATCGGGGAATGATTCACCGAAAAGGTGACATTTGAGCAGTGAGCTGGAGGAGAGGAGGGAGCAGCTCGGCGGTGACCATGGTGGGAAGGGCAAGTTCCAAGGCCCCGAGTAGGAGCGTGCTGCTGTGTGGGACCGGCGGGCAGGGCCAAGGGAGCAAAGGCGGGGTGTTGGCAACAAGGCAGGGAGGCAGCGGGAGCCATGTGGGAGTGGTCCAGGTGCCGGGAGCACTTGGCCATGCCCCTGGGCTGGCAGCCTGTGGAAGACTTTGAGGGAGGAGCACACCTTGACTTCGGGTTGGAAGGGTTGTTTGGCTGCCAGGTGGACAGCAGGTTCAGAGGCGGGAGGGTGGAGATCTCTCAGACTGTGGGGGAGAGGAGAGAAAGGGCGGGTAACTGGTAGGACAGGAGAGCAGTGTCCCTCGCTGAGATGAGGGGCAAGAGGGTGGTGGCATCTGTTTTGGTTTCCTTTCTCCCTTCTGCATTTTGAGGATCTCCAGCAGTTTCATGAGACCTCACATTTAGAGCTTTCCAGAAGCTGGGGGCCTCCTCTCCGTCTGGACTAAGAGTATGTCTCCCTAAGTTGACCTCATGGAGCCTGAGACGTGAACTTGGTCACTAGCGGCTTTGGTCTTTAGTGCAGCCCCCATTGCTAAGAGCAGTTATGTGTGGGGCAGGGGTTCATGTGAGGTGTCAGAGAGGTGACAAGATGCTCTTGCTCAGGGTGCATGCCATGCCCTTTGATTGGAAGGGCAAAAGCTTTCCATCCTCCCATCTTCCCAAACGCAGTGGATTTGGCAAACAGTAGCCCACTTACATCACTCGAAGGGGTGCTAGTCCTCGTTTTCACCTACAACTGAGGTCCTGCTGTGGGGACAGCCCTTGGGTACAGCACAGTGAATGTTCGTCACAGTTGGGCCACTGAACTCAGAGACATTAAACAAGTAAACGATTACTAAAAGAAATGCTGTTCGATGGGCATGCATACAGTGAGGCGGCCAGGGGCTGGGGGGAGGAGGCCAGGGAAGGCCTTCCATGGGAGGTGGCACTCAGGCTGAGCCGAGTGACGGGAGGGCTCTGTGCAAAGGGAGAAGGGCCAGAGCCCCGAGAAAGTGAGCCCAGGAGCTCAGGAACAGAGGCAGGCCAGGCAGATACCGAGGTCAAGGGGTTGGAGGGCCAGGGTCCAGCGGCCAGCAGGACAGCGCAGACCCTCATTATGCTCGCGGCCGCTTCAGGGTATCAGGAAAGCTCCTTCTTGCTCTTCTTATCAGCAGGTGGTCTTTACAAAGAGTTGCTTGGTGGTGAAAATAGGGCAATTGGTCTGTCTTGTGCAGAAAAAAGCACTAGATGCTGGGTAGGGGCCTTTGCAGAGTCATGTGGACTTGGGTACCTACTTGAAGACTTGAATGATGGATTCTTTTCTTTCCCTCACAGGGAAGACCACTGGGATCCCCATCCATGTCTTTGGCACTGAGACTCACATGACGGCCATTGTGGGCATGGCCCTAGGCCACCGCCCCATCCCCAACCAGCCACCCACAGCTGCTCACACTGCAAACTTCCTCCTCAATGCCAGTGGGAGTACATCGGTAGGTGCCCCCTGTCCTCCACCTTAAAGCATCTTTGTGTCATCTTTGCCTCCCCCTCATACCTACCCCCATCCAGAGCACAGTGCCCCTGCTCTGTCCCTAGCCATCTGGGGGCACTGGGGAAAGACAGGTTGGTTTCTGTATGTTTGCCAATTTTTTTTCTGCCCAGTCAAGGTAGTATAATGGAAAGACCAGGGGTTTTTATTATTTTAGTTTAGTTTTTAAAGTAAACTCTGTGCCCAGCGTGGGGCTTGAATTCACAACTCCAAGATCAAGAGTTGCACGTTCCACTGACTAAGCCAGCGAGGTGCCCCTGGACCAGGGGGTTTAAAATCAGACCAGAGTTCAAATCCTGTTGAGAGCGGGACGTTGGCAGGTGTCATGCCCTCTCGGAGCCTCAGTTTGCTCATCTGTGGTAATGAGACAATACTAATTCCTATCTCAAGAGGGTTGTTAGAATAATACTTTTGGAAGCACTTTGTAGAGGATAGTTCTATACATGGTGGTTCTTGTTACCCGATTTCTTTGGGCCTTACGGAACCAAAGCTTAAGGACCAATAGCTCTTTTTCCCAGTTGTTACCTGTGACTCTTACGCTGTGTCCTTGTCCCACCCCAGACTCCAGCCCCCAGCAGGACGGCATCTTTTTCTGAGTCCAGGGCCGATGAGGTGGCACCCGCAAAGAAAGCCAAGCCTGCCATGCCACAAGGTAACTGCCAGGAGGTTCAGGCTCCCTCCCCCCGCCCCCCCCCCCCCCCATTCTGCTTGCCCTGTCTAGGCCCTCCTGGGGCACTGGAACAGGGTTTGGGCTTTGCTATGAGAGTGGGTGTGGCACATGGGCCAAAATGGACATGAGGACATGAAGACTCAGGCCTTCCCAAGCCTTCCCCTGTCTCTCCTGGCACTGAGGACCCACGCTGCGCCTGAGTCACCCCGCTCCCTACTATCTTCTCTTCTACCCCCTTACTTCCCGCGGGGGCCTGTGAGCTGGGCAGGGAAACTGTGGAGAGACAGGGCGACAGAAATACCCAGAGGTGGCAAGATCTCCCAGACTCTGCTTCTCAGTGGAGAGCACGAGCCTTAGAGCTGGGACGGCAGAGCGAGCGCCCACATGCCCATCCCACCTCGTGGGGCTCTTCTGAAGACCCCCCTTCCTGTGAGCCCACCATAAGAGCACACATCAGTAACCAGCCCATCTGCATTTCGCCTCCCCTGTCTGTCTGTCCTCTGGTTCATCAGACGCGACCCCTGCTAGCCAGCGCTGGCAGCCAGCGTGAGGTACTAGGCCTTGGTCAGCACGGGGCTGCTGCAGCCTCTTCCTGGTACAGACCGCGTGCGCTTGAGGCATTTTGTGAAATAGTTCTATAGGCTCTAGGCCCTTGAGATTGTCAGCTGTTCCCCTGCAGTCCCCCAAACCAGCAGCTTTGTCTACAGCACAGTGACAGGTCCAGCCCACAGTGACCTAATCATCTTACTGTGCTTCATGGGGACAGATACGGGATTGGCATTACGAGGGTGGGATCTGGCCAGCTGCCCCTCCACAAAGCCTGGGGGCCTGTGGTGTTCAGCACCCCTTCCAAGCCTTCTTGCCTCTCCTGCCCCCTCTCTGGCCCTTTGGCCCTTTGCCCTTTCTTGCTTCTGCACTGCTGATCAGTGCTCTCTTCTCTTTTGTTGTCTTCACGCCTGTCTGTTGTGGAATAGGTGAGAGACAGTGAGGGCATCAGCCCTACGAGGCTTGTCCTTGGGACCCTTCCCTCTTCCCACCCTCTCCCTCCAAAGCCTCCAGCCACCAGCAGGTGACTCAGCTGCCTTGGTCATTTTCTTTGACAGATTCAGTCCCAAGTCCAAGACCCCTGCAAGGTAGGATGCCCCCACCCCGCCCCAGCTCTGTGTGTGGCTTTGTTAGCAGGTTATAGTCTTCCGTGTGCTTTGTTTCCCCCCAAGTCCTAGTCTTCGCCCTCCCTCGCTTTCCCACCCTTGCTTAGTCGCTCCCACCCCCACTCAGTGCTCCCCTGGCCAGCTGTCTCTGGCTCCGCCCTCTGGACAGGACAGGACAGGGTAGGGAGTGTGGGAGTAAGAGCCAGGCCCACAGCCTTGGAGAGTGGAGTGGTGTTTGCTGAGGAGGGAGGGGCGTCCTGGGAAGGAGGGAGCCATGGAAGCTAAAGGCGGAGGGGCAGCGCAGGGGCGAGGAGGGCAACCTCAGGCTTCTGGGATTCTCATCTGGGTCTCAGGGTCTCTTCTTACTTTCCCACCTAGCCTCACCACTGCCTCCTGCATCCCTGAGCTCTCAGTGCCAGGGGCGGGTTCAGACTTCTCTGGGTTTTGGGTGGAAGACAGGCTAGACAAGTCAAGGAGAGAGGTAGAAGCCCAGTTGGATGTGCAGTAAATCTGAAGAGGGGATCTGGGCCTTGGGGTAGGAGGTCATTGCTTACGAGGGACATTTGCTGTGCTCACTCACACGTTCACGCAAACACTGTCCCTTCAAAGCATCAGGGCTTCCACTTAACTTTTTGACATTCACAGCTGTGGGAGAGTTTTCCCTGGGCAAGGGGAAACTTCAGA
Source organism: Neomonachus schauinslandi (assembly GCF_002201575.2). Lineage (NCBI taxonomy): Eukaryota > Metazoa > Chordata > Mammalia > Carnivora > Phocidae > Neomonachus > Neomonachus schauinslandi. Next base: position 39,942,528 of record NC_058417.1, on the reverse strand, counting down.
TGTTGACCTTTGATCCCTTGCTAAGGTGAGGGGAAGGGGCAACTAGGCTAGGATCAGATATCCCCCTAGGAAGGCCAGGGATGCAGTCCTCTCACTATCTGCCTTTAATCCCTATGTTTCCTGTCTCTGGAAAGATCCTTTGTTACCTGAAAGACCAGAGCTGAGGCTGAGCCCTGTGCCAAAAGAACAGGGGTCTACCCCAGTTCTGAGAGCTCTTCCACCCAAGGGCTGGGGTCTCTTACTATTAGTCCCTGAGCCAGCAGAGGAGCCTGGTGGGGGATGTTAGTTAGCCCCTGCTGCTGGTGGGCTGAGGATGACAGCCTTAGGCTTTGCCATTTCTGTGCTCAAGGAGGAGCACGCTTGGATTCTGCCCCTTTCATGCTGGATGTGCGCGTGGGCTTGTAGAGATTCCAGGCTTTTCTGTACTCTCTTGGGTAGACAGATGCATGTTTGTGTGCTTGCTCACACTCTGACTTGGGGGGGGTGGTGGTGTGGGTTCCCCCAAGGGTGGGGAGAGGCCGGGCCCTTCTGGTTTGTATCCCGCCCTCCTCCCTTGTACAGTTGAGCTGCATCGTAATTTAGTATATAATCTGGCCCTGATGCTAGATGACAGAATCTCCATCATCTGTCAGCTCTGAGCTTCAGGTTCCGGGGCCTGGGAAGTGAGGGTACTGGATTAGGTGGCCATCTTTGTTCTGTGAGCTCATGTCTCATGAGAACGCAGATGGATCTGGTGACAGCAAGTCCCAGGTATTTGGAACAGCAGGAGACTTCTGGTATGAGAAGCTTACAGCTGAGAGGGAAGAAGCAAGCCTATATAGGGATGAGAACCCTGCATGCCTTGGAAGAGTGATCTCAAATTTATTTTATCAGACCTTAAACCTGATTAGCCAAGCCTGCACTAGCACACTAGGTTAATTAATACCAGATGGCCCCTGAGCTCGGTGCCTTGTTCTCCCTGGGGGAGCTGAGAGCCTCCCCAGGGGCTACTTTCCTCCAGTGACTTGTCCTCCAGTGACTTGTCCTCCAGTGACTTGCAGAGAATGGGAGGGACTGGTCACCTGTCTGCAGGGTGGTGAAGGGGCCTTTCCCTTCAGGCCGTGCAAGCACTTCTGACAGCTCTTCTCCCCGCTTCTTTTGCCTCTCACTCTTCTGCCCCCTGGAGAATTGCCTGAGAGCCTTGTTCTGAGCAGGAGAGGGCCACCTGCTAGAGGGAGGCGGGCAGGAGGGAGGGGACGGCACAGAGAATGTTAGGGGGATGCCACGAAGCCAGTGTGCTCCGACCAGAACCTTAGGTAGAAATAAGGCTGCAGCCAGCCTCTTCTTTGGACCTACACTGACCTAGAATCCTGAGGATTCAGATCTTGACCCAAGTGTGGGAATTTCCCCACCTCCCACCCCCCCATGTGGGAATGTCCAGATTTAGAGGTGATAATTGTCGGGTTGTTTGAAATTGTGTGGCCACCAGAATTGGGAGAGCTTGATGTTTTTTTCTCAGCGTCTTTAAAAATAATCGATCAAGCCTTCATTTGCATGTAAGCAAAATGCTGATTACATGCCTGTCCTGTGAGGTGGAGCAGTTCCTCCTGTAGGGATTCTCCGCCTGTGGGTCTTTTCTCTGCACGGGAGTCCTTTCTGTGTTCATTGCTAGCTCTTTACCAGCTAGGCAGGTCCTCTTAGCTCTCTTTGCAAAGAAACCAGGGCACCTCTTCTCCCAGCTCTCAGAGTCCCAGCCTCTTGACGTCCCTTTGCCGTGCTGATGAGCCCCTCTCCCCGAACTGGGTGTGGAGGGGTGCGGCAGCCCCTGCCGGTCTCCCGGGAGTGTGTGTTCTGGGTGCACTCGGTGCACTCGCTGTGTCTTTGCCCACCAGGAAAGAGTGCCACCCTCTTCAGCCGCCATACCAAGGCCATCGTGTGGGGCATGCAGACCCGGGCCGTGCAGGGCATGCTGGACTTCGACTATGTCTGCTCCCGAGACGAGCCCTCAGTGGCCGCCATGGTGTACCCTTTCACGTGAGTCCCACCATGGCGGGAAGCAAGAGATGGCTACCAAGTGGGATTTCCTCATCTCCTCTCCCTCACTAAGACAGACCCAGGGGAGCCAGTAAGATTATCCCCTTTGCTGGGGGAGCATCTGCCATCCCAGACTGGGGGCGATCCATATTCCTAGGGGATCTGTTTCCCACATGTGGGACCCTGTCTCTCCACCTTCTAGATGACGCTCCTCCCGTTGGCTTCCCCCTCCCCAGCCCTGACAGTTTGGGGGTATCCTGACCCGTCTTCCTCCTCTCTCAGTGGGGACCACAAGCAGAAGTTTTACTGGGGTCACAAGGAAATCCTGATCCCCGTCTTCAAGAACATGGCTGATGCCATGAAGAAACACCCAGAAGTAGACGTGCTGATCAACTTTGCCTCTCTCCGCTCAGCTTATGACAGTACCATTGAGACCATGAATTACGCGCAGGTAGATCAGTGGGCACAGGGGTGCGGAAGCAGGGAAAACTCCTGAATGGTGTCTTCTGGCACTGTGGAAAAAGGACTTGGCGCTCAGGACTGGCCGGTGGTGTGGGAGAAAATGGTTGGATACGCTTGATCTTTAGAAGATAGCGTGGTAACTGAGGGCAAGCAGGCTGGACAGGGCTGCTTACCTAGGCTAACAGAGAGTCCGTTCAGGATCATCTGCCCCCCACCAGGTCCCCCCCTGTGCTGCTAAGACCGGCTTTCACAACAGAATCAAAAGCAATTTCTTATTATAAAATTATTACATGTTTATTGTAGAGAAAATTTAAATGCTATTAAATAAAAAGAAAAAAAATGAATACCTCAGTCAATTCCAGTTTCCCAGAAATATGGTTGCCAACATTTGAATAGATCCTCCTCTGTTCCTTTTTCTGGATTTGAACATGTGGAATAATACTATACGTGACTGTTTTGTAGTCCATTTTCTTCAGTTACTCTTTCCACATCCATAAATATTCATTGGCAAACATCAGTTTCGCTTTTTCAGGTCTTGTGGTGAGCATCTTAGATGAAAATTTGTGTATGTTCTTTTTTTTTTTTTTTTTTTAAAGATTTTATTTATTTATTTGAGAGAGAGAGACACAGCGAGAGAGGGAACACAAGCAGGGGGAGTGGGAGAGGGAGAAGCAGGCTTCCCGCTGAGCAGGGAGCCCGATGCGGGACTCGATCCCGGGACTCCAGGATCATGACCTGAGCCGAAGGCAGTCGCTTAACCAACTGAGCCACCCAGGTGCCCATTTGTGTATGTTCTTAATTATTTCCCCAGCATAAATGTCTGGAAGTCAGACTGCTGCATCAGAATGTGCAGATTTAGGGGGCGCCTAGGTGGCTCAGTCATTAAGTGTCTGCCTTCGGCTCAGGTCATGATCCCAGGATCCTGGGATTGAGCCCCTCATCGGGCTCCCTGCTTAGCGGGAAGCCTGCTTCTCCCTCTCCCACTCCCCCTGCTTGTGTTCCCTCTCTCGCTGTGTCTCTCTCTGTCAAATAAATAAATAAAATCTTAAAAAAAAAAAAAAAAGAATGTGCAGATTTGAAAGCCTTTGATCCGTCCTGCCCAGGTGCCCTCCAGAAAAGTTGTAAGGACAGAAACTCCATCAGTGATTCAGGAATGCCTGCTTCCTTGTACCCTGGCCAACACTGAATGTTTGCGTTTTAAAAACATGTATTTATATGGGGCATCTGGGTGGCTCACTCGGTTAAGCATCCGACTCTTGATTTCTGCTCAGGTCATGATCTCAGGGTCGTGAGATGGAGCCCTGAGTTGGGCTCTGCATTGGGGTAGAGCCTGCTTAAGATTCTCTCTCCCTCTCCTTGTGCCTCTCCACCCCTGCTCCCACACATGCACTCTCTAAGAAAAGCATGTATTTGACAAGTGATAGGTATTTTATTTAATTAGCATATTTTTTAAGATTTATATTTATTAGGGAGAGAGCGCACATGCACATGGGCACACAGGTGGGAGGAGGGGGCAGAGGAAGAGGAAGAAGCAGACTCCCTGCTGAGCAAGGAGCCCATCGCAGGGCTTGCTCCCAGGACCCTGGGATCACAACCTGAGCTGAAGGCAGATGCTTAACCAGCTGAGCCAGCCAGGTGTCCCTAATCTGCATATCTTTGATTATTAACTAAGATTAGCTTTTAAAAAAAAAAAAAAGATTTTATTTATTTATTAGAGAGAGAGAGAGAACATGAGCATGGGGGAGTGGAAGAAGGAGAAGCGGGTTCCCTGCTGAGCAGAGAGCCCAATGAGGGGGTCGATCCTGGGACTCCGGGATCATGACCTGAGCTGAAGGCAGATGCTTAACCGACTGAGCCACCCAGGCGCCCCTAAGATGAGCTTTTAAAAACATTTATTGACCATTTATATTTTGTGACTTGCTCTCCCTTCTTTTTTTTTTTTTTTCCTGTTGAGTGTTTGTGTTTTTTGTTACTGATTTGTATGAGTCTTTATAGATTAAGATATTGTTTCTTCTGTTCACAATTATTGTCTGATCCCAGACTGGCTTAGTTCAGTGTATGACTGGAGAATGTAAACTTGTTTTGCCATCTCAGTGAAGCAAAAACAAAAGCACACCTGCTGAAAATGAGCTGCTTTTTTATTCTAGAGCGAAGTTTAGCAAACTATAGCCTAAGGGTCAAACCTAGCCCACTGTCTGTTTCTCAAATAAAGTTTTGTTGGAACACAGCCATGCTGTGTTCATTTATGTATTGTCCATGGCTGCCTTCATGCTACAGAGGCAAAGTTTAGTAGTTACTGCAGAGACCACATGACCAAAAAAGCCAGAAAAAGTTTGTTGGCCCCTGTTCTAGAGCCAGAGAGAGATGGTTCTCGATCTTTCCTGCCCACCCCCACTCCTTCTGGCTTTCTCCCCCAGCCCACTCTCTGGTCTGAGTGTGTAAGCAGCTCATTTGTGTCCCTTACTGACCCTGGGACATAGAGTCAGAGACTCAGAGGACACAGTGGAAAAAGCCAGAGATACCTGCTTTATGAATAGGCACTAGGACAGGTGGGGAGCAGGTGGGTCTGAGTCTTGTGGGTTTTTGGTTGGGAGAGAATATAGCCACTCTTGATGGTAGTGGGTTTTCAGAAACATTTGCTCCTGCTTGGTTCCTGAGTTACTGTGGTGTTAACCACTGGAGATTGGCTTTGGATGTCTATACCTCTCTTTTTGGGAGAGGGTTGGAGTGGTCAGGCTAGTGACAGAGGCCTGTGGGAAGAAAGGGTTGCATACTGATAACTTGGTTGACTGCATACTTGGTTCTTAGAGCCTGGAAGGGGGCATGGAAGGTGGGTCCCATTAAGGGCGCCACCCCGTTGCTTCATCTGAGGCACAAAGTTAACAGAAAGGGACTGTCCTTTAGATCCGGACCATTGCCATCATAGCTGAAGGCATCCCTGAGGCCCTCACAAGGAAGCTGATCAAGAAGGCGGACCAGAAGGGAGTGACCATCATTGGACCTGCCACTGTGAGTGTCCTTGCCGGAAAGCCTTTTAAGTTCAAGGCTATCTTTCGAAGTTCTGGGCCCACAGAAAGCAAACTTGTTGACTCTTCGGTTTCCCTCTTAGGTTGAAAAGATTCGGAGAGTACCCATTGAAAGTCAGTTTATATCCAGTTACTTTAAAGGGCTCTCTCCCCAGTCCCTATCACCTTTATAGTTTTAGGGGGCTAACGAAGATTTTTTGTGTGTTTGCCCACCTTCATACAACCATAGCATAGTCTTTGATTATTCCTTTAACCATGAACTGAAGAAGAATCTACTTACAGGTTTTATTTGCCCAAAGGCCTTCACATAGAAAGAAATTGCCGTGGGACTATTTTGTTGTTGTTCTTCCTTAGTTGTTGCATTAAAAAGTTGTCTAACGGTCAGATTTTCTTTCATCTCTGAGGCAGAGGGTGATGTTGAGCAGAGGTGTACACCTGTATTTTACACTTTTCCTGGGTGCTGTCGCCCTTTTAAAGCGGAGGAGGTGACTTAATCCTGAGTATACAAATCTGAATCTGCAGTAGTAAGCCATGTTTTACAAGCAGGGTTCTCTTTTTTCTTGTGTAATGGCTCTTGAGGGAGAGATGAGATTCTTCCTAAGCTGGAAACCCAGTGTGCAGGTGTTAGCTCTCTCGGAACATTTCCTTCCCATCCTGACCAGCCGGCGGGGGGTTGAGCAGGTAGCACTGGGCCTCATGATTCCACTGAGCCCTGTGGTCAGTCAGGAGCTTACGCTTCCTTCCTGACTGCTGTTTGTGCCCTCACAGGTTGGAGGCATCAAGCCTGGATGCTTTAAGATTGGGAATACAGGTGGGATGCTGGACAACATCCTGGCCTCCAAGCTGTACCGCCCTGGCAGCGTGGCCTACGTCTCGCGCTCTGGGGGCATGTCCAACGAGCTCAACAACATCATCTCTCGGACCACAGACGGCGTCTACGAGGGTGTGGCCATTGGCGGGGACAGGTGATCGGCTGGCCCGAGGCGGGTTTCCCATGCTGGGGAGTGGTGGGCTAGGAGAAGGGGGGCGCTGGGTCCTCCAATCTCTGCTCGCTGCTGCCGAGTGAAGTCCATAAAACGGCATTTCTACTCTGTCTCAGGACTGACATCGGCATGAACTCAGGAAAAAAAACAAAAAAACAAAAAAACAGGAAAAGATGTTTTTCAAAGGTGTTTAGGCTTTGGGGGTAATTCTGTTCCTTGTCTGAGTTGTGGCCATAGGGAGGCAGCAGAGCGGAGCGGTTGGTAGGACTAATTCTGAAATCAGAGCAAGGGGCTCAAATCTCAGTTTCTCTGTTGACCAGGGAAGTGTCCTGGGCAGATCATTTACCCTCCTCAGACCTCCGTCATCCTTATAGATCAATGGGTAAAATAATAGCAGCCACCTCGTGGGGTTGTTTCGAGGATTAAGTGAGGGTAATATTTATAGAAGGTGGCTAATACAGGGCCTACCTAGCACTTGACTCAGCAGGTGTTAACTGTAGTCTGTAATAGTGAAAGGAAGAATTGTTTCTCTACCCTCTACCATGACCTCACTGACCCTTCTGGCTACCAGATTTGGGGATTTTTTTTCCTGTGCCAGGTAGTTCTCCAATTCTCTGCTGGGCGTCCTGCAATGCATTTCAATTCTGACAGTATCTACCTGGAGTTCGTACCAGATCCCACAGGTGAAGGGCTCAGCCTCACAAAATGCCAACTGCAAGTCCAGGCTTCCGGTACTCCTGACCAACTGACTATACATTGGGGGTCTCCACACCTCCCTTCTTGGGTTTGGTAATTTGCTAGAATGGCTTGCAGAACCCAGGAACAACCAGAGGAAAGAAACACATATGGCAAGTTATGGGGGGCAGTGCATGGAGCTTCTGTGCCTTCTGTGGGCATGCTACCCTCCCAGCGCCTTGGTGTGCTCACCAACCCAGAAGCTCTGCAAACCCCTTTTTTTAGGGATTTTTTATGGAGACTTCATCATGTAGGCATGATTGATTATTAATTCAATCTCTGGCCTTTCTCCCCTCCCCAAAGGATGGTGAGTAGGGCTGAAAATTCCAAGCCTCTGATCATGGCTTGGTTTTCTAGTGACCAGCCCGCATCCAGGAGCTCTGCAGGCGCCCACCAAGAGTTGCCTCATGAGAATAAAAGACACCCTTGTCACCTAGGAAATCCCAAGGGTTTTAGGAGCTCTGCGTCAGGAACTGGAGACAGAGACCAAATCTTTATTTCTTCTTATTTCACAGATAGTATATTCATTGTTTTTGTTAGTGGGAATGGTAATCAGTAGAGTATTATTTTAGAGTAATGCCTACCACCTAATGCCATAATACACGTTAGCCATTGCTGTTTATTATTACATCTCCTGCTCTTTGCCTCAACCATAAGCTGTTGGGCAAGTGAGGCACCTTGTCTGTCTCCTGGCTCTCCAGTATCGTGTCAGATGGACTTCCTGAGTGAGGAAGATCTCTCACCAGGTCTTTGAGGCTACGGCCTGGGGGACCCTCGTCCTCGGTGTTCCCTGACGACGGGCTCCAGCTCAAATAAGTCTGGGCAGTTACACTGTCCCCTTGTGATGTACAGTGCTCTCAAAGATCTGCAGAGAAGCATCCTTGGCCTTAAACAATCCTTTAGTAATCTCATGTGACAGGAGAAAGTAAAAAAATACAGGGGACCCTTGAACAACACGGGTTTGAACTGCACGGGTCCACTAATATGCAGATTTTTTTCAATAAATACACCACGGTACTGTAAATGTATTTTCCTTATGGCTTTGTTAATCACATTCTCTTTTCTCTAGCCTTACTTTAGTGTAGGAACATAGTGTATAATGCGTATAACATACAAAATACGTGTTAATCGACTACTGATGTTATCAGCAAGGCTCCGGTCAACAGTAGGCTATTAGTAGTTAAGTTTTTGGGGAGTCATAGTTATACTTGGATTTTCTTTTCCTTTTTTTCTTTTTTTCTTTTCTTTTTTTTTTAAAGATTGTATTTATTTTTTGACAGAGAGCGAGAGAGGGAACACAAGCAGGAGGAGTGGGAGAGGGAGAAGCAGGCTTTCTACTGAGCAGGGCACCCAGTGCGGGGCTCAGTCCCAGGACCCCAGGATCATGACCTGAGCCAAAGGCAGATGCCCAATTGACTGAGCTGCCCAGGCGCCCCTGTCTACTTGGGTTTTCGACTGCATGTGGTGGGGATGGATGTTCCCAACCATCACGTCATTCAGGGACCAACTATGTGTACAGGCCTATATAGAGATGCAGCCATAGCCTGCCAATCCTGGGACATGAGTTGGCACGCTGTATTATGTACTGCTGTGTTAAAAGAAAAAAAAGTCATGCAAAGCAGGTGGTTTCAAACTATAATAGAACATGGCCCATCCACAGGCTGGCAAGGGACTTTCTTGTGGGCTTTTCCACAGGCTGCTCAGTGTCGTCAGGACGTAGTGACCAGCATCCCCCAGAGTGAGCAATTCAAGAGAGAGTGCGAGACAGAAGCTGTTTTTTCTATAACCCTGCCACGGAAGCCATTGTCAGAGAATCACTTCTGCCACATTTTGTTTATTAGAAACTAATCATCAAGTCTGATTTATACGCAAGAGAGGCATGAGGTTCCACCTTGTTAAAAGAATTTGCAGCCGTATTTTAAAACCACCACACATGGGCGCCTGGGTGGCTCAGTTGGTTAAGCGACTGCCTTCGGCTCAGGTCATGATCCTGGAGTCCCGGGATCGAGTCCCGCATCGGGCTCCCTGCTCAGCAGGGGGTCTGCTTCTCCCTCTGCCCTCTTCCCTCTCGTGCTCTCTGTCTCTCATTCTCTCTGTCTCAAATAAATAAATAAAATCTTTAAAAAAAAAAAAACCACCACACATGTGCTTTGTAAGCATCTCTTACTGCCAAGCAAACCTCCCCTTTCCTCCTTCCCTTCCCTTGTGCTTCATTTATTACCCACCCCCAACACTTGAGGCATCTCTGGGCCCTCACGAGAAGCCTCACGTGTTCCTGGTAGCTTCCTACACCTGTACCTGCACCTCCCCAGGCCTGCTGATCCCATGTGTTCTCTCTGCTATCACCAGGTACCCTGGCTCAACATTTATGGATCATGTGCTACGTTACCAGGATACTCCAGGAGTGAAAATGATTGTGGTTCTTGGAGAGGTGAGTTTTGTTTTGTTTTGTTTTGTTAATTTTATTTTTCTGACTCTAAAAGTAATTGTGAGCTCCATGTAAAAAAAAAAAAATGCGGGACACCTGGGTGGCTCAGTCGGTTAAGCGGCTGCCTTTGGCTCAGGTCATGATCCCAGGGTCCTGGGATCGAGTCCCACATCGGGCTCCTTGCTCGGCGGGGAGCCTGCTTCTCCCTCTGCCTGCCTCTCCCCCTGCTTGTGTTCTGTCTCTCTGACAAATAAATAAATAAAATCTTAAAAAAAAAGCATGCATTTTGGTTATATATAACTTAATGTGACAGTCCCTGGTAATCCTGCTCCCTACACTCTGGGACATAAAGGCCATCACCGTCAACACTGTCGTGTTTGTTCCTGAAAAACTTCTTGCCTCTTGGTGGCACAAGACATTTTAGTACCAATAAAGAAGAAGCTTTTGGCTGGCCTTGGTCTCTCGGGCAGTGCGTAGCTGGAGTAAGAAGTGCACTTTTTCAGTTTGGGAGAGTCCTTTAACCCCATTCCTTGCTTGTGCCCCTGAGCAGGTCTGATCCAAAATCATCTTTTTTTTAAGATTTTATTTATTTATTTGAGAGAGAGAGAATGAGAGACAGAGAGCATGAGAAGGAGGAAGGTCAGAGGGAGAAGCAGACTCCCCGCCGAGCAGGGAGCCCGATGCAGGACTCGATCCAGGGACTCCAGGATCATGACCTGAGCCGAAGGCAGTCGCTTAACCAACTGGGCCACCCAGGCGCCCCCAAAATCATCTTATACCCTTAGATCAGGGAGGGGGAGTCCCGGGGACTCCGGAGGGTACCCACTCCCCCGTTACAATTCTTCCGTGCATCCAGTCTCAGTCTTACAGGCTATTATTTGGCCAAAGCCCATGTGCCTTCATTTTCTAGCCAAGTTGTAAGTCAGGACCCCTGGTGCCTGTGACCCCTGCCTGATCTGGGGCAGATTTTCCTGCGGCAGTGCTTCCCACAGCAGCTCAGGACGGGTTCCCCTAACTTGTGGGCTTTTTCTCGTTCCCTGTTCCTTGGCAGATAGGGGGCACTGAGGAATATAAGATCTGCCGGGGCATCAAGGAGGGCCGCATCACCAAGCCCGTGGTCTGCTGGTGCATCGGGACCTGTGCCACCATGTTCTCCTCTGAGGTACAGCTGGGGCGGGTCACTCGTGGACAGGGAGGCCAAAGCGGGCATTCAAGGTGAACCATGTGGTCATCTTGTTAAGCAGCTCGTTCGTCCCAGGAACATTTATTACTTGCTGGGTTACCGCGAGGTCCAGTCAGGGCCCTGCTTTCTAGGAGGTTAAGTCCACTGGAGGGTGGGGGGCAGTCATCAGCAGGCGAGTCCCTGCTTGGAGTCGGCGCAGTTCTGTCTGGAGGAGCTGAGATGCTTCCCCAGGGACGGTGAGGCTTGCACTGCATCTAAGGGATGAGAAAGGGGTTTGCTTCCCGAAAGGGAGGCTGGGAAGGGCGAGGACACACAGGTGCAGAGCTGGAGAGGGGCATGGGGAGGGGCTGTAGAAGAAAGCCAGGTTTGTTGTGGATGTGAAAGTGCCCAGAGGCCTGCAGTGAGCGCAGCACTCTCTTCTCTTTCTGGCTGGGCACCCATCATCACCCCAATGGTGGGACAGATCCTCACAGCGTTTTATTTTTGTCTTTCAGTTAAATTTTTTTTTAAGATTTTATTTATTTGACAGAGAGAGACAGTGAGAGAGGAAACACAAGCAGGGGGAGTGGGAGAGGGAGAAGCAGGCTTCCTGCCGAGCAGGGAGCCCGAGCGGGGCTCGATCCCAGGACCCTGGGACCATGACCCGAGCCGAAGGCAGACGCTTAATGACTGAGCCACCCAGGCGCCCCTAATCTTTTAAAACATTATGAAATGTCAGGCATACACAAATGTAGAGTACAGTGACTGCCCAGCTAATAAGTGATTTTTGATTTCTTAATTAGGTCACATGACCTTGCAGAACTTTCTGCCCTATAGAGGAGGTAATAAAGGTATGCAACAAAATCTCCACCTGTTGGCAAGCAGAGACAGCTCCTCAGGAAAACAGAATTAAGAACTGAGCAATGGGAGTAGAAACTGGAGGTGTTTGTATAGGTGACATTTTTCAGAACTATGTTCCACAAAACACTGGTCCTATAGCCGTGGTCCTCAAAACAAAACAAAAACCAAAGCAAACAGAACGGGGAGCTTCTATAAATTATGAACATGGAACATAATCTATTTCCCTTTTAAAATTTTGGTTTTGGGGGGTGCCTGGGTGGCTCAGTCAGTTAAGCATCTGACTCTTTTTTTTTTTTTTTTAAGATTTTATTTATTTATTTGAGAGAGGGAATGAGAGACAGACAGCAGGAGAGGGAGGAGGGTCAGAGGGAGAAGCAGACTCCCTGCCAAGCAGGAAGCCCGATGCGGGACTCGATCCCAGGACTCCAGGATCATGACCTGAGCCGAAGGCAGTCGCTTAACCAACTGAGCCACCCAGGCACCCAGCATCTGACTCTTGATCTCAGCTCAGGTCATGATCTCAGGGTCATGGGATTGAGTCCCCGTGTCGGGCTCCACACTGCTCAGTACGGAGTCTGCTTGTCCTTCTCTCTCTCCTTCTCCTCCTTCTCTCTCTCTCTCTCTCTAAAATAAGTAAATAAAATCTTTAATTTTTTTGGTTTTAGTTTTGAGGAATCTCAGAGTTAAAGAGACTTGTTTAACTTCCTTGAACCCAGCATTGTCCATTTATTTGAGTGCAGAATCTCTTCTCCTTCCCACCCCTTCCACCCATGCAGATTTGGTCCTATAAAGAACGCATTGGGAGCCTGCATGTTAAAGCATGTGTTTTCCAGCATCGCTAACCAGAGCGGCGGTTCCTGACCTTTCCCACACTTGAGGCCCCTTTTGTTATATGTAGCGGGTAAGAACATAGGGAGAGGCCACATTGCCTGGGTTCAGATGCTACCGCATGCTACCTGTGTAGCCTTGGGCAAGTTACGTTACCCCTCCAGCGTTCTGTTTCCTTTCTCACTGGAAGCAGCCATAGCAACTGAAAGATGAAATGAGTCAAGTGCGCAGAAAAGTGCCTGGATGTAGTGTTACTCAAACAGGTTAGATGTTGCTGTGATTATCCACCTCACCCTGCCCTGATCGGGATTTTGAACCACATCTCATTTGGTAACCTCATTTTCCCTGTTGCGTGGTCAAAGACACAGTTACCGTGTAGCTCCTCCCATGGGTTTTCTCTTTCCTGATGTTCCCTTCCCATAGCCAGTCACCCCTGTGCCATTGGATTTAGAGTTTATCTTACTGCATGCTCAGGTGGAAGGGGGCAGGTGCTAGTCGGCTCCAGATGATAGTTGCCATGTGGGAATATAGACCTACAGACAACTCGACTTTTTGTCTTTTTAAACAAATCTAAATTTATTTACATTTATTTACAAAAAGGGGGGAGGGACAGAGGGAGAGAGAGAATCTCAAGCATACTCCACACTGAGCGCAGAGCCCTACGTGGGGCTCCATCTCACAACCCTGAGATTATGACCTGAGCTGAAATCAGGAGTCGGTCGCCCAACCGAGACACCTACAATCTGACTTTTTTTTTTAAAGACTTTATTTATTTATTTGACAGAGAGAGACAGAGAGAGCACAAGCAGGGGGAGCAGCAGGCAGAAGGAGAGGGAGAAGCAGGATCCCCGCTGAGCAGGGAGACCGATGCGGGGCTTGATCCCAGGACCCTGGGATCATGACGCGAGCCGAAGGCAGATGCCTAACGACTGAGCCACCCAGGCGCCCAGTGACTTTTTTTTTTTTTTTTAAGATTTTATTTATTTGAGAGAGAGAAAGAGCAAGAGCATACACAAACTAGGGAAGAGGCAGATGGAGGGAGAAGCAGACTCCCCGCTGAGCAGGGAGCCCAACTCAGGGCTCGATCCCAGGACTCTGGGATCATGACCTGAGCCGAAGGCAGTCGGTTAGGCATCTGACTCTTGGTTTCGGCTCAGGTCATGATCTCAGGCTCCTGGGATTGAGCCCCACATCAGGCTCCACACTCAGCAGGGGGTCTGCTTGGGGATTTCTCTCCCTCTGCCCCTCCCCCCTGCTCATACGTGCTCTTTCTCTGTCTCTCAGATAAATAAATAAATCTTTAATAAATAAATTAAAAAAAAGACGCTAGGAATTCATATTTTTACATGACTTTTTTTTTTTAAGGTTTTATTTATTCACTTGAGACAGAGAGATACAGAGAGAGAGAGCGTGAGCAGGGGAAGAGGCAGAAGTAGGCTCCCTGCTGAGCCAGGAGCCCGATGTGGGGCTCAATCCCAGGACCCTTGGGATCATGACCTGAGCCGAAGGCAGATGCTTAACCATCTGAGCCACCCAGGCGCCCCTACATGAGATTTTGGACCTATTTTATAAAAAGCATGGGCAGGACAATCAGATCCCATCTGTGAGGTCAGCTTAGCCTAAGGTTGCCAGCGTGTAATTTCACTTCTCACAGTGGCTCACAACTACCTGCTGTTCTCCATCCCGCCCCCACCCCCGACGGTGGCACAGGGGGATGGGCCGCCAGGCTTTGTGCCCTGGCTCCAGCACACAGCAGCTGTGTGACCTCCGGTAAGCTCCTGAACTTCTCGGTGCTTTGGTCTCTTCTTCTTTAAGCTGAGAGTCATTCGGCATACCTGTTGAGTGAGGCTGTGTGAGGCTTGAATGAAGTGATAAACATTGAGCGTTTAGCAGGGTCCAGCCTGTAACGGGTACCAACATTCCCAGGAGCCTTTGTTCTCTCCCTCCGGGGATTAACAAGCCCTGTAAAGCCTCTCCCCTTTGCCTTCCAGGTGCAGTTTGGCCATGCGGGAGCTTGTGCCAACCAGGCTTCTGAAACTGCAGTAGCCAAGAACCAGGCTTTGAAGGAGGCAGGAGTGTTTGTGCCCCCGAGCTTTGACGAACTGGGAGAAATCATCCAGTAAGTGGACCGTGGGGAGGATGCCAGCCTCCCACTCCCTTTCCAGGTCCCCCGCGAGGATTGCAGCCTCTCTGACACAGAGGTGTCTGAAATTCCTGGTCCCTTTTAGGTGATGAGTGCAACTGTACAGATGGTCCGAAATCTTTTCTTACTTTTCGGTTTTTGTTTTAAAGAATTTATTTATTTATCTGACAGAGAGAGAGAGAGAACAAGTAGGCAGAGAGGCAGGCAGAGGGAGAGGGAGAAGCAGGCTCCCCAGCTGAGCAGGGAGCCCGATGTGGGACTCGATCCCAGGACCCTGGGATCATGACCTGAGCCGAAGGCAGCGGCTTAACCGACTGAGCCACCCAGGTGCCCCTCGGTTTTTGTTTTATTTTGTTTGTAGACACAGTAGTTACAGGCCGTTCAGACTGGTATTAAAACACGTTCGGTTTCTGAGCCTATCTACTTGGCTGTTCTGTAAATAAGAAATGGGCATAGAAACCGTTAGAAGGTGTCACCTCTAATTGATTGATAAACAGTTACTGGATAACCCACTGTGTCTTCCCATTCCTCCCCTCTGTCCTTCCTTAGCCTCCAGAGTCAGCTTCCTGTAAAGCCCGGTGGTGTTGGTGGATGGTTCTTGGCCAGAACCTGTTTTCCTTCAGTTCTCAGGCATCCAACTGGTGTAAGGCATCCCCTGGTGTAAGGCATTGCCAGGAGGGGGTGCAGAGCTAGAAAACCTAGAGTTTTGGGGTTGGACGGAGGAGCGTTCCTGGGATGGCTTAGAAGCACCCAGAAGCATAAAATCCACATGGCTGTCTTCTTTCCTCCCCTTCTCCCGCCTCCCAGGTCTGTGTATGAAGATCTTGTGGCCAAAGGAGTCATTGTACCTGCTCAGGAGGTGCCTCCTCCAACCGTGCCAATGGACTACTCCTGGGCCAGGGTAGGTGTTGCATATGCCTCTAAGTGTGGGTGAGGCAGACTGGGGGGCTGACGGGGTGGGTTTTGAGTTGACTTGGCTTGAATTCCTGGAAACCAGGCCTGCCCTACTAGTTGGGGCAACCCTGTAAATCACTGCTCTGGCCTCCAAACCCTGCCCTCGAGGGCAGCTCTACTCCAAGGGCATCGGAGGAACCTTGACGATGATTCTTGGCTTCCAGCCCCTCCTTGTGTGCTGGAGCTTGTGAGCTAGCCCCTTTCCGACCAACGGGGAAAACAGATTCAGGGTCGCAAGAGGGCAAAGGGCAGCATGTATCTCCCACAGCCACATGGTCTCACCTGGCAATGGGGGCTGAAGACAGACAGTGTCCCCTAGAGTAGTTTGCACTTGCTCGACGGGGCTTCACGATGAAGCAGAGTCCTCTCTGCCTGCTTGTCTGAGCGGCAGAGATGAAAAGCTAATGTTCTTAAGACACGAGAACTCTCTGAAATCAGTTTTTAAAAGACCACTAGAAAAATGGGTAGGAAATGGCCTTTCAACATGAAAAAGTAAATGCTCACACTCAATCATTATTTATTTATTTATTTTTAAAGATTTTATTTATTTATTAGAACATGGTGGGGGAGGGGCAGAGGGAGAAGCAGGCTCCCTGCTGAGCAGGGAGCCCAATACGGGGCTCGATCCCAGGACCCTGGGATCACGACCTGAGCCAAAGGCAGACGCTCAGCCAACTGAGCCACCCAGGCGCCCCTTAGCCTCACTCATTATAAAAAGGAGCCAAAGGAAAAGCTGTGATACCAATTTTCCCCTTTTGGGTCAACAAAGAAAAAATTCTTCAGTAATATGTTGTGTTTCTGTGGGTGTGAGGAGACTGGTGCGTTTGTCCGTCCATTGGTGGTGGGAGTGGAACCGAGCACAACCTTCCTGAATGGCAGTTGGGGAATGTCAGATTTAAAAGTGTTTGCCCCTGAGGCGCCTGGGTGGCTCAGTCAGTTAAGCGTCTGCCTTCGGCTCAGGTCATGATCCCAGGGTCCTGGGATTGAGTCCCACATGGGGCTCCTTGCTCAGCAGGGAGTCTGCTTCTCCCTCTCCCTCTGCTGCTCCCCCTGCTCGTGCGCTTGTGTGCATGCTCTCTTTCTTGCTAATTAAAAAAAAAAATTCAAAAACTTAAAAAATAAAAAAGTGCTCACCCCTGGGGCACTTGGCTGGTTCAGTTGGGGGAGCATGTGACTCCTGATCTCGGGGTCGTGAGTTCAAGCCCCAGGTTGGGTGTAGAGATTACTACTTAAAAAAAAAAAAAGAGCACTCACACCTGATGGCATATTAATCCCATATCTAGAAAGCTACTTCAGGGAAATGATTATGCATTCACACAAATGTGTTGAAGATTTTTTCCAGTTAATGGTTATCAGTGGAAGAATGGCTCAATTGTATATTAGTTAAAAGGAATGAACTAGATCTATGTATGTGCTGACATTTATGGAGTTCAAGTTCATTGAGTAAATAGGGTATTACGGGACAGTATATCATGATTATGAAAAAATGTATGTACAAAAAACAGTGTTGTGTATTCTCCATGTGTCTTTATATATAAATAAAAGTGGAGAACCAGATAGACGTCCATTAAACTAACAAACATTAAGGCAGAAAGGCATTTTTAAATTAAAATCGATAGGGCTCTTCTCCCCAGTGGTTAGTGCTGAGATTGCAGAGTGTGTGCTCCAGGCTCAGAACACACATTTTTATTTAAAAATTCAAAAAAAAAATTTTTTTTTAATCTGAAAATTGATAGGGGATAATTGGAGAAATGGGCCTAGGCAGAGTTGGCAATGTTGCCCCCATTTTGCCCCAACTCTGGAAGCTAGGAGTTCAACCCAGTCCCTTTTCCTGGGTGAAGGACATCTTGAGGGGATCCCCTATTTCCACAGCCACGTGCCTCCTTACATTTTGGTGGGGGGTTGGCAGCTGAATGTGGGGTGTTAGAAAAATTTCCCTTTAGATTTGTTCTTGCATTTCTTAGCCAGGTGACCTTGGGCTGGTTTCTGAGCTTCGTTCCCTCTCCTTAGGACACATTTGGGGGGTGAAAACGAACCTGTGGATGGGAACTGTGGGTGCCGTGGGCTTGGCATTCCTATTTTCTACAACAAAAACCAGATAATAAAAGGGCTTTTGTACTTCTTTCTTGGGATGAGTTGGTCTGAGTGTAGGGTACTTGGCAGTCAGAATTTAAGACCTACCTGAGACACTCTGGTTCTGTGGTCACATCGTGCTGCTCCCCTCTCCCCCCGACTCTGCTCAGGAGCTGGGCTTGATCCGCAAACCTGCCTCATTCATGACCAGCATCTGTGATGAGCGAGGACAGGAGCTCATCTACGCGGGCATGCCCATCACCGAGGTCTTCAAGGAGGAGATGGGTATTGGCGGGGTCCTTGGCCTCCTGTGGTTCCAGAGAAGGTGAGGTGTGCAGGGCAAAAGATGGCAGGACCCCACCATCTGTGGCTCAGAGTTTAGGGTTTTCCCCTGACCAGGGAGTGGAGGTGGGCAGTCTTGGGGAATATGTCCAGGATCAATCTTTATGGCCACAGATCAATTGCAAGGTCAGAGGAAAGAGATACCGGCTGTTCCTAGGTCTTCCAAGGACAGAAAAGCCAGTCTCGACTAAGAAGTAGAAAGCAATGACCTCATCAGGGATCTTGGATCAGTCCCTGTCCTTGGTGCTCTTAAGGAAAGGAGACAGAGTAAATGTAGGCCTCTTGAGAGAAAGGTCTGGATGGGTCTGGTAGCTCAAAGAGTGCAGGCCTGGCAGAGTTGCTAAACAGGCATGAAGTCCCTTGTACCGGGTCCTCTCTCTTATCAGCCTGAGTGTTAGAAAAAAATTGGTTTCTCTGCAACTCCCAAACTTAGCCCTCCCCTGGGTCTGACAGTGGGGCAAGGGGGCCAGTGAGTACCTGATTCACAGAGCCCTGGTTTGGGGTGGCACTGGGCAGAAGGCCAGGTCAAAGTCTTGGTTTGTGTCATGCCCTGAGCTGCAGAGATGGATCTTGGTCCTGCTATAGGCCCTTCCTGGGAGGAGTTCACAGGTTGTAACACCTAAGCGGGTTTCCCTGTCTGCTCTTGCATCCCCACGTCTCCAGGCTTTGTTCTTAATCATTAGTTGGGGCGTTGGACCCTGCAGAAGACTTGGGGCCTCCTACACGGGGAAGGGGACAGGAGTCTCACTTCTTCCTCTGACACATAGAGGGAAGCCACAAATAGAGGTTACACTCTCTTGCAGTAATTCACGCTGAAAGCCATTGCCTAAAGAAGAGATTTTCAAACCTGGCAGCTAACCCTGTTTTAAAAAGCAGTATTTGTGGGGCAACTGGGTGGCTCGGTTGGTTAAGACGCTGCCTTCAGCTCAGGTCATGATCCCGGGGTCCTGAGATCGAGCCTGGCATTGGGCTCCCTGTTCAGTGGAGAGTCTGCTTCTCCCTCTCCCTCTGCCCCTCCCCCCTACTTGTGCTTGCATTCTCTCTCAGAGGAATAAATTTTTAAAAATCTTTAAAAGCAGTATTTGCTATTGGGAGGTTTTGCCCTGGGATTGCTTGATATAGTATTAGACACGGGTTGTGAAGTTGCTACCCTTCTTGAATGTGAGTGACTTACTGAGGGAGGATGGGAGCAAGTAGGAGCTTGGCTCTTCAGGTCAGCGGAGCTCCTGTCCAGCTGCTCGCCTCTGTCTGACCTTCCTCTTAGTGCCCCTTTCCTCCCCCTCTAGGTTGCCCAAGTATGCCTGCCAGTTCATCGAGATGTGTCTGATGGTGACCGCGGATCACGGGCCAGCTGTGTCTGGGGCTCACAACACCATCATCTGTGCTCGGGCTGGGAAAGACCTGGTTTCCAGCCTCACCTCGGGGCTGCTCACTATTGTGAGTACTGGCATCCTGGGAAGGGAGAACTGCAGGGGATAAATGGCTTTGGCGACATGCACTTGGCTGCCACGGGGTCCTAGAAGGGGCCTTGGAGTGTAAAACCCCATGACAGGGCAATTCGGGGCATACCAAATTGGTCTGCGAAGCTGAAGGAGGCTCTTCCAGCTCAGGGCAACATGGGCTTGCTTGTCCCACAGGGGGACCGGTTTGGGGGTGCCCTGGATGCCGCTGCCAAGATGTTCAGCAAAGCCTTTGACAGTGGTATTATCCCCATGGAGTTTGTGAACAAGATGAAGAAGGAAGGAAAGCTGATCATGGGCATCGGTCACCGAGTGAAATCGGTAAGTTATGGCTCTCCATAAGGACCGATCTGCAGGTGGATGGTGACGAGACAGCATTGTTCTAGTTGGGAACCTAGGCTCCTGGACTCTTAACTCCAAAGCTTTGGCTGTGTTGACAGATGTCAAAGATAAGGCAGCTATTTTTCCATTATAATACAGAATGCCCTTAAACTGCATTAGAATCAGGGACTGTGTTCGTTCTGAGGAACATTCCATCCAGGCTTTGCAGCCACAGTGACCACCTCCCTTAGTGAAGAGACATGCTAGGTCAGTATAGACTCCAGAAAGGGAGGAACCAAAAAGCCTGAGTGTGGCAGCACAGATGTGACATTCTCTCCGAAAGAGGCCCTGTGCTATGGGCTGGAGCAGCGCTGTCTGCCTGAGAGCCGATAGGCGGTGGCTGAGGTCACTGTAGTATTGGAGTTCGCTGGTGCCTAAACTACCTCCCTGCCCCACTGACTCATTATTGCTTAGCGTGGGTCTCTTAACAGATGGTGTAACCCCATGCATGGCAGGTCCAGGGCTTTCCTTAAAATTTCAGGGGTGCTCTGCTGCCCCACACCAATAAGTGCTTGCCAGTTTAGAAATGAAGAACTCTGTCGAACTTTGTTACAGCTTGATGAGGCTGCTGAACTAGTGGGCAGCATGGTTAGAGGCCAGAACCTAAGACTTTTGGTTGGAGAGTAGGTGAGCCCCGGCCCCTTGCTGCTTAAACCGAGGCCTATGGCCTGTGGCGAACGCGGTTAACATCTCCGGGTCTCAGTTCCTTGTTGGTGACATAAAAGACTTCAGAAACCTTAAGCCTCACAGCAGTGTCATCGTCTATGCTGCACGGAATCAGACATGTGGATCAGGTCCCTGAAACACACCTCCCGGATATGGTGCACTCCCATCTGTGGCAGGAGTGCAAACATGTCTCTTAATACCTGTGTTAGGGTAGGTTCCTCTGTAACTTTGGGTCACTTTCTAGATAAACAACCCAGATATGCGAGTGCAGATCCTCAAAGATTACGTCAAACAGCACTTCCCCGCCACCCCTCTGCTTGACTATGCACTGGAAGTCGAGAAGATTACCACCTCAAAGGTAAAAGAGAAAATGTCCCTAATTCCCAAATCATAGCTTGTGGGTGCATTACTTGGGGAAAACAAGAGCCAGCCTACATTTTGATTATGCAGCCAAAATCAAACCTGATTTTCTGGGAAATTCTATTTCTGTTGCACTGCTAAGTTCAACAGATACATACCACATGTCAATTAGGTGCTGGGTCCTCTGCTAGACATTGGGAATTGAACTGACACTTCCTTTCCTAACCAGTTGGGATGTTTTGGTGGGAGGTTTGTAAGTTGTGGTCAGAATTTGTAGTTAGGTTAGTAGTAGTAATTGTGGAAAATTACAAAGAAAAAATGAGAAATAATAAGTGCTTTTAATTTTTTGCCTTCCCAGAAACCAAATCTTATCCTGAATGTAGACGGTTTCATCGGAGTTGCATTTGTAGACATGCTTAGAAACTGTGGGTCCTTTACCCGGTGAGCTGTGCGGCCGTTTTCTTTTTAACAATTATTGATGCTTGTTGTTTCCTTCCAGTTCTAAAAGCAGTGCATGCTCATTACAGAGGATTTAGAAAATATGGAGAGGTATAAAGAAAACAAAAATTATCTCTACTCTTAACCACCCAGAGCACCCTTTCTCTACTTTGAAACCAAAGAGAGCTAGCTTCTCATTCGAGGGCAGAAGTTGTACTGTCTGTGGGGAGGAGGGCAGTCACGTGAGCTGTTTTAAAACCACAGGTTGATTATGTGTTGCAGGGAGGAAGCTGATGAATATATTGACATTGGAGCCCTCAATGGCATCTTTGTGTTGGGAAGGAGTATGGGCTTCATTGGTGAGTTGGTAGTTGTTGTTGTTATTAAGAATTCAGCTTGGGGTCGCCTGGGTGGCTCAGTGGGTTAAGTGTCTGCCTTCGGCTCAGGTCATGATCCCAGGGTCCTGGGATCGAGCCGCATCAGGTCCCCTGCTCAGCGGGGAGCCTGCTTCTCCCTCTGCCCCTCCCCACCACTCTTGCTTGCACTCTCTCTCTCTTGCTCACTCGCTCACTCAAATAAATAAAATCTTTAAAAAAAAAAAAAATTCAGTTTGGTTTCCTCCGATGGTTCAGCTCTAACACTTACCTATGTGGCAAGTTTCTACGTGTCACGTTATCTTCATCATTGTTCCTAATTCTTCCTTTCTTACTTTAAGTCCCCCTTTATCTTTGTTCCTTTGTTCTTGGAAATGACTGACTGCTACCCCAGGAAAACAGAATGAAATCTAACAGTTGCCTTTTACCCAGGCTGCCATACACTTATGCAGTGGATCTGGATTTACTTTCTCATTTTTTTTTGTATTAGAAAGATTTCTCCTCCTTTTCCTCTCCCCCTCACCAGACTTTTAACACACTCACCACCTCTTAATAAAAAGATGCCTTTGCTCTGTATTTCAGGACACTATCTCGATCAGAAGAGGCTGAAGCAGGGGCTGTATCGTCACCCGTGGGATGATATTTCGTATGTTCTTCCGGAACACATGACCATGTAATGAGCCAGGAACCCTGTTGCAGTAAAGTGAAGACAAGAACCCCTCCCCTGGGAAACAAACAGCGTGCAGACAGCTGGTACGGGAGCTTGCTCTAGGATGGGCCTGGAATGTAAACAGCCACTGGTGTCCAGGCACCGAAGACAGCCACGGGCTAACACTGTTCAGTATACACAAAGAAGCTTAGTATTTTTTTTTATAAGCATAGAAATAAAAACCAAGCCAATAAATTGTGACATTTGCTCTGCTACCTGCTGTATTTATTATATGGAACCATCTAAGCACTGTAAGGATAGTGTTTTTCCTCATTGTAGGGTGTTACGATGTTGCTTTCTTTTTTCCATTAGTTAAAAAAAATTTTTTTTCCCCCTTGGAGTAAGGGAATGAAACTTTTAAGATCTCAAGACACTATCAATTAAAAGCATCCCTAATGTCTTATTTTTCCACTTTCCCGTTCTTCCTTGTATAACCCGAAGGCATTGTGTTAATCTGATTTTTAAAGATCTTTTTATGTGTTATGTGTTAAGGGTTTGGTATCTCACTGAAATGTTGTACGTTGCAGACCAAACTCTGCTTATATCAGGGGGATGGGACCATTGCATCCTTAGCCATTGTCACAAAATCCGTGGCGTGGTAATTTAAAATGTAAAGTTGTAACATACATATGTTTAAAACAGAAATGGAAAGCGAAAAGCTGTGAAATGTCTCGTGTCTTTCATTCTCTCTATTTATGCAACTGATTTATCAGTCTGTTACAGAAGTGTGGGTTCAAGGACTCGTCTCCAGCCAGTTTGCATCTGTAATCCACCAAGATTCTGGCAGCTGCCACCTCAGTCTCTTCTCTGTATTATCAGTTTGGTTTCAATAAACTATCCAGTAATAATGAAGACACACTACTGTCTCATGTCCTCCATATCCTTTCCTCTGTATTCCTTTGAACGTATATATACTTACGGTTTTACTGCATGTCATTTTTTTAAATGTTCATCCACCTCTTCATACACACACACAGAAAGAACTAACCAAAACACTAGCTTCAAAGAAAACCCCCTAAGAGGGGTCCTGGCTGGTTCAGTTAGTGGAGCATACGACTTGATCTCAGGGTTATGAGTTTGAGCCCCATCTTGGTTGTAGAGATTACTAAAAAATCAACTAAAAAAAATGGTGAACAAATAAAATTTAAAAACAAAACAAAAACCCTATCTTCTCCCCTAAATCTGTACCTCTCCCTTTCTCAGTGAAGAACCAAAGCTCTACCCAAAGAGAGTCCTCCTTTCTTCCACTTCTCTCTGGTTGCCACTTCCTATGGATTTATCCTTTCATTATCCCTCCGATCCATCCATATCTGGTCTAACGAGTACACCTAGTGCCACTTTTTCATTATTTCTAGAGCCACCAGTGCTATTTTAAAACACGAATCTAACTAAGCCACTCCCTTGCTTAAACCCGCAAAGTGGCTTCTATTGATCTTTTTGACAAGTATGTATGGAACAATAACTGCGGATCAAGCACTACGTAAAACACAAGAATCTCGTTTAATCCTCACAGCGATCTGTGAGGATTAAACATAGACACTATCTCATTTTTAGAAGATAAATACTAAGTAACTTGCTCACCCTCATCTGCTTAGCTCGGTCTCGGTCTCAAACCTTTTCTCTTTTTTAATGTTTACTCCAAATTCATTTTAAATTTTAGGTAAAAGTCCACTGTTGCCACCCGAGACACTAACAATAGCTTGATGGTCCAGGTTGGCTTTTGTTGTACAAAATGACCATGAAGCGCATGCTACTCTAAAGGGAACGAGACAAGCCACTCCCACCGAGACTTGGGTGGGATGTCTGGGGAAGGAGCACCTTCCAGCCCTCTCCAAGGTAGGACGGCTCCGGGTGGGCGCGTGCGCGCGTGCGCACACCAGCGGCGCCCGGCTCCGCCCCGCGCCCACTATTTATTCCCAGAATCCCTCTGTGTCGCACCAGAACGGCTGGATCGTTCCGAGACTGCGGAGGTCGGGCGCGGCGGCGTCAAGATGGCGGCGGCGGCGGTGGCTGCGGCTGCGGCGGCAGCCGCGGCCGCATCTCTTCAGGTGCTAGAGATGGAGAGCATGGAGACGGCCGCCGCCGGCTCGGCAGGGCTGGCCGCCGAAGTCCGAGGCAGCGGCACGGTGGACTTCGGGTCTGGGCCCGGCATATCTGCAATGGAGGCGAGCGGGGGCGATCCGGGCCCGGAGGCCGAGGATTTCGAGTGCAGCTCTCACTGCTCGGAGCTGTCTTGGAGGCAGAACGAGCAGCGGCGCCAGGGCCTCTTCTGCGACATTACCTTATGCTTCGGCGGCGCGGGAGGCCGCGAGTTCCGGGCCCACCGCTCGGTGCTGGCCGCCGCCACCGAGTACTTCACGCCCCTACTCTCGGGCCAGTTCTCGGAGTCCCGCTCGGGCCGAGTGGAGATGCGCAAGTGGAGCTCCGAGCCTGGGCCCGAGCCCGACACGGTGGAAGCCGTTATCGAATACATGTACACCGGGCGCATTCGCGTCAGCACGGGCAGCGTGCACGAGGTGCTGGAGTTGGCCGACAGGTAGGCGGGATGCGGAGGGCCGCGCGCGGGGCGGTGGGGATGCTCGCCCACCGAGGGCCTCATCCAGGGAGGGGGCGGGGGAGGCAGGGAGGCAGTGCGACCCCGAGGAAATGCATTTGTTTGATACTTATTGAGCGCCTGCTGTGTGCTGTGGGGCACCACTGCTCTGGGTACTGAGGATGCAGCCGACCAGTCTGACGAGGGCGCCCTGCTCTTAGATTCCAGGTGGAGGGACAAAGGCAATGAAAAAGAAAGTCTGCGTATAATCAATGCTGTGTTGACATTTAAAAAGGATGAAAGGATAGTGATTGGGTAGAGGAAAGACCTTTCTGAGGAGGTGACGTTTAAACCGACCTCCAAACGGCAAGAAAGACCTACCGTGCAAAGATGGGAAATGAACATTCCAGGCAGATAGCGCAAAGGCCTTCTGGCAGGACCCAGTTTGGCTTAAAGAACTAAAAGAAATATCCAGTGGAGCTGGATCTCGTAGGTGAAGGGTGTGTGAAATGCATTGAAATAAGGAGTTTGATTTTTTTTTTTTTTTTTTTTTACTGTGCGATGGCAAGCTGGGTGAAGAAATCTCCTGATTTAATTATTTTAAAAGCCGATTCTGCTACTGTGAGAAATGGACTGTAAGGGGTAGGAATGGATGCTTCAGAGAATGGTTAGGAGGCAGGCGAATGCCATTTTTAGAGATATGGAGGAGTCTGTTTTGGCAGTATTGTGTTACAGGTACATTATTTTAACAAATACCTATTGAGTGCCTGTGATGCATCAGATCAGACACCGGGTTCTCAGGTGCTGGGAATTCAGTGGTGAACAAAACAGATAAAAGTCCCTTTCCTTGTTGCACTTACCTTGGTAGATGTACAATAAATAAGTAAAATAGCATGTCAGATGATTGTTATAGCTTTGATGAAAAATACAGCATGGTAAGGACATATAGAAAGTGCTGGTGGAGAGGAACTGTGTTTTTTAATTGGGTACATAGAGAATACCTAATGAAGAAGACATTTTGCAGAGAACCTAAGGAGATGAGGTAGAGTATTTCAGGTAGGGAACACAGGTGGAAAGGCCGTGAGGTGGAGCTTATCTGGATGTTAGAGAATAGCAGGATGCCAGTGTGGCTGGATCAAATGGATGCAGGTGGAGAGGGTGGGAGAGGCCCCTCAGGGTGGTGATGGGGATGGATCTAGTTTCCATGGAGCTTGGATTCCAAAGGCTTGCAGCCTGTGGAAGGAGCTCTTACTCTGAATGAGTATGAGATGGGAAGGTTTTGGGGGCAAAGGAATGATGCAATCTGATTTGAAGAATTTTGCTTTAGGAGCAGAGGAACAATGCAGTCTGATTTGAAGAATCTGCTGTGTTGAAAACAGGATGGGGCTTCTGGGCAGAGCAGAGAGATTAGGAGGTTGGAATGGCGGTAGAGGCTTGGCTCGAAGAAAAGTAAAGGTGATTAGCGCTTCAATTCTAGATATGTTTTGAAGGTAGAGGAGACGAATTTGCTGGTGGGTTTGATGTAGAGTATAAGGGAAAAGACTGCTAGTTTTTTGATCCGAGCAATTGGAAAGATAGGGTTATTTATTTATTAAGACGTGGAAGAATGTAGGAAAGCAAGTTTGGGAGGAAGATCAGGAGTTTGGTTTTGGTCCAGGGAATGTCTGAGGAGGCAGTTGGATATAAGAACATTGTGAGCTAGAGATTGGGAGGAATATGGCATATAGATGGTAATTAAAGCCATGGGACTGGATGAAATTACTTAGGAAGAGAGTGTAGACAGAGAAAGGGCAGGATGGAGCCCTGGGGTTCCAAAATGTTAAGGAACCAGCAGAGGAGATGGGTCTCACAGGGTGTAGAGGAGGGAGTAGCCTAATCACGTCAACTCCGTCAACCATAATAGATTGCTGGATTTGGCAGTAATAGAGGTTCTTGATGGCATTAACAAGAGCCATTTAAATTTTTCCTATAAAGAGGGTCAGAATAATGATACACATGGAAATGTTTGGGAAGAGTCAGGGGAGGTCTTTTCCCCCCCCCTCTAAGATAGGAGATGAGCTTGTTTGTGTGCTTGAAAAAAAAAAAAAATCAGTGGAGGAGAAATTGATGTTACAGAAGTAGGGGAATAATTGCAGGAGCAAAGTCCTTAAAACCAAGAAGGGGATAGAATCCATATTTAAAATGGAAAAGTTGGACAGGGAAGGCAGAGTATAGGATAGAGCTGCAAGCAGATTGGGCGATGGGGAGATGGAGTTTCTGCCTGATTTCTGTTTTCTCAAAGCCCAAGGTTGGGTCATTCATTAGAGGGTGAGAAAGGATGGGGGCAGGTACAGATCTGAGAGAGGGATGTTTGTAGAATGAAAATGGGTAGAGAAAGGTCATTGCAATCACTCAAGCTATGTTTGTGTCTGTCGTGTGGGCTTATTTTTCAAATTTGCCCCTGCTTTATAGGGGAATTGGAGGTGATGAGAGAACACCCCAGGCAATTTACTTAAAACTTGTAACTTCTCTCCATCTGTCAGCTGCTTTAGCAGCTGCCTGGTGTTAGACACTGTTCTAAGTGCCTTGCAACCATCACATCTAATCTTACCCATCAGCTCTGAGGCAGCGTCCCTCTCCCTACCACCCATATACTGTCTGTTGATCATACCTTCCTTCAAGGGTACTTATAAGGAAATAATAGGAAGTGTCCAGCACACTGCCCAGCACACGGCAAATGCCTAGTGTATGATAGCTGTTGTTTTCATAGAGCAGTGCTTCCAAACACCCTATCCAAGGGAATATGAGTCAGTGAGTTTAGGTGGGCAGACAACTTCTGGTCAGCTACATGCCAAACCACTTTCATATGTTTGTTATTGTTGTTTGAGTTTGCCTTGCCACCCCTGCTTTAATGAGAACCCAACTCAGGCTGCACCCGCCCAGCACCATCTCCTGCCCCCATCATCTGCCACCCAAGGAGAAAACTGGTGAAGAGGCGATTAAAACCTCTGACACGAGGCTTCCACTGCTGTTCCTTCTGATATTTGAGCAGACATAGCCTCCCAGGAGCCACAGTTCTTGGAGCATCTAGTCGAGGCTTAATAAAGTCTCTTCCCTGAGATCCTTCCTCATTGAAGAAAAGGCTGGTGGTTGACAGAGGATTAGGACAGGAATGGCATAGACAAATTGGGATTGGGATTTGCCTTTGCCAATAAAAATAAAGTGTGGGACTATTGTATTTTATTTTTTTATTTTAAGTTTTTTATTTTAATTCCAGTATAGTTAACATACAGTGTTATATTAGTTTCAAGTGTACTACATAGTAATTCAACAATTCTTTTTTTTTTTTTTTTAAGATTTTTTTATTTATTTATTTGACAGAGACACAGCGAGAGAGGGAACACAAGCAGGGGGAGTGGGAGAGGGAGAAGCAGGCTTCCCGCTGAGCAGAGAGCCCGATGTGGGGCTCGATCCCAGGATCCCGGGATCATGCCCTGAGCCGAAGGCAGACGCTTAACGACTGAGCCATCCAGGCGCCCCAGTAATTCAACAATTCTATACATTACCCAGTGCTCACCATGATAAGTGCACTCCCCAATCCCCATCACCCATTTCAACCTCCCTCCTCCCCTTTGGTAGCCATCAGTTCTCTATAGTTAAGAGTCTGTTTCTTGGTTTGTCTCTCTTTTTTTCCTTTGCATGTTTGTTTTGTTTCTTAAATTCCACATATGAGTGAGATCATATGTATTTGTCTTTGACTCTTGTACTTTATTAAAGGATATATTTCAGGAAACCTTACATTATGAAGAACTCTCCATTGTGTGTGTGTTGTATGTATCATGTATAACTATATATAAACTATATAATACAAATAATTTAAAATATATCCTGTATAAAGATGACTTTATGCTTTTAAATATACTTTTCAGCATAATCCTTTTTAATTTGGGGGGATTTGCCTTTTTTCAGATGTTAGGCATAAAGTGAGATGAAGCTTACTATTTTATTTTATTTTTTTTTAAGATTTTATTTATTTATTCATGAGAGAGAGAGAGAGAGAGGTAGAGGGAGAAGCAGACTTCTCGCAGAGCGGGGAGCCCGATGCAGGACTCGATCCCAGGACTCCGGGACCATGACCTGAGCCGAAGGCAGACGCTTAACCATCTGAGCCACCCAGGCACCCGAAGCTTACTATTTTAATTTGTATAATTCAGATGTTCTTAAAATGCAACCACAAAAAATATGCACATTTGAAAATTTCTTTTTCTTGATTTTAGGTTCCTTTTAATTCGTTTAAAAGAATTTTGTGGAGAATTTCTCAAGAAAAAACTTCATCTCTCTAATTGTGTGGCCATTCATAGCTTAGCTCACATGTATACCTTGAGCCAACTTGCTCTGAAAGCTGCCGATATGATACGGAGAAATTTCCACAAAGTAATTCAGGATGAAGAATTTTATACCTTACCTTTCCATCTCATTCGAGACTGGTTGTCAGACTTGGAAATTACGGTGGATTCCGAAGAGGTTCTCTTTGAAACAGTTTTGAAGTGGGTTCAGAGGAATGCTGAGGAGAGAGAAAGATACTTTGAAGAACTTTTTAAATTGCTCAGATTGTCCCAGATGAAACCTACTTACCTTACTCGGCATGTCAAACCAGAGAGGCTGGTGGCCAATAACGAAGTTTGCGTCAAGTTAGTGGCCGATGCAGTAGAGAGGCATGCTCTGAGGGCTGAAAACATACAGTCTGGCACCTTCCAGCATCCCGCCTCTCATGTCTCCTTATTACCTCGCTATGGGCAAAACATGGACGTGATCATGGTTATTGGAGGCGTGTCAGAAGGAGGGGATTATTTAAGTGAATGTGTGGGATATTTTGTCGATGAGGACAGATGGGTAAACCTGCCCCATATTCATAATCACCTTGATGGACATGCTGTTGCAGTAACAGAGTCCTATGTGTATGTTGCTGGATCAATGGAACCAGGGTTTGCTAAAACTGTGGAAAGATACAACCCAAATTTGAATACATGGGAACATGTTTGTAGTCTGATGACAAGGAAGCATTCTTTTGGGTTAACAGAAGTCAAAGGGAAGCTCTACAGCATTGGAGGACATGGCAACTTTAGTCCTGGCTTCAAAGATGTGACTGTTTATAATCCTGAGCTTGATAAATGGCACAACTTGGAATCGGCACCAAAGATTCTTCGAGATGTCAAAGCGCTAGCCATTGAAGACCGGTTTGTGTACATTGCTGCCCGCACTCCTGTGGACCGGGACACGGAAGACGGATTAAAGGCTGTAATTACTTGCTATGATACGGAGACTCGACAGTGGCAAGATGTGGAATCTTTGCCACTTATTGACAATTACTGCTTTTTCCAAATGTCCGTGGTCAATTCAAACTTTTATCAGACAGCATCATGCTGTCCTAAGAGTTATTCTTTAGAAAATGAAGAGGCAGTAAGAAAAATTGCCAGCCAAGTTTCCGACGAGATCCTTGAAAGCTTACCTCCAGAAGTCCTAAGCATCGAAGGAGCAGCCATCTGCTATTACAAAGATGATGTTTTCATTATTGGAGGCTGGAAAAACAGTGACGATATTGACAAACAGTATCGGAAAGAAGCCTACCGGTATTGTGCGGAAAGAAAGCGGTGGATGCTTCTTCCCCCCATGCCACAGCCACGTTGTAGAGCCACTGCTTGCCATGTGAGAATCCCATACCGGTACTTGCATGGCACCCAGAGATATCCTATGCCTCAAAACTTAATGTGGCAGAAGGACCGGATCAGACAGATGCAAGAAATACATCGGCACGCCCTAAACATGCGACGAGTGCCGAGCTCTCAGATTGAATGCTAGGTTCTCTGATAGGTGCAGCTTCAAACAGTTGTACCTGTTTCGTGAGGCTGAGGATACCCAGACTGTTACTTGAGAAAGTATGTCGATAACTTATTTTCTACCTAAACTGTTTATTGCCCCATATAAAGGAAATAGAGTTAAAAAAACTGAAGAATGGGAAACTCGATTTACTATGTGGTAACTTTTGTTGGTTTGTAGTCTTTTTATGTCTTTGGTTTGTGTGGATGTGCCAGCTAAATGAGATCTTATTAATGACAAGTGGAAAACCCAGGGATAGTCACTTGGCTGTTTTTCCGCCAACAAGTTAAAACTCCTTTGTCTTAGGGACTTAACTGTTTTGAACATGCTTTAAGCAACAGTTTATTTGCACATATACTTTGATATTCCTTTTGATTTTCTCCTGAATGGCTGGTTTTGAAAAGGGCAGAATTTATGCATTGAGCCCTCATCTGCAGGAAGTATGTGCAGTAGTGACACTGAGATTTGAAGGGAAAAGCACAATATTTCAGCGAGATGATTTCAGAATATTTGCATTGATATTTTGTTGTATGTGCTTATCTAGAATTTCTGTTTTGCTTCTCTCTAGAAGAGATGACTGATGAGAAATTTGTGATTGGCTCACTGATTTTTGAATATTTTTCATTTCTTCAGCAACTGTTGGAAACTTGGAGCCATCGTTCTGAGATGATGGTGGTTGACAAGAGTATTGATCTTTGGCTGATTGATTTAATATAGAGGAAGGTATATATGCGAAATTTGTTTCTCTAAGAAGAAAAGTATTGTTAGTGTAGACTGAGCAATCGGCATTAAAACATTTAAACACTTTTTTCAGGAGTTGCAGGCTTACTTGAGGATAAATTACTGAGTGTGTAAATAATGCCTATGACAATCGACACTCAGTGCCTTCAGTTTTAAATTTTGCTCTAATGTATATTGTATAGAATCCTCATTCCTTTCTAAAAGAAACTTGTTCCAAAATGGGAAGGAAAGTGACAATTTAGAGAAATGTTGCTAAAGGGAAGCCTTATTGTTTCTCAGCCCTGGTTGTTCTACTATTTTATCCAGTTGCCCTAGGCTTTTATTGGAACTTTGAGCCTAGAATACCAAATTTAGGTACACAATTATGGCTCTTAAAAATGTATTGCTTTAGTTACCTTTTATTTATTTTATGCATTCTTCTGATTCTCTAACACACTCCCAAACTTTATACGAATTAGCACTCAGCTTAGAGGACTCCTGCCCTAATGGCTTGCAGAAGGGGTCCATTATATGTTTCTTGTTTCTTTCAGAATGTCTATCTCCTTAGACATTCCAGAATATTGTTCTAGAAGTTGAATTCCAAGTGCAGTGATTATTTTTTTCCCTAGTCCATTATAATTAACCTCCTTATTGTATCAAACATCAAAAGAGAAAAAGCACAACTAGAAATTTTGGCTCTCAATTTGCTGCAAGACTATTAATATTTAGCCCTTGGACTCTATACCAAGAACTTCCCTGAAATTTCTAAATTAGTATCCCTGCCTAGGACAAAGTTTGTCAATAAATGTGTTGGAAATCTGCTTTAAAACCATTTCATTTAGATTGGGGTGGGGGTAGTAAACTTCAAGTCTTGTTTCTGTATGAGGACATACTATCCTGTGCCATCTCTACTGTTTTATCAATTTCCGTTTGTAGTTATTTTAAAAAAAGCCATTTCTGAGAAGTGCTAATTTTGAGTTGAGGTCTATGCAAGTGAGACAGAAAAGCTCATTGAGTGATGTTCTCCTCTCTGATAGACTACGCTGGCTAGCAAACTTCCTTTTCTTGGTGGTGGTGAAATAATTTAGTAGCTCACTACAATGGCAGTTTCTCTCTAGAAGGTGTGATGTAAAGTTTTGGGATCTTAGCGTTGTCTTCTGAGACCGTTGTTACCAAGTTATTTGGGGGGTGGTCTTTTTTCACGTATGTGGCAAGTTCTAACTCCTCTAAGATTTAGGTATAATCTGGTTTTGAAAACTTGATTGAAACTGTTGTTTTTTTTTTAACTCAGCAGGCAACCTAGGCCATGGCTGAAAAGAAGGGGTAAGTCCTTCCTTGCATGATGTGTGCAGGTTTTCCTGACGACTGAATTTCTAATTTTCATATTTGAATTCACACATGTGTGACTTCACATCAATAACTTGTGTTTCTGAAATATCCTAACTAACTTGTTAATAAGGAAGGAAACCAGATTTGCTTAAATCTGTTCAAGGCTGACATTCTGAAATCTAAACTGGAAATAACTTCCAGAGTATTTAGAAAGGTTCTGACTATGTTAACCAGCCTAAAATGGCTCTTTGGGAAAGAAATTTCCATTTTGATGAAAACTTAGAGTGTGTTTGGTAATTTAAGCAGTTAAAAATATAGCTTTAAAAAGGACAGCTTAACATATATTCAAGCAGACCTTTTGTTCTTGTTGTTGCTTTTGGTTTTGTTTTGTGGAAGGAAAAGAGAGGAATTGATTATACCAAAAAATAATACCTATACATAATTTTGAGTGCTATTTATATCTTAGAATGGATATCCTTTACACCTACCCCACCATGGCTTTAAAAAAACAAACCTGTGGTATCTATTGAGAATGTCAGTCATGAGCTTAGTGTTTAAGTAATACATTTCACTTGCAGTTGTTTGCATGATTAGTCTTGTATATCTTGATATCCAACTTTGCTTTTGCTGTGCTAATTCAAAGATATTTTACTAAGGAAAAAATCTCAATTCATTGATACCAGTTTTGTTTTGATCACTTAGTTTTATATAGTATTGTTGGGACCAAAAACTTTTAAAACACTAATATATATAAAAACACAGGTTTGAAGCTGGAAAGGTAGTGTTTATCAAAGATTTGTGTGCTTTTGTTTTTTAAACTCTTCAGGTCGCTGGTAAGGCAGTTTCTAGGGCACACTTTTTTCTTTGTTTCTTGACTAGTGTAGCATGTGGTATGTTTAAATACTTCATTCTCTGCTTCATAATCCTAATAAGACACTATTCTATAGGTAGACAAGTAAGCTAAATTGTATATTTTAGTTACTTGGCCTAATCAAGCATAACTAAAGGGACTTTTTTTGTACTTTCGTCAAATTAAGCTTAAATAAAGAGGGTATGTTGGCCACACTTCCTGTCTTTTGAAAGTTCACAGAATTGTGAAGCAAGTTCCCGGCCTCCACTAGAAAAATAGGGTATTTATAGGTTGTCATTTAACTGTAGAATATTTGAGAAACAGTTCAGTCTCTCCTTTAATTGTCAAACATTTTGGCACGGTCCATCACTCCAGTTTGTTGCTTTCTTGAGAATAGTCCATTTTTGTTGCTGTTAAAATGCCTACATAACGTGTTCTGGTCCTTGGAAACAAAACAGCTCATAGTTGAGTGAGTAATACAGTAACAATAACATAATATAGTAGTCATCTTGCTTCAAGGAATTTAATTAGACAGCCAAATAACGGCTTTGTTGATTACCTTGGTAGGGCTTTTGTCTTACTCTCTGAGCATCATTACGAATGTCTGACATTGAAGCACATACAGTAGAGCACTTGTTAACTTAATCCTCCTGCATAATGCACTTGTGAAAAATTAAGCTTGTTAGATGTTTGAAGATTATGATCTATGTGCTAGGGCTCATTGAGTTATTTGTAAAATACATATTTAGTTCAAGTTGATACATGGTGGGTTTTTTGGGCTATCAGTATCCAAGCCCCTACTCTACTGAAAGTATAATCTTGGCTCTCTCCCTTTAAGTCAGAGGAGATGTAGAATTTAGGATGCTTTGAGACATTACATTGTAAAATAGCTTGTTTTATGTTCCTAAAGCTATCTTGTTTTGTGTTGAAGCTATTAATTGTCTCAATGTAAGTTTTAAATAAACCTATTTCTTTAGAGCTGGTTTGTACTGTGTGATTTTTCTTTATTAATGATGCACTGTTGGTATAAATGCTTTCTTCCTTCTCTCTTACTCCCTTATTCATCCAACCCTTGGCTCCCTTAAGTTGAACATTTTCCAGTACTCTTACAAGTTTAAACACTGCATTTATTTAAAAAAAGAAGTAATTCTTATTGCTTAGACTCTTTATTAGCTAAATGAAGAGGCTCATACAGGTAGGGTACTTGTCGAAGCGGAGTACTTTACTTCATCTCGCAGGGCTAATCCTGTGAAGTTGTCCCGTCTAGCTGCATATTCCCCGACATTGGCCAGCCCTGGCACCACACAGCAACTCAGAGCGCTGCGGTAGATGCTCATGTCATGGGCGTCATACCACTCGTCCGTCTTCTCGTCATAGCACTCCACATTAAAGGTGGTAGTGAAGCCATTAAAGCCGCCCACCACAAACAAGAGGTCGTCTACCACCTCGATGCCAAAATTGCTACGAGGATTAAACATAGTGGGGATTGTGCGCCAAGTATTAGCCACTGGGCTGTAGGCTTCTGCACTCCTAAGTCGATTTGCTCCATCAAAGCCACCTACCTATGGACAGCAAGGGAAACATGGTTGACTGTTAGCCATGGCTTCTGTTCATGGAGGAAGAGGCCACCTTTGGGGGTGGGGTGGGGGAACCAGTGATTTCATACCTCCCTCTTTCCACTATTTTCCACGGGAGAAAAAAAAAATTGCTTTTCAAATGCTTACCAATAATAGTGTAAACCTATTTGCGAACAAAAAATTGAGGGTTATCGTTTTTGTGCGGTATAAGATAAACTCACCGCATATACATGTTCTCCATAAGCAATTACGCCTATTCCACTCCTCCTGCTTCTCATGGGTGCTATGACTGTCCACTGATTACTCTCAGTGTTGTAAACTTCTGCTGTAAACAGACACTCATTTCCGTTAAAACCACCACATATGTAGACCTGTGTGAAGAGAGGCGCAAGGTTATTGAACTCATTCCCTCTGGGGAGTAGAAAGAACGGGTGTGTATATGGTAGTGGTGACAAGGGGACCCTTCTGATGCCAGTCTGTCCAGTTTCTTTTTTCCCATGTGTGCGTACATCGCTTTTTAATGAGTAAAATTTTAAAGGACAGTTACAAAGGGCCACTTTGTCATTCGAGGACGGAGTTAGTCTTGCAAAGTGAGGACTGCCTCTTCTATTTTCCATCCGCCCGCCGGAAAACAAAGAAGAGCATTACTTCTGGGCATGTTCTCCCCCCTCCCCATTCCTACCTTCCCGTAGAGTGTTGTGGCACTCGCGTCACTCCTCTGCTCGTGCATAGGGGCAATGAGCGTCCACTGGTTGGTCTCCGGCTCGTATCGTTCAGCAGTGTTGAGACGCACATAGCCGTCAAATCCTCCCATGGCGTATATAAAATTACTGAGGACTGTCACGCTGACGTAGCAACGTCGGGAGTGCATCGGGGCCACCTGATGCCACGTTTTCTTAACTGGGTCAAAACGCTTAACGCTATTGAAATAGTCTACACTGTCGAACCCCCCCAATGATATAAACGTAGCCTTTCAAGTAGGCCGCCCCGTGGTAGGCACGGGGACTCTCTTCCTCACAAGTGACATTCACCCATCTGTCTGCCCGAGCATCGTATGCCTCAATGGCATTGGTGGGGCTCCCACCGCTCCAGCCACCAATTGCAAATAGGATGGCATAGGGTAGGCGGGGCCTGGTGAGTGGGTTGGTGAAGTCAGAATTAGAGGGTCCATTCATGTTGAGGTCATACATGGCCTTTAGGGCATTAATGATGACTGGCTTGCATTCCTCACTGTCTTTGACATAGTCGTTCATCTTCACATTGTTCATGAAGTACTCAGCATGCATTAAGGCCAGGCGAACCTAAGAAAGAAAGACAGAAAGTCAGATGAGGTGAGGGTACCTGGAAAACCCATATCCACAAGTCCCCGTTTACAGTCTGACTTTGAATGGCAGCAGGATCATATTTTGTGTTTGAGATTTACAGCTCACAGAGTTTAAACACTTGTTTTCTGGAGGTGGTATACATTCGGATGCTGAGAATGAGCTAGATAGAAGGCACCTCAAATGATCACAGAGCTAGCCTCTTCCTTGGCCACTGGGCAGTACTGTTAGACCAGAGAAGGCTGGGGTGATTGTTCAGTCATTGAACATCTGTGTTTCTCTGTATAAAATAACACAGATTAGTGCCAAATGGCTGTAATTGTGTATAGTACTGTTTGGTGTTCTATCCCACTTCTACCTGGGATTTGGGGAAACTCACAGAATAAAAATGGTTGAAAGGAGGGCCCTTTAAAATTCTTTTGAAGGCCTTGCCATCTCCTTCCCCCACTGCCAGGGAGAATTTTGGTCAAAGAATGTAAGTGGGGTAGAAGGGACTAGCAATGTCAAGAAAGAAAAACTGCAAAATTCCAAAGATTAGGAGATGCCTTCTATATAAGTGTATGTAAATACAGCCCCAGAAGCTGCCAAACATCTGAATATGGCTCTTCGCACAGTCCCTCTGGGGTAAGTGAACCGAACATGAGCAATTAAGCATCCCACAAAAAATAACTAAACTTGACCTTGGGAAGCAAAACTGAAATATGCTGCTTCCTATTTTGGGGGTCATGAGAAATCCATTTTAAAATGGCCTCAAATACAGCATCTTCTTGTTTGACGTTGAGCTCATCTTTCTCAATGATATCCTTCAGTTCAGTGACTGATAGCTCTAAAAACTCAGCCGAGACTTTCACCATCTCCTCAAAGTTGTGCAGTATGAACATGTAGGCCTTCTGCCTCAGCTTGGGACAGTAGTAGTAGTCCGTGAACTTGCAGATGCCGATACAATTATCCAAACACAGCTCCGACTTGAGGAACTCACAGCAACCCCTGACAATACCCATGATGTTGAATTGGTCTGCAGCAGCCAGCAGCTTCTCCACATTGTCCGGTGTGATAGGGACGGTCCGGGTGTATGCATATTCAATAATTAGCTTCATCATGTCAGGGGAAATGCCAGGAATGTTGTATACCTTCTTTTCAGTGTTGTTCCAGCCACTGGTAAACAAAGCTCTGGAAGAAAGAAAGAAACTAGCAGCCACTGAAACATTTCTCTCCAGTTTACCAGGTTCTCCCCCCACCTTCTTTTGTCGAGGAGAGTCTGGACATTTCCCAAATAGTGCACGGTGAGTATGCTGGAAATAAATTGGCATGGGGAAGGGGAGGGGGAGGGTAGACTATGTGCTTTATACAGTGGGCAAGAGAACCTTGCCAAGAACTTTGACTTTGGTCACTCTTCTTCTTATCCTCATGATAACTAGAACTTTTCCCTGTTTGGTGGGTGGAAAAATTGGGATCTAGAGCCAGGAGTAAGACCTAGGTCTCTTCTATCTCAACCTTACTTAAGGTAAGTTAAACTTGAGCAATACGCTTCTTTAAATAAGTACCGTTCAGTCAACGCACACCCAGAATCTGATCACTCCTCACCTCTTACTGCTACCTCTTTAGTCCAAGCCACCACCATCTCCAGCCTAGATGATTGGGAGTAACCTTCTGATGCCCCTGCTTCTGCCCTTGATACTGCCAGAGTTTACAGTCATACCCCAACCACCTTATGAGTTTACGTACCCCTTCCACTCAAAACCTTCCACTGACATCCCTTCTTGCTCAGAGTAAAATATAAGGTGCTTACCAGGGAGTACAAAGTCCTCTGAGGTCTGGACCAGTAATACCTCTCTGGCCACTTCCTCCCACCGTCCCCCTCATTCCGTTCCAGTCCCACCAGCCTTGCTTTCCTTGAATACACCAGAGGTGCTTCATTTCTGGTCCTTTGTACATGCTGTTGCCTCTGCCTGGAAGGCTCCCCGCTGCAGATCTCCATATTTCTCACTCCCACCTCCCCCTTAAAGTCTTTGCTCAAATGTCACTTTTGTCAGCAAACCATCCTATTTAAAATTGCCACCTTCCTGTTTAAAATCTCTCTACCTGGGGTGCCTGGGTGGCTCAGTTGGTTAAGCGTCTGCCTTCGGCTCAGGTCATGGTCCCAGCGTCCTAGGATTGAGTCCTGAATCAGGCTCCCTGCTCAGCTGGGAGTCTGCTTCTCCCTCTGCCTCTTCCCACCGCTTGTGCGTGCTCGCTCTCTCTCATAAATAAATAAAATCTTTAAAAATAAATAAATAAAATCTCCCTACCTTCCTTCCCCCCCCCCAGCACTTATGATCTGCTATGTTTTTTATTTATTGAATACCTATTCCTCCTACTAGAAGGTGAACTTCATGAGAACACAAATGTTTATCTTTTTACTCATTGTTTTATTTCTAGTACCTTGGATAGTGCCTGTCACAAAATAGGCACTCAATAAATAATTATTGACAGTGTACTATTCCAGAACTATTTATTGGGCTCCCACTGTATACCTAGGTACTTTTTTAGGTGTTGAAAAAGACAGAAGAACCTGCCCTAACAAATTTTTGCTTCCTTTTTCTAGATGGCTTAAGGGAATATGGGCTTGGAAATCAGATTCTTCTCTAGAGCAGGGGTCTGCAAGCCTACAGCCTCTGGGCCAGATTTGGCCCACCTGTTGTTTTTGTGCCACCTACAAGCTAAAAATGTTTTTACTTTTTTTTTTTTTAGAGCGAGAGAGTGGGGAGGCGGGGAACAGAGGGAGAGGGAGAGAATCTTAAGTAGGCTCCATGCCTAGCGTGGAGCCCAACACAGGGCTCCATCTCACGACCCTGAGGTCATGACCTGAGCTGAAATCAAGAGTTTAACCGCTTAACTGACTGAGCCGCCCAGACGCCCCTGTTTTTTACATTTTTAAAAGTGGGGGGAAAATAGATTTTGTGACACCTGGATTATAATCCAAATTTCAGCATCCATGAATCATTTTATTGGAACACAGCCATGCCCTCTCATTTAGTATTGTCTACAGCTGCTTTCCCACTATAAAACAGGCAGCGTGCAGTCATTGTGGCAGAGGCTGTATGGCCTGCAAGGCTTAAAATATTCACTATCTGGTCTTTTTGTAGACCCTGTTGCAGGTCTAGATGAATGAAAATTTTTAGCAACAGATGGGACACATGTATCATATGTTCGTTGGAACTGATAACTCAAACATTTTCAGCTCATGAACAAAATAGCTCTGCCACTTCCTGGGTCACAGTGGTTGTGACCCAAACTCCCTTTATCTTCCGATAAACACTTCCTTGGTGCTTTCCTGCATCCTCCTTCCCACCTGCTCAATCCTTGTTAATTCATCACCCTGTTTGAGATAGTCTCTACTGGGATAGGGGCACAAGGGGCAGCTGAGGTGGCACTGTCATCTAGGTTTAAGTAGGAAATCCAGTGTGGGTGTCCAACCTTCCCGAAGGTTGGTTTGGGTGAGAATCAAAGGAGAAAAGCACCTGGCTCACCAACAGTTGGTTGAAATCCAGTGGAAAAGCAGAGAGGCGGCTCCGGCCCTACTTGTGCCTCTTCAGAAGACAAGGGAGCCAGGCTAGAGGAGCCCACAGATTTGACAGTGTCCCTAACTTACGATGATGGGGTGGGAAACATGAAATGAACCAAAATGTCTCAGAATGAGCCCAAGTCCCCCTTTGGCTTAGTTTGGCAACCCTGTTATACCTAAAGTAGGAACTGCAGCTACAGAGGATGTTCTTGTGGGCATTGAACTCAAAGCCATTGACCTTGATGACCACGTCGCAGAGCTTGCCCTCTAGCCTAAGCTCGTTGAAGATCTCACAGGTCATCGCACTCATCTTCCTTTCCATGTGAGGCTGGTGGAAACGTGTGGAGGCCGCCGCGCTCTCCATCTCCATGGCACCCTGGGACCAGCGGAGAGAGGCTGCTCTCCTAGGGTGTCGGGGAGGGTTGTGGGGGGCCCCTTTAGCCTGCTGTCGCTCCTTTTCCCTACTACATCTTTCATATAGGGCCCTTCAGGCAGCTCAAGTTCCAGAATCCTGGGCCCGCAGTGAGATCACTCTCAGGATTGTGCTCTCAGGTTCTGGAACTCTCTCCTGTCCCCGTCCTCCTTCCTTCTCCCCTCCCCCACCATTCAGGCTGAAGACCTCCCCACACCTTCCAAGCCCTTGAATCTGGAGCAGGACTGTGACCACCAACACCATATAAGAGTTTTTATCCATTCTAGCTTTTGTTGCCCACTTCATTTGCCCAGTTCTGTATCCGTGTAGCATCATCCACCTTCTTCCACTGCTGGGCACTTGGCTCCCCAGACACTGAATTCAAGGAAACCAAGTCAGAGAAGGCAGAAGGAAGGAAAGCCGATTAGAGTTCACGCTGGCCCAGCTGTCCAGGGCCTTCCTGCCCTGCGGACTTGTGTTAGTCGCTCATTTTCTTCTGTGATGAGGAGTGGGCCCAGTTAAGCCCCTTCTGGATGTTTTCCATATCCCTTCCCTTCCTGCGGCTTTTTTTTGTCATGCTAACTTTACGTCTGGAAATGACCCCTCTGGCCAGGGCTTTTGCTCTCGACGGTGGCACCCGGTAACCCCAACTCTTGGGACCCTCACCCTCCTCAACACAGAGCCCGCAACCGGGGTCTTGCCCAGCGCGGGCGCCGCCCGGTCCCCGGCCCCGCCCGCCGCCCGGTCCCCGGCCCCGCCCGCCGCCCGGTCCCCGGGCCCGCGGTCCACCCGGCCCCCTGGCTGCGGGCGACGCCTGCGCAGTGCGGCCGCGGGGAGGTCGTTGTCCCGGCGCCGTCGTCCCGGCCGCGAGCGCCATGGCGGAGGAGGTGAGGCGGGAGGAAGCGTCCGACGTGGGGCGGGCCCCGACCCCCGGGGCGCTCCGAGGCCCCCAGCTGGCCACCTGGGCCCCGCCGCGCCACCCCGGCCAGTAGGCGCCCCGGGCTGGCCCGGAGCGCCCCCCTGCGCGCCCCGCGCGCCCCGGCCCGGCCTCGCAGGGCTGCGGAGCCGGCCCCGGGCTCCCGCTGAGCCCAGCGCGGCGCCGGGGTCAGCGCTTCTCTCGGGTCTCGGGACAGGTGAGCACCCTGATGAAGGCCACGGTCCTGATGCGGCAGCCCGGGCGGGTGCAGGAGATCGTGGGCGCCCTCCGCAAGGGCGGGGGAGACCGCTTGCAGGTACGGCCGGGGCGAGGTGGGGCGGCTGGGGAGGTGACCCGCCCAAGGGGCCTGCCCGCGCTGCCGCGGACGCTGCCGGCCCTGAGCCCTTAGAAATGGCCAGCGGCCTGAGGGCAAGCAGGTTGCTCCGCCTGATTGCCCTGGGTTAGAGCCCACCTGCCGGAAAACCTGCATTTCAAATTTGTCAGTCATGACCAGCTGCTGCTTCCTCTTACTAGGTAGAAAGCACCAGGCCCTGGGGCCTTGTTTCCACACTAGCCCGGTCAGCGGGCTCCCCAGGAAGTTGCAGATGTGGACATGGGTCACCTTGGAAGGGACCCAAGGCAATGAGATGGCAAGGCTAAGAGTCAAAGGGGGTCCTGATTCTTCAGTCCCCACTCTGCCAGCGACCCGCAAGAGGCTGGGCGTCCTCAGGCTTAGCACGCTACTACTAACTAGGATTCTACTACCTAGGCTTCGTCCGTGTCGTGCCCCCCCCCCCCCCCCCCCCCCCCGCCTGCCTTTCCTAACTCCTGCACTGGCTGGCTACTGAGCTGGTTTGCCTTTCATAATCTTCCCCCCAGGCAGGGCCACACCGGAAGGAGCCTGTATGGATAGCATCTCTCTTTTGCC
The DNA here is from genome assembly GCF_002201575.2 of Neomonachus schauinslandi. Lineage (NCBI taxonomy): Eukaryota > Metazoa > Chordata > Mammalia > Carnivora > Phocidae > Neomonachus > Neomonachus schauinslandi. The sequence goes on along the minus strand of NC_058417.1, from coordinate 39,900,143 downwards.
TTTTAGGTCATTTCTGATTTTGACATGACCTTGAGCAGGTTTGCATATAATGGAAAACGATGCCCTTCTTCTTACAGTAAGTCACATACTAGCTTTGCTTTGTTGCGCTTGACAAGATGGTGGCTTCTAAGTGGCAAATGAAAGGAGTTTTGTGTTTTTGCAGACATTCTGGATAACAGCAAGATCATCAGTGAGGAGTGTCAGAATGAGGTGGGTTACTCCCCTTCTTTGTTCAGAGATGGCCATTATGGACTACTTCAGATAGTTATTGGTTAGGATCAAAGATTCCAGGATAGAGACCTCAGAAGATTAGTATTTTTAAAATTTGTTGTTCTTATGTTCAGGTGGACCTAGTCTCACACACTGGGGCAGTGTTTCCTTTTTGTTCAAGACATGTGACGATTGGTGGTTAGAATATGGGTGTTATGCATACTGCTAGCTATAGAGTTTACAAGAGACTTCAACATTTGCTCTTTAACCCTCCAGCAACTCCCAGGGGTGGATAGAACCACTTGAAGAGGATAAGCAACTCCTTCAAGGGTCATACAGGCAAGACACAGAGAGCTTGGTTTTCCCATAGATTCGATTCTGTCCCAAACTCTTTTCATTACATTATGCTATTTCTTTAATAATATAATTTGGGGGGGGTGCACCTGGGTGGCTCAGTGGGGTGAGCATCTGACCCTTGGTTTTAGCTCAGGGTGGTGGGATCTGGGATTGAGCCCGGCGAGGGGCTCCTTGCTCATCAGGGAGTTTGCTTGAGATTGTTTCCCTCTCCCTCTGATCCTCCCCCTGCACACCTCCCCCCGCCAAAATGAATAAATAAGTCTTTTAAAAAATATCTAATTTTTTGGCAAGGTAATAGGTATCAAGAAAGACTTCTGAATTAATGTCAATATATGATAACGCCCATTTCCATGAGATACATACAAATATTATAAATCCTGCAGCCTTGGAGTTCATTTTACTTTGCTCCACGTTCTGTCCTCTTTGCCAGAGGAGAGCCCTGCTGGTTGCACGTTTCTCTGCAGTTTGCTGAGCTCTTTCTGCTGAATAACTGTGTCATTTAGTTTCACTTCGTTATGAAATTCACTAAATCACATACTGCGCGGTCTGTCAGTCTGTCATCTTGGTCAGCTCTTTCAATACTCTGTCATGGTTACTTGTTATTAAGATGGGCAACAAATTAGGGTGCCTGGGTGGCTCAGTCGGTTGAGCGGCTGCCTTCGGCTCAGGTCATGATCCCGGGGTCCTGGGATCAAGTCCCGCATCGGGCTCCCTGCTCAGTGGAGAGCCTGCTTCTCCCTCTCCCTCTGCCTGCCACTCTGCCTACCTGTGCTCTGTCTATCTCACTGTCAAATAAATAAATAAAATCTTAAAAAAAAAAAAAAAGATGGGCAACAAATTATAGATAGCTCTTATATCTCTAAAACCTGTCTCTCTGGAGATGCACTTTTAGCTTAATGTAAGTTCTGGCTCCAGGACTAATTAATTGCCTTTGGTAAGTCACTGTTAGTGGTTCCTCACATACCTGTCTTACCAGCTTCCAGAAAGCTGCATCCAGGTGTAAGACTGCAGCTTTGAGTGCCTGCTCTACGATAATGAAGCTAGGGCAAACTAAGATTCTGGGTGTTGATGAGCTCCCCCCCCCCAAAAAAATTAATACAGCAAAGTTTATGCATGAAATCTTTTTTCTTTTTAAAAAAGTATATTCTTGAGGTGCCTGGGTGGCTCAGTTAGTTAAGTGACTGCCTTCAGCTCAGGTCATGATCCTGGAGTCCTGGGATGAGTTCTGCATCAGGCTCCTGCTCAGCAGGGAGTCTGCTTCTCCCTCTGACCCTCCCCCCTATCATGTGCTCTCTCTCTCTCGCTCCCATTCTCTCTCAAATAAATAAAATCTTAAAAAAAAAAGTATATTCTTCTGTTGAATTCTCTCATACTTTTTATAAAAATGTTCTCACCCCCCCCAAAACACACACATTGAGAAACACCCCCACCCCAAAACACACATTAATACATTTCAGGAGCTTTCTCCCTTTGTCAGTGTGATCTTTGCCTTTGACTCTCTTTTGGACCCATGGTCAGGGACTCCACATTTGATCTCATAATATTCTGAGACTGTGCATATATTAAAGTTAAAATTCTTTACCCAATCAGTTCCCATTTTTATTGGGCGCTGTTACTGACTGGCCCTGTGTGACACATGGTCCCTGAAGCGGTCTCCCCAGACGTGGAAGGAAATCTTAGCAGGAGGAGGTACATGCGGATGCTTGTGAAGTGGTTTACTCAGTGTTGGCGTTGTGATGATTATCCACTAACATGCTGGGTCCCAAACTCACTTCCATGATTTTTCTAACTTCCACTTTCATGATTTTTGCCATATCTATTAGGGTGATTTTTACTACATATTTTACTTAAAGTTGGGTTACTATTAAAAATCTGAATGTGGGGCGCCTGGGTGCTCAGTCAATTGAGCGTCTGCCTTCGGCTCAGGTCATGATCCCAGAGTGCTGGGATCGAGTCCCGCATCAGGCTCCTTGCTCCACGGGGAGTCTGCTTCTCCCTCTCCCTCTGCCTGCCGCTCCCCCTGCTTGTGTACTCTTTCTCTCTCTCTCTGTGTCAAATAAATAAGTAAAACATTAAAAAAAAATCTGAATGCAATTAGAAAAGAAGCAATCTTTGTGAAAGCATGAATTTGATGTGCTAGTTTTTTTTCTTTTTTTAAAAGATTTTATTTATTTATTTGACAGAGAGAGACACAGCGAGAGAGGGAACACAAGCAGGGGGAGTGGGAGAGGGAGAAGCAGGCTTCCCACCGAGCAGGGAGCCCGATGCGGGGCTTGATCCCAGGACCCCGGGATCATGACCTGAGCCGAAGGCAGATGCTTAACGACTGAGCCACCCAGGTGCCCCTAGTTTTTTTTTTTTTCTTAATATGCATTAAAATGAATCCAAAGCTACTAAAATGAAAAGTGTTTATCCATGTGCCCCCTAAAGTTACTTTGCCTACCCCTGAGAAAAGTGTACCCCATTTTGGGAAATACAGCATTAATCCCTTCTTACTGGTTAAGCCCTGCTGACTGAACTAGTGAATAACAACAAAAGCCTAGTAACTTATGACCTGATAGCGAAAGATCTTTATTGATTCTTAGACCTCACACTCCAAGGGTGCGTATGAAGGGCTGACCAGCTCTGCATGTCAGTCACTCCCTAACACAGAGTTGCATCTTCTAGGTGATTATTTTCTCACGCTAAACTGTGGGACTTCGCTGGGGAAAACTTGACGCGGACTAACAGCTTTTCTCTTCATTTGGATGTCCCAGCTCAAAGCACTCCTTCACCACTATTACCCAATTGAGATTGACCCACACCGGACCATCAGAGAGAAGTTACCTCATATGGTGGAATGGTAAGTGATGGTGGTTTTGAACTGCTCCTGGCCCCCACAATGGACTGGTCCAGGAGCGGGTATTTTTTTCCTGAGCTTGAATGAGGTGGCAGGCCCCCTTACCTTACTGAATTCCCCTGGCCCACCTATTAGAACCAACTGTCTAGCCACAAAGGGGCTACTTGTGGCTGCTGCTGGAGTGGGGGCCCAGTGAGAATCCTTGGAAGGAGGTAGAAGCCCCTTGGTTTGGGGGAATAAATGCTTTGGGGAGCTAACTCTCCTATAGGAACCAGCATGTCCTATAGGGGACAGAGCCCCAGTTCTCCAGAACATGGGGTCACTGAGGGAGAGATTCAGAAGAGCTCTAACTTCAGCGGTTATCTCACCCAGTTCTTGTTCCTGTGGCTGGGGTATGGCTTTCTCACCGTCTTCCTTTTAAGGACAGCCAGAGTTCTTCAGGAAGTGGTTTGGTGGAAAAGGATGAGGCCTCCATTAATCTTGCCAGAGAGGACTTGGCCCTAAAAAGGGAAAGGACACTTTGCTCCTTAGTGATTGGAATTTGGGCTTTTGTGGGGTGTCTGTTTCTAGGTGGACCAAAGCACACAATCTCCTGTGCCAACAGAAGATTCAGAAGGTTCAGATTGCCCAGGTGGTTAGAGAGTCCAATGCAATGCTTAGGTAAGCTTCTTGCTCTGGAAAACATTTGAAACTGGTTTGCTCACAAAAAGAGGCTGGGAAGGAGTGGAGGGGAGTTAGTTGCTAGGGGAGTCAGAAGAGACAAAGCACCGTAAGTGGCTGATGTGAAGAAGGTCTTGCTTTTCCTCTCTGAGTACAGCTAAAGGATTTCTCACCCTTGGGTGCTTCCTAGAAAGCTGTCTGCTGCTAGTGGATGTAGTATGAATATGACCAAGGCTTCATCTCCCAGAACAAACAGCGTCTAACTTATTTTCTCCAGTGGTAAAAAGACTTTGGGGTCACCATGATGACTGGTGTTCTGGATTAACCCAGACATGGGAGTTGGCTGGCCTGGGATCCTTGATCATCAGTGGCCTTCCCAGTGCTGCTCTCTCTGCTGCCATATTCTTCTTCTTCTTTTTTTAATTAACATATAATGTATTATTTGTTTCAGGGGTATAGGTCTGTGATTCATCAGTCTTATATAATACCTAGTGCTCATTATAACATATACCCTCCCCAACGTCCATCACCCAGCCACCCCATCCCTCCCACCCTCCTCCCCTCCAGCAACCCTCAGTTTGTTTCCTAAGGTTAAGAGTCTCTTATGGTTTGTCTCCCTCTCTGGTTTCATCTTGTTTTATTTTTTCCTCTCTTCTCCTATGATCCTCTGCCTTGTTTCTTAAATTCCGCATATCAGTGAGATCATATGATAATTGTCTTTCTCTGATTGACTTATTTCGCTTAGCATAATACCCTCTAGTTCCATCCACGTCATCCCAAATGGCAAGATTTCATTCTTTTTGATGGCTGAGTAATATTCCATTGTATGTATATACTACATCTTCTTTATCCATTCATCTGTTGATGGACATCTGGGCTCTTTTTTTTTTTTTTTTAAGATTTTATTTATTTGAGAGAGAATGAGAGAGAGAGCATGAGGGGGGAGGGTCAGAGGGAGAAGCAGACTCCCCGCTGAGCAGGGAGCCCGATGCAGGACTCGATCCCAAGACTCCAGAATCATGACCTGAGCCGAAGGCAGTCGCTTAACCAGCTGAGCCACCCAGGCACCCATAGACATCTGGGCTCTTTCCATAGTTTGGCTATGTGGACATTGCTGCTATAAACATTGGGGTGCAGGTACCCCTTCAGATCACTACATTTATATCTTTGGGGTAAATACCCAGTAGTGCAATTGCTGGGTCATAGGGTTCTGCTGCCATATTCTTTACTGGAGTAGGGATGAGGTCACATAGAGAAAGGAGGCAACATGGTTGCCTGCTCTCAAGGATTGGGTGTCCTAACTGGGGAGAGCCATGAAAAGCCAAGAAAGTAGAGACACGTGCAGACCCAATAAGTACCAGGGTGGGGTTGGAGTGTTTCCTCAGTGAAGCTGCCCCAGATAGCTACCTGGTTGTATTTTGCTCCCCCAAAATAAGGCAGAAACAAACAAGCAAACAATAGCCCATTTGTATGAAGTTCAAGGGTAGGCAAAGCTGATCAGCAGTGATATGAAGTCACAACGGGAGGGGATGGCATTGGTTGGGAAGGGAACCTTGATCTGGTTAGTAATTACATGGGTGTATACGTATGTGAATATTAACGGAATTGAACATTTAAGATTAGTGCATGTTAATTGTGCAAGACTGTTGAATCACAGATCTGTACCTCTGAAACAATGCAATATATGTTAAGAAAAAAAAAAAGAAGATAGGAGGGGAAGAATAAAGGGGGGGAAATCGGAGGGGCAGACGAACCATGAGAGACGATGGACTCTGAAAAACAAACTGAGGGTTCTAGAGGGGAGGGGGGTGGGAGGATGGGTTAGCCTGGTGGTGGGTATTGAGGAGGGCACATTCTGCATGGAGCACTGGGTGTTATGCACAAACAATGAATCATGGAACACTACATCTAAAACTAATGATGTAATGTATGGTGATTAACATAACAATAAAAAATTTTAAAAAGATTAGTGCATGTTAACCATTTATTGTATGTATTTTATACCTCAATTTAAAATGTTTTTAGGGGCGCCTGTGTGGCTCAGTCATTAAGCATCTGCCTCCGGCTCAGGTCATGATCCCAGGGTCCTGGGATCGAGCCCCATGTCAGGCTCTGTCCTGAGTGGGGAGGCTGCTTCTCCCTCTCCCTCAGTCCCTCCCCCTGCTTGCTCTCTCTCTCAAATAAATAAAAGATCTTAAAAGAAAAAAAGGTGGGTGCCTGGGTGGCTCAGATGGTTAAGCGTCTGCCTTCGGCTCGGGTCATGATCCCAGGGTCCTGGGATCGAGTCCCACTTCGGGCTCCCGGCTCAGCAGGGAGCCTGCTTCTCCCTCTGACCCTCTCCCCTCTCATGCTGTTTCTCTCTCGCTCGCTCTCTAAAAAATAAATAAAATCTTTAAAAAAAAAAAAGAAAAAAAGGAAAGAAATAAAAGAAAAAATTTAGGGGCATCTGGGTGGCTCAGTCGGTTAAGCCTCCGACTCTTGATTTTGGCTCAGGTTGTGATCTCAGGGTCCTGAGGTTGAGCCTCATGTCAGGCTCTGTGCTCAGTGGGGAATCTGCTTAAGACTCTCTCTCCCTCTGCCCCTCCCTCCCTCCCCACCCACACACTCTCTTTCTCAAATAAATAAACAAAACAATAAACTTATTTTTTAAAAAGATTTTATTTATTTATTTATTTGAAAGAAAGCGAGCATGTGAGAGAGAGAGGAGAGGGAGAGAAAGGGAGCAGGGGCAAAGGGAGAGGCAGAGGGAGAAGCAGGCTCCCCACTGAGCAGGGAGCCCGATGTGGGGCTCAATCCCAGGACCCTGGGACCATGACCTGAGCCAAAGGCAGACACTTAACCCACTGAGCCATCCGGGTGCCCCAAATAAATCTTTAAAAAGAAAAAATTTAAAAATACATCACCCCAATAGAAAATAAAGACCAGGAGCAGAGGCAGTGCCATTGTGGAATCCATCCATCTCTTTTCAGGGAGGGATACAAGACGTTCTTCAACACCCTCTACCAGAACAACATTCCCCTTTTCATCTTTTCCGCGGGCATTGGTGACATCCTGGAGGAGATTATCCGACAGATGAAAGTGTTCCACCCCAACATCCACATCGTGTCAAACTACATGGACTTTGATGAAGACGTGAGCCAGCTCTCCTTTAGGGTGGGAGTGGATGAGGGGTGGGGACCACCAGCCCCTCAGGTAGCACCCGAAACCCTGAAGTCTGACGTGGGGAGGAAAGGGAGGGAAAGCGTGCTAGCTTCTTGCCCTCGGGCAGTTATTTATTTCTTCATGCATGCTAGAGACTGTTACCTCTGAAGGACTCGCCCTTTGGTGTTTGACTGACAGCCCAGTGTCCTGGGGTACCTAATTTAGGGTTCACCCAGGCCCCGTGTCACCGTCCCAGGTCATGTGCCATCCTAGGTACTCCAGGGCTTAGACTTGGAGTTGTCTTCCTGGAGCCAGAGGTGGGCCGCTCCGACTCACCCACACTCTGACTTCTTCCCCTCACACCAGTGGCTCCACTTCTCCGTTCACCTGGGGTGAGGCCGCGCCCGCCGCCGAGGGTGAGCACACGTGTGGTCTGAGCAGTGCTCGTGTCACAGCTTCATGCTCCCACCAGAGTAGCTGATCAGTGATGTCTGAGGGTCCTTGTGAGTTTAAATCAGGGGTTACATGCCTTTTTTGTAAAAGGCCAGGTAGTAGATATTTTAGACGTTGTGGGATGGACTCTGATTGGTCACAACTACTCAGCTGTGCTGTGGAAAAAAAGCAACCGTGAACACAATGTGACAGACGAGGCTGGCTGTGTTCCGGTCAAACTGAATTTATAAAAATAGGCCACATTTGGCTACAGGACCTAGTTGGCCGGCCCCGAGTTTAGACTACAAGGAGGTGTTGGCATGTCTCTGGCTGTCGGGATTCCCTTTCCTCTGTGACAGAGACAGTGGACACTGGCTCTGGATGGTCCCTGCAGCCCTTCTGTCTCTTGATTATTTAGGGTTTCCTCCAGGGATTCAAGGGCCAGCTCATACACACATACAACAAGAACAGCTCCGTTTGTGAGAACTCTGGGTACTTCCAGCAGCTTCAGGGCAAAACCAACATCCTCCTGCTGGGAGACTCCATGGGGGACCTCACTATGGCTGATGGGGTTCCTGGTGTGGAGAACATTCTCAAGATTGGCTTCTTAAATGACAAGGTAGGTGTGGGACCGGGGCTTCCCGTCTTAGTGGAGCTCTTTTGTTTCGCTGCCTGTTAACGAATGCCTATCGAACACTATGTGCCAGGCGCGGTCAGTGTCCAGGGCACAGAGGTGAGCCACAAGCTATATTCTCCTAGGGACACCGTGATGACGGCTGTGTTGGGCACACGGCACCACAGCAGAGTTCAGGGACACTTCCTCTGGGTGCTCACCACGTGCCAGGCCTATTGACCCGTTTAGTCCTTACAGCAGCCTTTTGAGGTGGTGCCTCTTATGCCTCGATTTACAGATGGGGAAACCGAGGCAAGGACGTTCATCTACCTATGGTACATAGTGTAGGAAGTGGTGGGGCTGATTACAGTCCTCCTCAATCATACCTGTAAGGCATGATTGAAGTGGGAGATGTCAGTATTCAGGAGGTGGGTTTACAATTCAGAGAAGGAAAACACAAGAACAGACCAGAGGCCAACGGGTGAAAACACCATAGTCATAAAGGGACACAGCATGGGGTCAAGTTAGAAGGCTACCAGTCCCTCGCCCTGCCCCAGCCAGCAGGTGCTGAAGACCTCCAGAATGCTTGAGCCTTGTGAAAATTCAGTCCAGATGGATTAGAAGTGACATCTGGTTTTTCAATTTTAATTCTCGTCCTTCCCTTTTGCCACTGACCCAAGGGTTAATGGTGGCACCCTGTGCCTGTTGCCATCCAAAGGGCGGGTCCCTGTAACCTGGAGCTGCTCTTGGGGAGCTGCAGCTCGAATGTTCTCCTCCCCCTGCCCCGGGTGCCTGAGAGGCAGAGGCAGAAGTCAGGGCGTTCTGGGGACTCTATCCCCCTTCCCTGGGCAGGTGGAAGAGCGGCGGGAGCGCTACATGGACTCCTACGACATTGTGCTGGAGAAGGACGAGACACTGGACGTGGTCAACGGGGTGCTGCAACACATCCTGCCCCGCGGGGACTGGAGAGAGACGCAGGGCTCCTGAGCGTGGGCAGGGGGCCAGGCGCTGCGGGCTGCGGGGAAGGGGGAGCCTCGCCAGGAGGCCACCCTGTGGGGAGCGTTGCTGCTCCCTGTGTGTGCGTGGAGTCCCAGGGGGTGCACCTGCCGAGCCCAGCCTCTCCCTGCTCCTCTCCCAGCGTCTTCTGTGGTGTTCTCCGGAGGCTGGCGGGAGGCCCTTGCCGGATGGGAGGGCCAGCCAGGTGAACACAGGACCTACAGAGTGTTAGCACTCTAGGGACCAACTAGTCCAAGGGTTCTTCCCCCACCCCCAGTTTTTAAACACGGGAAGCTAGTCTTCAAACAAATCTAATGTGTTAAACAGATCAAAATAAAAAAAGGAAAAAACAGCTCTTCTGATTTGGGGGGTGCAGGGCTGGCTGGCTCAGTCAGTGGGGTGTTTGATTCTTGATCTCTGGCTTATGAGTTCGAGCCCCACATTGGGTGTAGAGATTACTTAGAAAATAAAATCTTAAAACAAAACAAAACAAAACACCGAATTCACTCACAGGACCCTCTGAGCATGTCCTAAATGTGTCTGGGGACCGAGATGGGCAGGCGGGATTGGAAGGTGCGTTTCTGACCTGGAATGGTTTCACTTGATGCTGAGGTAGCCGTTAAACTTGAACTTCAGTTGGGGTCAGTTGGGTCTGGCCAGCCCTGTGTGCAGAGTTCCCTATTTATGGATCCCCAAAGGGATCCATTTGGTTGCAGATTTTCTCTTGTGCCCTTGGCTCCTGCCATGTCTTCTCTTCCTTATGTGGGCCCAGGGCCACGAAAATGGGTGACTTCAGGGGAGTCAAGACCGGGACCTGAAGGGAGAAGGCACTCAGTGACACAGTAAAGTGGAAGTGATTTCTGCTCTGTCGTCTTGCCTCACTGGGCTTCCTTCAGTTTCTTTCCTTCTCCCTCCCCTGTCGACTTGGATGGTCAAGAACTAGCTGAATTCTCTCTAGGGCACCTTTTGAAGAAAAAATGGAAACCCACCAGTTTCACCTGGCATTTTGTAGCCTGTCCTCAGAGAAACGCTCCCCTCATCCTCCTGTAGAGGGTGCCCGGCTGTGGCACATGCGTTTCCCTGCGGCTCTGAAGGGGACGGCAGTGCCTTCTTCACTAGGGCCCTGAAGGTAGGTGTAGTTCCCATCTATAGGTGGCTCGGAAAAGACCAGAAACTTGCTCCCACTCCATAGCTAGGAGCTAGTGCCAGATTTCAGTGTTTCTGACGGATGCCATCGCCTTTCTTCTGCTTCGCGCCTCCACCCCTGCTCGTGGGCTTTGGTCCTGAGCTGGCTGTTTGCTTCTGGGGGGCGGGTGGTGACCATCTGAGGCCGGTCCACAGACACTGTCAGACCCTGAGGTGCCTTCGGGATGCTTTGGGGCCAGGAGTGTCCGTGATTGGCCGTGGGGAAAAGCTGTGTCTCGGGATCCTGGGCAAGAAGCAGGTGCTCATGGGGGATGGATCAGTTCGGGGAGTCCAGGACCATCAGTCTCTCTCCCAAGACTCCCCCGCTCTCCTGTCCTCTCCTGGCTTAGGTCATCTTTGTTGTCCTGGCCAGAGTCCGGCCGGGCGGGTGCTGGCTGAAGCAACTCCTCCCTCAAGACCCCGGAGATTGGAGCCCTGTTACCTTTCCTTCAGACAGGAGGGAGGACCCGGCAGGAGGTAATGGCTGGCAGCCAGGAGCAGGGAGAGGTGGGGATGGCCTAGCATTGGAACAAGTCTACATGGAAGAAAGGAATCCGACCTGTGCAGCTTAATTTAATCCTTGAGTTTCTGATGTCATGTTTGAGGTCAGGGACCTCATCTTTCCATTCAGTTGGGATAGTTAGGAGACAGGGATCATCTCTCCACACCTCCCCGCAGGCCCCTCTGTAGAGGCCCACTCCCCACCCTCCCTCCAGCAGATAGGGGCTCCCTTTCCATGGGGAGGGCCCTGATTAGGCTTCAGGGGGCAGAGGCAGAGACCTAGGGAGGGACACAGTATCTTGAGCGCCTGCTTTGTTTCCCTTTCTTCCCCAGTCCTTGGGTCTAAGGGCCTCCCCCTGCCCCCAGAAGAGCACATCCTGAGGCCTTTGGTTTAGTCTTTTATTTGGTACAAAGGAGAAAGGGATCTGACACCAATTTAGCCTTTTGAGTGTGTGGAGCTCTGCCCCCCTCCCCGCCCTCCGCGAGCCCTTCTTCCAAGTTTATCTCAGCCCAGAACCAAGAATTTCATAGCCCCAAGACCCACACAAGTAGTTATCCTCACCCCTGCCCCCTTCACATTCTTCTTCTTCTCTGTCCCTTAGAGAAAGCAGCCTTCTTTAGGGATGAAAGGCAACGCCAAGCCCAGCCCTGAATGCGGCACCCCAGGGTCACTTTAGCCACTACTGGCCGGAGTGAGGGGTGGACAGCATAGGTGTGGGGACACAGGGGAGGGGGGCGGGACAGAAGCCAGCCAGAGCGGAGAGGAAGGCTGGGCGTCCAGTCAGTTTTGGTTCACGCTCCTGGGGAGCTGCCACGACACAGGAATAGGGACTGGAGCGGGGGGTGGCTGGGGACGACAAGGAAAAGTATGGACAAAAGGGAAGTTTGGGGAAATAGAGGACAGCTCGGCCTTGTTCAGTGTCTGGTGACGTGGAGGGGAGGTATGGGTGAAGCACCAGCAATGGCCCCGTTCATCCCCGAGGCTCAGCCAATGGCCGGCTTGGCTTTGTGACTCCAAAACTTGTAAAGGAGGGGTTTGGGGTCAGAAGAGAGAAACTGAATAGAGGTCTGTGCTGTGGATTTTACTTGGGGGCTGGTGGGATGACCAGAGTTGTCTCCTCTGACCAAGTTCTAGATGTTTCTCAACATCCTGCCAGCACAGGGGAGGGTGACTCTTGGAAGGTCAGCCCCACTGCCCACTGTCCTCCCAGAAGTGGGCCTTTGCATTCGGGCCCGGGCCCCTGGCCTTCAGAGCTCCTCGTGGACCCGCTCTTGGTCTTCGTCTGACTTCAGCTTGAGCTCCTCCACAGTGATCTTGCCATCCTGGTTGCGGTCCTGGTTCTGGAACATGTCTGCTATGGTTTTCTCCGGGTCCTGCCCAGGCATGAGGCGTCCTTTGCCTTCACTGACTTGAGCCTTGATGAAGGTGGAGAACTAGGAGCCAAGAGAGCCAAGGGGAGAGGGGAGTGAGGGTCTCACCTGAGCAGCTGTGGGTGGCCTGGGGAAGGGCCCCAGGCGGCGGCCAGCCAGCGGTAGGGGGGAGTGGGCTGCATGAGGAAGAGGCAGGGACAAGGGACCTAAGGCACAGGGACCCAGCACAGGGGCAGCAAGAGGTGCAGACGGAACGGCAGAAGGACTGCGTTGCTCGATGCCACCACGCATGGTGGCTCCTATTGGGGGTGACAGTGGGGGACCGGTTCTTAGAAGGACCCAACTCCTCACCCACCTCCTCCAGGGGGACCTCGCCATCCTTGTTGAGGTCCAGGCCTTCAAACAGGTTGGCAGGAGGGTCCTCGTGCCACACAAACAGGTAGCCTGTGGGCAGCCCCTCTTCCCGGGACACCAGCTCCACCGCAAACAGGAGCACTGCACTACCAGGGACACCCCGGGCTGCAGGCGGGGAGGGAGAAGAGAAGGAAGGCCTCGCCATCGGGCCCAGGTCTGGCACGACTCGCAGCCTGCCCTGGGTGCTCCCCAGCCCAGAGGCCTCCGTTTCCCATGTTGGGCACATGGGATGTTTGCAGAACCCTTGGGAAGGCTTCCCACACCCCTCTCGCCAGCCACCAGGCCAGTCGGCCCCTCACCTCCGCTCTCTCCGTGGGCCAGGTGCGGGGGCACCACGAGCTGCCGCCTCTCTCCCACGCACATGCCCTGCAGGCCCTTGTCCAGGCCTTCGATCACCTTGTTGGCCCCCAGAGTAGCCTCCTGGGGGTCGCCATAGTCGTGGCTGGGGGCGGGGTGGGGGGAGAGCAGATTCCCAGGTCAGCGCCCATCCTTGTCCCAGGCCAGCTGGCATCCCATCGTCCCCCCCCCCCCGCCGCCCCCTCAGGCCCAGTTTCCCAGTCACTCCTCCTGGGGCCCGCCCCACGCAGCCGAGGGCCGGGCCCAACCGTTCAGAGACAGCACGCCCTCCTCATGGTGCCACTGCCCCTGCTTTGGTGTCCCCTCCACAAGCAGAGCCCGCAGTTCCCCAAGACGCTGGCTTCACCTTCCCTGTGCCCGCAAGTCAAGAACCTCAGCTCCTCGTGCTCCCCCACGCTCGCTAGATGGGAACTTATGGACGAAGCACCCGTCGGGGGGCTCTCAGGAGGACTCCCCGCACCTGGGCCCACCCACCTGCCCAGCCCCGGCCCAGCCCCGGACCCACGAGGAGAAGAGCTTGGTGCCATCCAGCAGGGAGCAGTTGTAATGGTAGCGAACGAAGTCCCCGGGTTTGGCCGTCTCATTGCAGGTCTCCGGGGGCGGGGACAGAATCTTGATTTCCACCGGATCCCCAGGGTTGTGGAAGTCAATGACGTGGACGTCGAAGATCAGCACAGCGGAGCCAGGGATCTTGTCTCCTGGGGCCAGAACGGGGAGTGGATTGGCTTGGAATCCAGGAGGGGCTGCTCAGGCCTCCACAGAGGCTCCTAGACTCCCGCACCCTATGTTTTCAAACCAGGATGGGACAGGGTATTTGTCCCCAGGGTCAGTTCTTCTAATACCTTCTAGCGCTG